>NW_027507784.1:14431894-14751894 GCF_037356315.1 Lithobates pipiens | reverse complement strand
GATATGGACCCTGATGTAGGGAGGAGTCTGATATGGACCCTGATGTAGGGAGGAGTCTGATATGGAACCTGATGTAGGGAGGAGTCTGAGTTGGACCCTGATGTAGGGAGGAGTCTGATATGGACCCTGATGTAGGGAGGAGCCTGATATGGACCCTGATGTAGGGAGGAGTCTAATATGGATCCTGATGTAGGGAGGAGTTTAATATGGATCCTGATGTAGGGAGGAGTCTGTTATGGACCCTGATGTAGGGAGGAGTCTAATATGGATCCTGATGTAGGGAGGAGTCTGATATGGACCCTGATGTAGGGAGGAGTCTGATATGGACCCTGATGTAGGGAGGAGTCGAATATGGATCCTGATGTAGTGAGGAGTCTGATGGGGACCCTGATGTAGTGGGACTTTGATAAGAGCTCTGATGTAAAGGGGAATTTGGTGACAAAGTTGCAGACTGAATGTATTTTTGTTCAACCTTTATAGTTTCCGGCTTATTGGTGTAGCACCCTGGTCTTGATCAGGGCTGCTCATAAATTTAGTTTGTCGGGTAGTAACCAGCCTGGCTAATTGTTAGGGTGATCCACTGACTTTTGCCCTAAACCTGAGTTCGGTGCACCTCTCTCTTCTGTCACTAGGTGGCATTGCTGCCTGTGGCATTGGAATGACAAGGGCATAGTGAATTCGGGTTAGGAGTGGATAGGTTGTCTCAGCCAATTGGCAGGAGTCTCCTTGGCCCCTTGGCCTGCTGGGAGAGTCTATTTATTTGTTAGGTGATCGGGGGGTTCTGTGCCATGTGAATGGCTGTCCGGGTGGACGTGTGTTGTATTTCTCCCGGTTGCTAGGCCAGAAGCCTGAGGCCTATCTCAGAGCACCTGGCTGCTAGGCTGTCTGAGGTCTATCCAGGACTGTGAGAAGCGGTGCGGGGTTGGGGCTTCAGGTCGGGAGCCTAACCAAATTTCAGAGGTTTGGCTGGACAGGGGAACCAAATGTTGCCGGAGGTGAAGGAGAAGCAGTTGCTATAAGGGACGGCCACTCCTGTTACCAGAGGCAAGTGAGGATCACGGCCAGAGGCAAAGGGGAAACAGTTGCCACCAAGGGACGACCACTCCTGTTATCAGAGGCAAGTGCATGGAGTCTGAAGAAGTACCAGAGCAGCCTTTTTTGCTAGCCGGGGACGGTGAAGAAGCGGGAAAGCTTCAGCAAAGCCAAGCCAGGGACCACCAGTGGGTAGCGTGGGTGAAGCTTGAGGAGTAGACAGCGGGTTAGCTGTGGAAGAGATCAGGGGATCCAGTGGTGGTTGGGATCTTGGAAGTCTAGTGAGAGACCAGGAGTTCAGAGAGAAGGTCTACAGTAGGTAGGGATGAGCCGAACACCCCCCGGTTCGGTTCGCACCAGAACTTTCGAACGGACCCCAAATTCGTACGAACTTTAGAACCCCATTGAAGTCTATGGGACTCGAACGTTCGAAATGAAAAGTGCTAATTTTAACGGCTAATATGCAAGATACTGTCCTAAAAAGGGGTTGGGGCCCTGGCTCCTGCCCCAGGGGACATGGGTCAATGCCTAAAATGTTTTTAAAAATGGCCGTTTTAGAGGGAGCACTGATTTTAATGACGATTAAAGTGAAAAAAAAGTGAAATATTCCTTTAAATATGGTGCCTGGGGGGTGTCTGTAGTATGCCTGTGAAGTGCCACGTGTTTCCCGTGTTTAGAACAGTCCCTGCACAAAATTACATTTAACGGAAATAACATCATTTAAAACTGCTTGCGGTTTTAATGTTATATCTGGTTCCTACAATATGGTTGAAAATCATTGAGAAACATGGCATGGGTAGCCCTCCCTGCCCATTACCAGCCTATTTGGGTCTTGTACGCATATTAAGGGGAACCCCGTACCCATATTAAAAAAAGGAAATGCGTGTGGCCCCCAGGCCCTATATACTCAGAACAGCAGTATACAGGCAGTGCAAACAAGACAGGGACTGTGTAGGTTTGTTGTGTTAAGTTGAATCTGTTTGTAATTTTCAACTGGTACATTTTTAAAGTGTAGCTCCAGTCAAAAAAACTATTTTTAAGCTTTTTGGAAAACATAGGGAAGGGTTATCACCCCTGTATAATTTGTTTTGTCGTCCATCTTTTTTCATCTCACTTGCTGTTGTCTCCTTCCGTTTGCAAGTAGGAGATGTTTGTAAATTGGATGTTTGAAAGTAGGGGCCTGACCTATATGCTCTGCAGAAATGGCGGAACAAGGTGTTGGTTTTGCCACAACATTGTAAGCCCTCAAAGTGACTCTTGGTGGGCGCTGGAGCGCTCTGCTGTGAACGATTATATCAAGAATTGTAATTACATGCCATTGTTCAACAGTGGTAGAAAAATTGACCTTTGGTGGTTTTGGTGCTGGTGCCACAACACTAAGTCCTCACAGTTACTCTGGGTGGGCACAGGAAGGGGCCCTCCTGTGAAATATTATATCAAGAATTGTAATTACATGTCCCTGTTAAACAGGGGCAGAAAAATTTGGCCTTAGGCACTGCTGCTGGTGCCACCACACTGCAACCTCTGCCATATACTCTAGTTTTATTGCAGGAATTAGCCCTGCTGCAAAGCATTGCATCAAAAATTGTACTTAAACGCCCCTGTTAAACAGGGGCAGAAAAATTGGGCTGATGGTATCAACCAGAACCAGAAATGTTCTTCCAACATATCAGCGGAGGAGGAAGAGGATAGACAGTCAACATAACAGGACAGTCACTCAGCATCAGCATAGGCAGTCTTGAAGGGATGTGATATTTCAAAAAAAATTATTCTGTTACATCAGCTTCAGGTGCTTGGTAGCTGTGGGTGATCCAAGACTGATTCATCTTGATGAAGGTCAGTTGATCAACTGATTCGGTGGACAGGCGCACCCTGTGATCGGTAACAAAGCCACCAGCAGCACTGAAGGTGCGTTCCGAAAGAACGCTGGATGCAGGACAGGCCAGTAGCTCAATTGCATACTGTGCAAGCTCTGGCCAGTGATCCATCCTCAAGACCCAGTAAGCCAGAGGATTTTCGGTGGGAAAGGTGTCCAAGTCTGACCTTGCCCCTAGGTATTCCTGCACCATGTAAATCAGACGCTGGCGATGGGTGCTGGAACCGATCACACCTTGGGGCTGCGGACTAAAAAATTGTCTGAAAGCATCAGTCAGACGGCCACCTTCTCCACCGCTCCTTCTGACCAATGCCTCAGCAACACGTTGTCCAGGACCAGGAGTTTGTAACCTCCCAGTCTCTGGGAACGCGTTGCACAGACCTTTCTGCAAGGCCTCCCGGAGATGTCTCATCCTCTGCTCCCTCTGCGATGGCAAGATAAGGTCGGCAACCTTACCCTTGTACCGTGGATCAAGGAGAGTGGCCAGCCAGTAATGGTCCCTCTCCTTGATCCGAAGAATACTGTCACGTACCTTACAGCGGAGTCAGACTGTTGAGGGTGGCCTCTTGCACGGTTCCGGTCTCCACACCCCTGGAGGTGGTAACAGGGAGCGTGAAAGACAGCGAAAGGGTGCAGGTGCCTGCAGGTGGAAGTTGAAGACCTGGAGACGCTGGGACCTCACGGAGGAAGAGGTGTTGGTTGATCACGGAGGTAGACAGCGGAGCTTCAGCAGGTATACAGGAAACACTGCGCGTCTGGAACAAGCAAGGTCGGCAACTGGCAGGCAATGCGGTACAGGAACAAGAGGCAGGTGCGTAGTCAAGGACGAGCAAGGGTCTGGTAACGTGCTAGCAATGAGGTACAAAATCAGGAAACAAGCCAAAGTCGAAAGTCCAAGCCGAGGTCAGAGGTAGTCCAGGAGATCAAAACAAGGAGTATCCAAAGGAATGGGTATCAGGAACAAGGTCACAGGAACAAGAGCACAGGAACAATGGTCAGGGTGTCTCAGGAGCAGCTGAAGACGATCCAGCACTGGTATCACGTCAGGATCCTGTTTATATAGGGTGAGATGTGCCCGGATTGGTGGACGTGGCCGTGCGTGCGTAATTACGTATACACGTTCGGTTGGCGCGAGTGCGTCCACGTGTTCGTATTGGCGTGCGTCCGTTCGTACCGGAACTCGCACGCCTCCGACGGGGACACCGCGCATGATCCTTGGGTCGAAAGTGAGCTGCTGCTACACGGGGACGGATCTTCGCATGGTGAGTTCTCTGACAGTGCCCCCCCCTTAAGGGCAGCCTCCGGATGCCTCTTCGAACCACACTTTGAGAATGATGAAAGGCCCGTATGAGCCTCTGGGCATGGAGGTTTGTTTCGGGTTCCCAGGAATTCTCCTCAGGACCAAAGCCTTTCCATTTAATTAAATATTGGTTTTGTCCTTGGCGTTTCCTGTAATCCAAAATGGCTTCGATTTCGAACTCCTCCTGCCCATCTACCAACACAGCTTCTGGAGGGCCTATTTCACGACCTGGAAAGGAATTGGGTACATCAGGTTTAAGTAAAGAAGCATGGAACACAGGATGGATCCTAAATGAGTCAGGAAGTTCAAGTTCATATGCCACTGGATTGATTTTCTTTTAATTGGAAAAGGTCCCAAATATCTGGGTCCCAATTTTCTAGAGGGACATGCCAGTTTTAGGTTCGCGGTTGAAAGCCATGCACAATCACCAACCTTTAAATCCAATTCTCCTCTTTTCTTTCTATCGAAGAATCTTTTATTGTCTTCTTGTGCTTTGGCAATGGTTTCCTTAAGTACCTGATTGTTGGCAACAAAGAAATTTAGCCTGTCCTGGACAGCTGGTACAGGATAATCCATTACAAATGTTGGCAGAAAAGAAGGATGAAAACCATAGTTAGAAAAGAATGGTGACTGGTTTGTGGCAGAGTGAGTAGAATTATTGAATGCAAATTCTGCCAAGGGTAATAATGAAGCCCAATCCTCTTGGGAAAAGGAAGTGAAACAACGTAAATACTGCTCCAACGTCTGATTAGTACGTTCCGTTTGTCCGTTGGTTTGGGGATGATAGGCTGAAGAAAAATTCAATTTGATGCCTAGTGCCTCACACAAGGATTTCCAGAATTTTGACGTGAACTGAACTCCACGGTCAGAGACAATATCACTGGGAATTCCGTGGAGCCTAACAATTTCTTTAATGAATATTTTGGCTGTTTCAGTCGCAGATGGAGTTCCTCTCATGGGAATGAAGTGTGACATTTTAGAAAAACGATCCACTACCACAAAAATGGAAGAAAACCTTTCAGATGGAGGAGGTTCAACAATGAAATCCATTGCGATCTTCTCCCATGGTCTTTCGGGAATGGGTAGTGGTCTCAACAGTCCCCATGCTTTATTCTTGCTATTTTTATTCCTGAGGCAAGTTGGGCAAGAGTTGACATAGTCCCTACAGTCTTTTGCAAGATTTGGCCACCAGAAGTGTCTTTGAACTAGATTCGTAGTCTTGTGACCCCCAAAGTGACCAGCCAGGGGATAGTCATGGCAAACCTGTAGAACAGAAGTGCGAAGATCCTGAGGGATGAAAAGTTTGTCTTTCAGCCAGAAGAGACCATCCTTCTCTTGGAGGTTTGTATCTGGAGGGATTAATGTTCCTTGGGAGGACTGACGAACCTGTGATAAGAAACTAGGTTGTGTTAATAAGAAATTTCCAGCTTGCAGGATAGTGTCTGGAGGAGATGAGACTTCAGTTTCTGTGAACATACGGGATAACGCATCAGGTTTACTGTTCTTGGATCCTGGTCTGTAAGTTATGTGAAAATTAAAAACGAGAAAAGAAAAGAGCCCATCTTGCCTGCCGGGGCCTGAGACGTTTGGCCGTTCTGAGGTACTCCAAATTTTTATGATCTGTGAAGATCAATATTGGGTGTGTTGCCCCTTCCAGGAGGTACCGCCATTCCTCTAAAGCTGATTTTATTGCCAAAAGTTCCCGATCCCCCACATCATAGTTCTTTTCCGATGCACCTAGTTTTTTGGAAAAGAAAGCTACAGGATGCATTAAGGACTGAGGCCCTTGGCGTTGGGACAAAATGGCTCCTACAGCATTTTCTGATGCATCCACTTCCAGGGTATAAGGCAGAGCAGGGTCAGGATGTTTTAATATTGGGGCAGATGTGAACAGTCCTATTAATTTATCAAACGCAGCTTGAGCTGCAGCAGTCCATTGAAACCGACTTTGTTTTCTTGGGAGTTGTGTGATAGGTGCAATAATGCTGGAGAAGTTCTTGATAAATTTTCTATAGAAATTAGAAAACCCAATAAAACGTTGTACCCCTTTCTTATCGGTTGGAGGTGGCCAGGATAAGATGGCTGAAACCTTCTGAGGATCCATTTCCACACCCTCAATCGATATCACCAAGCCGAGAAAGTGAATGGTCTGGCGCTCAAACTCACATTTCTCGGCTTTGGCATAGAGTCCGTTTTGCCTCAGTCTGAGAAGAACCTGTTTTACGTGGTTACGATGTGTTTCTAGGGAGTCTGAAAATATCAAAATATCGTCCAAATAAACGATCACAAACAAATCCAAAAAGTCTCTGAAAATATCGTTTACAAAATGCTGGAACGTAGCTGGTGCGTTGCAGAGTCCGAATGGCATGACCAAATACTCGAAGTGGCCAAAGCGTGTCCGGAAAGCCGTTTTTCACTCATCCCCTTCACGGATTCTGATCAAATTATAGGCCCCTCGCAAATCTAGTTTTGTAAATATTCTTGCCGACCGAAGTCTCTGGAATAATTCCGGGATCAATGGAAGGGGATATCGATTTTTAATCGTTACTTTGTTCAAGTCCCTGTAGTCCACACATGGGCGGAGGGAATGATCTTTTTTCTCCACAAAGAATATTCCAGCACCAGCTGGAGAGGAGGAATGCCGGATGAACCCCTTCTTGAGGTTCTCATCAATATATTCTTTGAGGACCAGAAGTTCAGGTTCCGATAAGGGAAATATCCTTCCGAAGGGAATTTCAGCTCCTGGTAATAATTCAATTGGGCAATCGTAAACCCGATGTGGAGGAAGAGTGTCAGCTTTTTGTTTGTCAAAAACATCTAGAAAACTGTGATAAGTAGCCGGGACCAGTCCTTGAGCCTCGGATGCGGGCTCTGAGCAGGCAAGAACTGGGACCAAGTGATGGGAGATCTTGAGGCAGTTCTGAAGGCAGTAGGCGGATTGAAAAACCACTTCACCAGTCACCCAGTTTATTTGAGGATTATGGGCTTGTAGCCAGGGCATCCCCAGAATGATCAGAAATAGAGGTGAAGAAATAACGTCCAGGCGGAGTAGTTCCTGATGGTTGGGTAGTATGTTGGCGGATAGTGGTTGAGTCTCATGGGTGATGGGGCCAGATTTAATGTTTGACCCATCCGCCAACCGTATGGAGAGTTGACGTTGCTTGGATATCAGAGGTATATTATGTTGAAGGACCAGAGCGTGATCAATGAAGCAGCTGCAGGCGCCAGAGTCAACTATAGCTTGAACCTGGAGTGTTCCTTCTGGAAGCTGTAAGGAAATGGGAACAGCGATGTGAATGGATTTTGTTAAAGGCAAAGCATTGGGTTCAAGAAATGAAGGATGGAACTTACGAGTCTTGTTTGGACACGTATTTGCATAATGACCAGCTTCTCCACAATAGAGACAGAGATTGTTCTGACGACGGCGCTGTTTTTCTTCCCCAGATAACGGCGAACAAAGCAAGCCTATTTGCATTGGTTCTGGAGTTTCAGAAGTGGTAACAGGTGTATGAGATGAAGGAATGGGAGGATGATTCGGGATTTTAGGCAACATCCATGTGGGACGAATTTGGCTGATTCTCTCAGATCTCCTTTCCCTGAGACGACGATCAATTTGAATTGACACTTGTATTAGGTCCTCCAAAGAACTGGGAACTCCGATACGGGCCAACTCGTCTTTTAGAGCCTCGGATAGTCCAATGCGGAACTGATAACGGAGGGCGGCGTCGTTCCATTGAGTATCAGAACTCCACCTCCTGAAGTCCGTTACGTAGTCCTCTACAGGTCTGCGACCCTGCTGAAGGGCATGGAGACTGGCCTCTGCAGTAGTGGCACGCTGAGGGTCATCATATAACTTAGTCATCTCATTTAAAAAAGAGTCCATGGTATCAAGCAGAGGGCTGGCCTGTTCCAATAAGCGGTGGGCCCAGGTTTGGGGTTCGCCCTGAAGTAAGGAAACAATGAATCCCACCTTTGTGCTTTCCAGGGAAAAAGTACGAGGCTGCAGCAAAAAATATAACTGGCAGGCGTTCTTGAAGGCGCGAAATTTGCTGCGATCTCCGGAAAACCTCTCTGGGGTAGGAACTCGAGGTTCTGGGGGTGGCATCACTACTGCATGTGCAGATGCGGATGTTGACGGAACGGAGGATCGGGATGCTGTGGCCCCTTGGAGAGCAGCGGTGCTTGGTGTAAATGACTCCACCCTCTGCTCAAGTTGGTGATAACCATCTTGCAGGCCCTGGACTGCTTGGGTGAGGGTGGAAATTTGTTGGCACAAGGCTTCCAAGGGTGAGGCCCCCCTGTCGGACTCCATTCTTGGCTGGATCGTACTGTCACGTACCTTACAGCGGAGTCAGACTGTTGAGGGTGGCCTCTTGCACGGTTCCGGTCTCCACACCCCTGGAGGTGGTAACAGGGAGCGTGAAAGACAGCGAAAGGGTGCAGGTGCCTGCAGGTGGAAGTTGAAGACCTGGAGACGCTGGGACCTCACGGAGGAAGAGGTGTTGGTTGATCACAGAGGTAGACAGCGGAGGTTCAGCAGGTATACAGGAAACACTGCGCGTCTGGAACAAGCAAGGTCGGCAACTGGCAGGCAATGCGGTACAGGAACAAGAGGCAGGTGCGTAGTCAAGGACGAGCAAGGGTCTGGTAACGTGCTAGCAATGAGGTACAAAATCAGGAAACAAGCCAAAGTCGAAAGTCCAAGCCGAGGTCAGAGGTAGTCCAGGAGATCAAAACAAGGAGTATCCAAAGGAATGGGTATCAGGAACAAGGTCACAGGAACAAGAGCACAGGAACAATGGTCAGGGTGTCTCAGGAGCAGCTGAAGACGATCCAGCACTGGTATCACGTCAGGATCCTGTTTATATAGGGTGAGATGTGCCCGGATTGGTGGACGTGGCCGTGCGTGCGTAATTACGTATACACGTTCGGTTGGCGCGAGTGCGTCCACGTGTTCGTATTGGCGTGCGTCCGTTCGTACCGGAACTCGCACGCCTCCGACGGGGACACCGCGCATGATCCTTGGGTCGAAAGTGAGCTGCTGCTACACGGGGACGGATCTTCGCATGGTGAGTTCTCTGACAAATACGAGGATCCTTCCGCAGGCTTTGCAGGATCAGGGAGGCCATGCAGCGTAGGTTAGCTGAGGCATTCGGTCCGGAGTCCTCTGGGTCACTAAGGACAACATGATCCGCAGCTACCTCCTCCCAGCCACGTACAAGTCCACGTGTTTCTTGGGACTGTAAATCATCCCTACAAGACTGCTGCTGCTGCTGCTGCTGCTGATGCTGATGCTGAGTGCCAGCCTCCACCTCCATGCTGACACAATCATCCTCCTCCTCCTCTTCCTCCTCCTCATCCTCTTCCTGTGTGATGGGTGGCACAGCAGGAACACTGTCTGGATAAAGGGGGCCTTGAGAGGCAAGGAAGTCCTCCTCTTCCTGCCTCTGTTCTGCCTCAAGTGCCCTGTCCATTATTCCACGCAGCGTATGCTCCAAGAGGTGGACAAGCGGTACAGTGTCACTGATGCATGCACTGTCACTGCTCACCATCCTTGTGGCCTCCTCAAACGGTGACAGGACAGTGCATGCATGCCTGATCATGCCCCACTGGCGTGGTGAGAAAAAACCAAGCTCCTCTGACCCTGTCCTGGTGCCGTAGTCGCACAGGTACTCATTGATGGCCCTCTGCTGCGTGTGCAGCCGCTGCAGCATGGCCAATGTTGAGTTCCATCTGGTGGGCATGTCACATATAAGGCGGTTCTTGGGCAGGTTCAACTACTTTTGGAGCTCAGCCAGCCGAGCACAGGCATTAAATGATCGGCGGAAATGCACACAGACTTTCCTGGCCTGCTTCAGGACATCCTGTAAGCCGGGGTACCTGCCCAAGAACCGCTGCACCACCAGGTTAAGGACGTGAGCTACACAGGGCACATGGGTCAGTTGTCCCTGTCGGAGGGCGGAGAGGAGGTTGGTGCCATTGTCGCAAACCACCATTCCCGGCTTAAGCTGGCGTGGCGTCAACCACCTCTCGGCCTGCCCCTGCAGAGCTGACAAAACATCCGCCCCAGTGTGGCTCCTGTCCCCCAAACAAACCAGCGCAAGCACGGCATGACATCGTTTTGCCTGCGTACTTGCGTAGCCCCTGGAACGCCTACGGAGCACCGCTGGTTCTGAGGACAGAGCACTGGAAGAGGCCATGGAGGAAGAAGAAGAGGAGGGGGTGGAGGAGAGAGGTGTGTCACAACCAATAGTAGCATTTTGGAGGCGTGGTGGCGGAACAACCTCCAACACTACTGCACCTTGTCCTGCATCCTTCCCAGCTGCCAGAAGAGTGACCCAATGGGCCGTGAAAGACAGGTAACGTCCCTGTCCATGCCTGCTGGACCATGAGTCAGCGGTAATATGCACCTTACCGCTGACCGCCCTGTCCAGCGAGGCAAGGACATTGCCTTCCACATGCCGGTAGAGAGCCGGAATCGCCTTCCGTGAGAAAAAGTGGCGTTTGGGGACCTGCCACTGAGGAACCGCACATTGTACAAACTCACAGAAGGGGGCCGAGTCTACCAACTGAAAAGGCAGCAGTTGAAGTGCTAGCAATTTAGTCAAGCTAGCATTCAACCGCTGGGCATGTGGATGGCTGGGAGTGAACTTCTTTTGCCGGTCCAGCAGCTGGGGCAGGGACATTTGCCTGCTATAATCGGACGTGGGTGTACCGCTAGCAGAGTTCCTGGAAGCACTTGGCTGTGACAAACCTAATTCTACACCTTCATTCCTCTCAGAGCAGGTTTCAGAGAGGACTGAAGGTCTAGTGGGGTTGGAGATGCCAGCTGATGAGGATCAAGGAGAGGTCCGCTTTGTTCTTTGGTGTGGGTCTTTGAGGTACGCTTGCCAACGAGCTGCATGGCAGGTCAACATATGTTTGGTCAAGCATGTGGTGCCCAAGTGGCTGATGTTTTGGCCACGTGAGATACGATTGAGACATATGTTGCAAATAGCAGCGGTGCGATCTGATGCACTCGTCTCAAAAAAGGCCCACACCAAAGAACTTTTAGAATAACGCGCAGAGGAAGCGCTCTGCACAGGCGGAGCTCTGCGGTGTGATTCAGTCGGTGTGCTGCCCCTAAGCTGGCCCCTGGAGGGCATCCTGCCTCGTTGGACATGTGCCTCCTCCTCCTCCTCCTCCTCCCTCCTTCCAGGCACCCACGTGGAGTCAGTGCTCTCATCATCCCCTCCCTCTTCATCGCTGTAGCAAACCTGGCAGTATGCTGCAGCTTGTGGAACATGACTGCCAGATTGCTGTCCTTCTTGAGCATCCCCTCTCTCTGCGCTCACGCTACTGCCTTCCTCTAGCTGAGTGTCATCATCAGAGCCCACAAAACACTGGGCATCCTCCTGGAGCATGTACCCAACACTGTGCTCAAAGAGTTCAGGAGACTCCTCAGGAGGACGTGGTGGGTCTAGGGAAGGAGTCACTGATGATGACATTGAGAGGAGGGAAGACGATGCGTTGGCAGCTGCTTTGCTAGTACCCTGAGACTGGGTGAGAGAGGATGAGGAGGATGAAGAGGGCTTGGTCATCCACTCTACCAAGTCGTTGGCATGTTGCGGTTCAACATGTCCAGCTGCCGAAAAGAAGGACAAGCGTGTCCCATGGCCACGTGCTAATGACAATGCACCGCGTCCACGACCAGCACTGTTGTCTCTAGACACAGAGCCTGCTTGCCCTTTTTTATCGGCTCGCGCCTGTCTGCCTCTCCTTGCTGGCCTTCCAGACATGGTAATGGCCTGAAGGGAGTTGGGTAAAAAAGCAGTTGGGTAGTGTATATTGTGCTGGAGGCACACAACACCCACTAACTCCTGCAGATGCCTTTTTTATAGAACACCAGAGATAAAGGGGTATATACAGATGTATACTGTGCTGTGCTGGAGGCACACACAACTTCCAATAACTCCTGTAGATGGAAAGTGGGCTCAAATAGAGAACAGCTATGTAGGTGGATATAGTGGTATGTACTGGGTACAGAGCACGCAGACAGCACGCACAAGCTCCTAACACTACTGACTGCAAGCTCTATTATAAAAGATAGATCACTAGCTATATAGGTGAGGTGAATATAGCGGTGTATACTGCGGTCAGGGCACGCAGACAATAACCAGAGAACACCAGAGATAAAGGGGTATATACAGATGTATACTGTGCTGTGCTGGAGGCACACACAACTTCCAATAACTCCTGCAGATGGCAAGTGGTCTCAAATAGAGAAGAGCTATGTAGGTGGATCATAGCGGTATGTACTGGGTACAGAGCACGCAGACAGCACGCACTATCTCCTAACACTACTGACTGCAAGCTCTATTATAAAAGATAGATCACTAGCTATATAGGTGAGGTGAATATAGCGGTGTATACTGCGGTCAGGGCACGCAGACAACAACCACTACACAACAGCAAGATCGAAAATCGACCGAAAACGATCGGTGTGTACTGTGTTGAAGGTACACAGAACACCCACTGCTTCAGACGCCAACACACTACACGAGGCCGCCGCGATGGCGGCCTTATATAGTGTGGGGCGTGCACTACACAGCCTGAGCTATGATTGGCCACAGGCATCCTGCCTGTGGCCAATCATGGCTCTCCTCGCTGCTGGCGCTGCGATTGGCCAAGCATGCGGGGTCACAGTGCATGCTTGGCCAATCATGAGCCAGCAATGCACTGCGCCATCGCAGTGCATTGTGGGCCACACGAATTTGACGCAAACGGACCAAAATGTTCGGACTTCGCCGAACGGACGAACAGCCAATGTTCGAGTCGAACGTATGTTCAACTCGAACACGAAGCTCATCCCTAACAGTAGGATACCGTGAGATGTGAGAGAAGATCTATAACGGGTTACTGTGAGTTACGTGTGTAGATCTATAGTTCAGTTGCTATAGGAGACAGCCGTTCTACAAAATTCAGTGTGCTGCATCCAGCTTAAAGGCCCTCCACCTATATAGCTGTCTTCCTATTACTATTTTTGGTCAACGGAGTCTGCCAATTACCATTGCATCTGCCTTAGGGTGTCCCGACCCTAACCCTCTCTAAACCAGTTCTTGTTAAAGTGGTTGTAAACCCTTACAAGCCACTTTGACCTACAGGTAAGCCTAGATTAAGGCTAGGCCTGTAGGTCCAAGAAATATCTCCTAAACCAACACGGTTTAGGGGATATTTACTAAAAGACAGGCACAGCTGTCAACGGCGCATGCGTCGTAGACAGCAGCGCGCAGGCGCACTATCGCCGTTAGTGGCGGCTCCCATGCACATGCGCGGTACTGACGTCATCGCTGCTCCGGCGCTGTGAGTGGGACAGCTGTGACATGGATGCTCCGGACTACAGGGGACAGCGGTGACTTCGCTGGCTCCTGTGTCAGGTAAGCGACACATAATGGGCTACTATGCGATGCGATGCGATGCATAGTAGTCCATTATGCTTTACCTTTGCAGGGAGACAAAGAGGAAGTAACACCCACCAGGGTTTACTTCCTATTCAAGGGACAATAAAATCTCTTTTGTTGCATTCAAAAAGTGACTGGCGCCCATGTTTCCAACTGGCATTACGCCCACCATGCCCAGTGTCCTGCACCCTGAGGAGGAATGTCAGTTCTCCCTGGCTCTGGGGGTCACCATTAAGCCCTTAGATGTTGGGGAGACCGCGACATTCTAATTTATGTTCTTTGTTTTCTTGAAGTTCTTTCTCTTTACACTGATAAAACTCCCTTCTGTTTAATGAATCACATTCATTCATTCATTCTCCTCATTCATCTATAAAACGGATGTTTTCTAGGCACATGGATATTTGTAAAGTATACAATGTGGCCCCCGTACTGAAATTCCTGGAGACCCCCGATGTCAGATAATGGAAATCCACGCTGAGCGTAAATAACTTCTACTCCTTTAGTCAATCAGCCCCTCTGACTCCGGAAGACCCCGGAAGACGCGGCAAACAATTTGCAGGCTATTGATCATTCCGCGGTGGAGGGCGCTCTGATGGGGGGGGGGGGGGGGTTACTCGGGGACAATCATGAGGACATCACGAGGGTCCGGAGTACATAACACACAACGAGTGACCCTCATCAGACCGGAAAGACAATTATCAGCCTGAGAGGAGTGTACGCACGATGATCCGCGCTCTTCCTGTCACCCTCCCAACACTCCACTCCTGATTTTTACCTTCACTGAAGATTAACTCTTTGCACTCCGCTATACCCCCCTCCATAGTTCTGTCCAGCCTATGGATCAAATCTGGAATCCTGGTTCACATACATTGCAATACATGTTTAAGCCGGCCAACTGCGTCAAAGATCTTTGCATCTGAGCACAGACAGTTCTCTATTTCAGCTTTTGAGTTTCCTCCTCTGCTACCTCCCTTCCCTGTCACCCCTCCCCCATCTCTTGTTCTTCCCTACCCCTCCTCCATAGCAGTATATCTAAGTGTCTCCTCCTCCAGCAGGCTCTGCTCTGGAAGCACATGGTCTAGGTGAGCGATTGTATGAATTGTACAGGAAATCTGCAAATGGAGCCTGCGCTCTGTGTGCTGAAGTCGTTGCAGGGTGATCGGTGCCAGGCTGGGTGCAGAGTGATCGGTGCCAGGCAGGGCGCAGAGTGATCGGTGCCAGGCTGGGCGCAGAGTGATTGGTGCCAGGCTGGGCGCAGAGTGATCGGTGCCAGGCTGGGCGCAGAGTGATCGGTGCCAGGCTGGGCGCACAGTGATTGGTGCCAGGCTGGGCGCACAGTGATTGGTGCCAGGCTGGGCGCAGAGTGATCGGTGCCAGGCTGGGTGCACAGTGATCGGTGCCAGGCTGGGTGCACAGTGATCGGTGCCAGGCTGGGTGCACAGTGATCGGTGCCAGGCAGGGTGCACAGTGATCGGTGCCAGGCAGGGTGCACAGTGATCGGTGCCAGGCAGGGTGCACAGTGATCGGTGCCAGGCAGGGTGCACAGTGATCGGTGCCAGGCAGGGTGCACATCCTGGAAGGTGCGGGGTGACTATGATACAAACTCAGTAGAATAACCTCTGCCAGTGCTTAGTTCCTGGCTGCAGCTTTGTATCTCCTCTGCTGCTGATCATTGAGGTTGATTTTTACTAAAGCTGGAGAGTGCAAAATCCGGCTCAGATCTACATAGAAACCAATCAGCTTCCAGGTCTTATTGCCAAAGCTTAACAGAACAAGCTGAAGTTAGAAGCTGATTGGCTACCATACACAGCTGCACCAGATTCTGAGTGCTATAGTTTTAGTAACTGTCCTCCATTGTGATGTGAGATATAATATATATATTATTCTCTGGGGTGCTTTACTCTCATCTGCAACTTTGTCTCTGCTCTGTGTCCATCCTGATTGTTTGTTTGTTTTTATAAATCTGAAACATACTTTATAATCTGTAACTTTGTATCTCCTTCCTGGTCCATTTTAGAATTGTTGTTGTGCTTTATTCTTCTCTGTTCTTCTCTGCAACTTTGTATCTCTGAACTGTTGCTGATCCTTGTTTTGTAAACCTGGATTGTTGTGCTTTTATTATCTGTAACTTTTTTTAATTTTTTTTGTATTTCCTGTTTGTTTTTGTTATTTTATGAACATAGTACACTCTGAATAATTGTACCCAGGCTATCAGTGATCATTGTATATCGGAGGAAGTGGAATACATTTTTGTTGTGTTTTTATTGTACAACAGGGGTGCCCAACCAGTGGCCCGGGGGCCACATGTGGCCTGAGGAGCCCTCTGATGTGGCCCGCGACCTCCTTCTGTGGGATGGCAGATTGGCAAGCCCAGACCATGGGTTGCAGACCCACCATCCCAGAGCATCTGTGTTGTTAATGAAGTCGGCAAAGCAAGCAGCTGTGGAGCAGAGCTGTATAAGCTGATGCTTCCTGTATAGCTCCGTCTCTCGCTACAGGCGGAGTGATGCCAAATGCACTCTGCTGGGGACAGCAACAGCAGACAATATCTGAATGGAGAATATCTATCTATCTATCTATCTATCTATCTATCTATCTATCTATCTATCTATCTATCTATAATCTGAGTTATGGGGATGCTTTGGGTGGGCTTCGCTCGGTTCTGGGGGTGTGATGGGCTTTGGGGGGCTGTGATCAGTTCTGGGGATGTGATGAGCTTTGGGGGGCTGTGGTCAGTTCCTCGGGGGCTTTTGGGGCTGTTCTCGGTTCTGGGGATGTGATGGGCTTTTGGGGCTGTGCTCAGTTCTGGGGATGTGATGGGCTTTGGGGGGGCTGTGCGCGGTTCTGGGGATGTGATGGGCTTTGGGGGGGCTGTGCGCGGTTCTGCGCATGTGATGGGCTTTGGGGGGGCTGTGCTCAGTTCTGGGTATGTGATGGGCTTTGGGGGGGGGGGGCTGTGCTCAGTTCTGGGTATGTGATGGGCTTTGGGGAGGGGGGCTGTGCTCAGTTCTGGGTATGTGATGGGCTTTGGGGGGGGGGGGGGGCTGTGCTCAGTTCTGGGTATGTGATGGGCTTTGGGGGGAGGGGGGCTGTGCTCAGTTCTGGGTATGTGATGGGCTTTGGGGGGGGGGGGGGCTGTGCTCGGTTCTGGGTATGTGATGGGCTTTGGGGGGGGGGGGCTGTGCTCGGTTCTGGGTATGTGATGGGCTTTGGGGGGGGGGCTGTGCTAGCTTCTGGGGATGTGATGGGCTTTGGGGGGGGGGCTGTGCTCGCTTCTGGGGATGTGATGGGCTTTGGGGGGGGGGGGGGCTGTGCTAGCTTCTGGGGATGTGATGGGCTTTGGGGGGGGGGGGGGGCTGTGCTAGCTTCTGGGGATGTGATGGGCTTTGGGGGGGGGGGCTGTGCTCGCTTCTGGGGATGTGATGGGCTTTGGGGGGGGGGGGCTGTGCTCGCTTCTGGGGATGTGATGGGCTTTGGGGGGGCTGCGCTCGCTTCTGGGGATGTGATGGGCTTTGGGGGGGCTGCGCTCGCTTCTGGGGATGTGATGGGCTTTGGGGGGGCTGCGCTCGCTTCTGGGAATGTGATGGGCTTTGGGGGGCTGCGCTCAGTTCTGGGGATGTGATGAGCTTTGGGGGGCTGTGCTCAGTTCCTCGGGGGCTTTGGGGGCTGCGCTCGGTTCTGGGGATGTGATGAGCTTTGGGGGGCTGTGCTCAGTTCCTCTGGGGCTTTGGGGGCTGTGCTCGGTTCTGGGGATGTGATGGGCTTTGGGGGGCTGTGCTCAGTTCCTTGGGGGCTGTGCACCGTTCTGGGGATGTGATGGGCTTTGGGGGGGGCTTGCTCGGTTTTGGCGATGTGATGAGCTTTGGGGGCTG
Source organism: Lithobates pipiens (assembly GCF_037356315.1). Lineage (NCBI taxonomy): Eukaryota > Metazoa > Chordata > Amphibia > Anura > Ranidae > Lithobates > Lithobates pipiens. The sequence goes on along the minus strand of NW_027507784.1, from coordinate 14,734,374 downwards.
TGCTCAGTTCCTCGGGGGCTGTGCTCGGTTCTGGGGATGCGATGGGCTTCGGGGGCCTGTGCTCGGTTCTGGGGATGTGATGAGCTTTGGGGGGCTGTGCTCAGTTCCTCGGGGGCTGTGCTCGGTTCTGTGCATGTGATGGGCTTTGGGGGGCTGTGCACGGTTCTGGGGATGTGATGGGCTTTGGGGGGGGGGGGCTGTGCGCGGTTCTGCGCATGTGATGGGCTTTGGGGGGGGGGCTGTGCTCAGTTCTGGGTATGTGATGGGCTTTGGGGGGGGGGGGGGCTGTGCTTGGTTCTGGGGATGTGATGGGCTTTGGGGGGGCTGTGCTTGGTTCTGGGGATGTGATGGGCTTTGGGGGGGCTGTGCTCGCTTCTGGGGATGTGATGGGCTTTGGGGGGAGGGGGGCTGCGCTCGCTTCTGGGGATGTGATGGGCTTTGGGGGGGCTGCGCTCGCTTCTGGGGATGTGATGGGCTTTGGGGGGCTGCGCTCAGTTCTGGGGATGTGATCAGTTCCTCGGGGGCTTTGGGGGCTGCGCTCGGTTCTGGGGATGTGATGAGCTTTGGGGGGCTGTGCTCAGTTCCTCGGGGGCTTTGGGGGCTGTGCTCGGTTCTGGGGATGTGATGGGCTTTGGGGGGCTGTGCTCAGTTCCTTGGGGGCTGTGCACCGTTCTGGGGATGTGATGGGCTTTGGGGGGGGGCTGTGCTCGGTTTTGGCGATGTGATGAGCTTTGGGGTCTGTGCTCAGTTCCTCGGGGGCTGCGCTCGGTTCTGGGGATGCGATGGGCTTCGGGGGCCTGTGCTCGGTTCTGGGGATGTGATGAGCTTTGGGGGGCTGTGCTCAGTTCCTCGGGGGCTTTGGGGGGCTGTGCACCGTTCTGGGGATGTGATGGGCTTTGGGGGGGGGGCTGTGCTCGGTTTTGGCGATGTGATGAGCTTTGGGGTCTGTGCTCAGTTCCTCGGGGGCTGTGCACGGTTCTGGGGATGTGATGGGCTTTGGGGGGCTGTGCACGGTTCTGGGGATGTGATGGGCTTTGGGGGGGGGGGCTGTGCGCGGTTCTGCGCATGTGATGGGCTTTGGGGGGGGGGCTGTGCTCAGTTCTGGGTATGTGATGGGCTTTGGGGGGGGGGGGGGCTGTGCTTGGTTCTGGGGATGTGATGGGCTTTGGGGGGGCTGTGCTTGGTTCTGGGGATGTGATGGGCTTTGGGGGGGCTGTGCTCGCTTCTGGGGATGTGATGGGCTTTGGGGGGAGGGGGGCTGCGCTCGCTTCTGGGGATGTGATGGGCTTTGGGGGGGGCTGCGCTCGCTTCTGGGGATGTGATGGGCTTTGGGGGGCTGCGCTCAGTTCTGGGGATGTGATCAGTTCCTCGGGGGCTTTGGGGGCTGTGCTCGGTTCTGGGGATGTGATGGGCTTTGGGGGGCTGTGCTCAGTTCCTTGGGGGCTGTGCACCGTTCTGGGGATGTGATGGGCTTTGGGGGGGGGCTGTGCTCGGTTTTGGCGATGTGATGAGCTTTGGGGTCTGTGCTCAGTTCCTCGGGGGCTGCGCTCGGTTCTGGGGATGCGATGGGCTTCGGGGGCCTGTGCTCGGTTCTGGGGATGTGATGAGCTTTGGGGGGCTGTGCTCAGTTCCTCGGGGGCTTTGGGGGGCTGTGCTCGGTTCTGGGGATGTGATGGGCTTTGGGGGGCTGTGCTCGGTTCTGGGGATGTGATGAGCTTTGGGGGGCTGTGCTCAGTTCCTCGGGGGGCTTTGGGGGCTGTGCTCGGTTCTGGGGATGTGATGGGCTTTGGGGGGCTGTGCTTGGTTCTGGGGATGTGATGGGCTTTGGGGGGCTGTGCTAGGTTCTGGGGATGTGATGGGCTTTGGGGGGGCTGTGCTAGGTTCTGGGGATGCAATGGGCTTTGGGGGGCTGTGCTAGGTTATGGGGATGCGATGGGCTTCGGGGGGCTGTGCTCAGTTCTGGGGATGTGATGGGCTTGGGGGGGGGGGGGGGCTGCGCTCGGTTCTAGGGATGCGATGGGTTCTGAAGGCTGTAGTTTGGGGGGGCTGCAATCATCTGCGAGTTGTCTGATCTTGTACAGTAGTAGAAAAATTTGCGTAAAACAAAAAAAACTGTAAAAAACAGCTCATGCTCACTGATCACCAGCCGGCTGCAGTGATCTGATCTGATCTGCTCTCCTCTCCTCAGCAACAACTTCCGTGTGAAGAGACGAGAGCCGATTGCCTTGCAACTGGCTGTTTACATCACATGATGGCTTTGATTGGACACGGCCGTCATGGGATCAGGAGGGCCAATCACAGAGCCCTCCTGCCGATCCAAGATGCACCATGTCCGGGTAACACGAGCGCATCGGGATTGCGTCGCTGCATGGGCACGATCCCCCCTCCTTCTGAAGGACGTTCTTGAACGTCCAGTCAAAAGGATAGAGCTCCCACCCGGCCATATATATATACATTGGCCGGGTGGGAAGTAGTTAAAAATAATACAACTCCAATTTGCTTTGCCATATATTTAAATGGTCTTTAGTAATGTATATGTAAAAAACAATTAAATTACCTAAAAGGTATAATAAACAAACTTCATACGTTAGCAGAGCTTTAAGAAGTCTTATCTTGAGAAGCTTCAGTGAGGTGATGAGTTCCAAAGGGATTCCCTCCCTACATTTCTTCAGCTACCTTTCTTTCTTCCCATCAGACTTCCAGATATGTGATCTGTAGCTACTTTTTATCTTCTCCCTAAAAGTGGGTGTGTATTTCTTATTACTCTCAAATGACCATGATGTTTATACGTTTCTATGGCAACCATAATAAACGCCATTTTGAATAATTACTATTTTTCCCCTCTAGGGGGCAGGGTTGTATCAGAAATGACCTTTTTTTTTTTTTTTTTTTTTTTAAATGTGATTGTCATAACCTTCTGACCTAGGCTTAGAAAAACACCATTGATTGTGTAATGGTTGACAATCAAGTGTTACTATCCCCAGCCATCCTGGCGCTTCTTAAAAATTTATGGGGGGGGGGGGGGGGTCCCCACACACAATTAACTGAGACCTGTAAATGCCATGAAAGTGAAGTCATTATTCTAACAATAAACGTATAATAGTATATATGTGGACAGGTTTATAAATGAATAACTAATACATATATATACTATAAACATTATAAAAGAAAACCTCATTTAAAATGCAATATGAGACGAATTGTGAATAAGCCCTCTGGCTTCTGTTGCTTAATTCTGGTCATACCAATTGTGATCTCAGATTTCATCTGTAGAATCTCCCCTTTATCTATACATGTATAAACCTTTACATTTATGGTCTGGGAAGGTGGTGCAGACTCTCATTATAAGACAGAAAAACAATGTCTTATTCATGGGCTATGAACTCTGATTTAACATTTAAAAAAAAGATTCAAGATGGCTTTGGGTTTTCTCAAAGCCTCGATGGGGGGGGAAATAATTAAAATATATTTATAAAAAAAAAAAGTGTATGTGTGTATGTATGTGTGTGTGTGTGTCTGTGTGTATGTGTGTATATATATATATTTATAATTTTTTTTATTTTAACCCCAAATGATCTATTATCTTGTAAACCAGCTGTAACACAATTGTATATATTTTTTTTTTTTTTTGTTTTCTGACTTGGTTTCTTCTTCCTGCCCAGGTGCCCGTCCCCACTCCTCAGACAAGATGGTGGTCCTGCACTTCTACTGCGCCCTCCAGGGCTCCACCCACTCCCTGCGTCTGCCCGGAGCGGAGAATATCCAGAGCGTTCAGAGAGAGCTCTGCTACAACGTCAACTGGACGGGTAAGTGACCCCCCCCCCCCCCCCCTCCCCCAGACTGTGTGGCTTGGTGTCTGAGCCAATCATAGTCCTGAAGAGGGCCACAGACAGGCCACTGATGTGTCAAAGGATTGATGGATAATCAATAATAATCTTTATTGCATAGACAGAGGAAGTGTCGGAGGCGACATTTTATTCATATAATGTAGATGTAAACCCAATCGCCAAAACCTCCTATAGAAGCTTTAAAATATTCACTTTTTTGCAAGGGTCATTTTTAATATCTGCAGCCTTCCTTAAAAATAATAATCCATGGTGATCCCGCCATGGAGGTCCTTGTTCAGGCCCTTCCTGTTATAGGGTGACAACGCTCTGTCCCCATTTCCTAATTGTGCTTCCAGGTTGTCACCCCGTCACACAGGCTTCCGGGAGACATGTACGGCTCGTCTCGTTCCAAATTGATATTTTTGGTATTCATAGATTGGATGTATCCAAATCTCTGAATTACAATAGTAACGAATTATAAACAAGTCTGAAATAAAGAATTATCCAAATTCAAGACAAATTTTGGGAAAAATTAAATCAAGCGAATTTGAAACGTAAACCTATTACTGATTTCCTTCAGAGACCTTGTGTATTAGACTATAGCTGTTTTCCAAAAAATTTGAATTTTGTAAAGAATGGGCTAGAATAAAGCCATCTTCCAATGTTGGAATCGAAAAGAAAAAGAATAGATTCTGCCTGCTTTCCAGATCGTGTTCTAGCCACACCTTTTGGGTTGTATTCAATGTTGATGGCACCCCAAACGCGGTAAAGAAACGGGCATTTTTGTCACACGACAAAAAACGCTGAAAACTTTTAAAATCTCCCAAATTCAGCTTAAAAAAAAAATAAAAAAAAATAAAAGGGCCCTACTTTGGCGCGCTTTTTTTTTTTTTTTTTTTTGAGTGTAGGGCAGCCCGTTAAAATTGCACTGTATTGTCTATTGATGATGTCCTTTTTGAGTTTTAACAATTTATCCATCATGAGGAGCAAAAGAGAATCTGGAGAGAACCAATCACAGCTTGTAGTCAAGTCACCAGGGAAACAAAAAACAAAAAAAAAAAAACATGAATTCTGATTGGTGGTTGTATTTCTCTGGCCATATTTAGTTGTTTATGATGTATTGCCACCTCTCATAAAATTACAAAAGTTTTATTTTCCCTTTTTTTTGCATAACGTTAGTAATCTTGTCCATCCCATATAAAGGTATCTGTATTGTTTTTTTTTTTTTTTTTTTTCTGTGCAGGTGAAGCCCCGCCTTCTAGCGAGGAGGCGGAGTCGTTGCGTTGGCTCTTCAGCTGCCCCTTTGACCCCCAGAGCACCTCAGACGTGTCTTTTCTACACCCGGAACCCTCAGACCTGCTCGTGGAGATTGGACCAAGGTGAGCCGCAGGCAGTATTTTTATTGCACCATAAACATCCAGATCTCTTGAAGTTAAACTCTTTAAATACGATGTGTTGTGCGGCATTCAAACGATTTTTAGGTTATTTAAAAAAATAAAATAAAATAAATAAATAATCTAATTCTATTTCACTTTGTAGATTGCAGCCATTCTTTTCTAAAATTTGTTCCAGGCAACCTTCTCCTTCCACCCATGGCTGTTGTACTTTGAATCCTTGTCCCTCTGCTCTTGTAACTGGTTTGCTGGATCTGGAAGTTCAGATTGAAGGCAGCTTGTTGCATGGAATGTGTTGTGCCTCGTAGTGACAGATTCTACCACTTTTGTCATCATGTCTCTTAAAGGAACAAACACTTGTACTCCCCTTTCCTGTTGCTCTGCTCCTCTGTTGGAGCTGGGAATGGTGACGCCACCCCCCTCCTCAGATTGTACACCGTGTTGACGCCACCCGTTCCTTAGCACTTACATGGTGTTGATTAGGCTTGTGCAATTCGTTTCGTAACGAATCTAAATTCGGCCAAATTTTGCATCTTTCGGACATTCGGATGCATCCGAATGTCCAAATAGAAAAAATAACGAATAACAACGAATACGAAAGCAATATAACGAATGAATTTGAATGAATTCGACATGATTTAGTAATTCTTTAAAGATATAATGAAACAAAAGGTCAGCTCAAAGTAAATCTTACAGTCCAATCAGCTAATTTAATTTTGTGCCGGAGGTTGGATTACTGGCAAAGTGCATTCCTGAGAACTGAGTGAGAAGGGTGTTGTATTGTATTGGAGCCGAGGAGAAGAGACATTGTCATTGTGTGTGTTAAAAGATTCAATAAACAAATGACTTTCCAAACTACGAATCATTATCATGAATGTCTATACATACATAAATAGCAAATTTCAACGAATACGAACGAATGAATTCGACACTCTACGAATAATAACGAATTATCCGAAAACGTATTAACGTAACATAACGAATATAACAGAACGAAATTATGTATTTTACGAATGACAACGAACCGAAACTAAATGAAAATTGTGCACAAGTCTAGTGTTGATGGCGCCACCCCTTCCTCAGATTGAATGGTGTTGATGGCGCCGCCCCTTCCTCAGATTGAATGGTGTTGATGGCGCCACCCCTTCCTCAGATTGAATGGTGTTGATGGCGCCACCCCTTCCTCGTGTTGATGGCGCCACCCCTTCCTCGTGTTGATGGCGCCACCCCTTCCTCGTGTTGATGGCGCCACCCCTTCCTCGTGTTGATGGCGCCACCCCTTCCTCGTGTTGATGGCGCCACCCCTTCCTCGTGTTGATGGCGCCACCCCCTCCTCGTGTTGATGGCGCCACCCCTCCTCAACACTTACATGGTGTTGATGGCGCCACCCCCTCCTCAGATTGTACACAGTGTTGATGGCGCCACCCCTTCCTCACATGGTAGTGTTTGGGTATTTTTAATTGGCTGCTCAGCGTGGCATCCTTAGAGATGGTCAAATGACAACCCCCCTCTGCATACCCCAAAATACCAGGTATTATGTGATGGCTCTAATAAAGGCAGAGCATGGTGGGTCGTTGGGTGGGACTAAAGAGGACTCTACTACTTCGGCCTGAATGGAAAATATAACACCACTAATAAAGGCTCGCTGGGAAGCAGAAAATCTCCCAAGCAGGAATAAAGCCAACAGTAAAAACCGGGGGGGGGGGGGGGTGGGTTCTAACCTTCCCTAGTTCATTAGTGCTGAAATGAAGTTCAGTTCCTCTATTCATTCCTTTTTTATTTTATTTATTTATTTATTTTTTAAATGTCGCCATCCTCTACAGGCTGAACTTCTCCACCGCCTCCTCCACCAACGCCGTCTCCATCTGCCGCTCCATCGGACTGACCGCTGTGGACAGGATAGAATGCTCCAAGAGATTCCTGATAAAGGTAGGAAGGGGGTTCAGGGGATCACTAAACCCAAAAGATGCTTATTGGGGGTTCAACATCAGGTTATTGGGAGCTAATGTGGGCATGTTGGGTGGCTAGGAATTCTGCCTTGCAGTACTGGGGTTCTCGATTCAAAGCTAAACCAGGACACTAGCTGCATGGAGTTTTCTCTCCTTGGCCTTGTGCGAGTTTCCTCCCAAGATTCAAAGACATGCTGGTCAGCTAGTTGGTGTACCTGTAATAAATAAATCAATCGCACCCAGGAAAAGAACAGCACCCGTACTTCTATAGGCAGCCCTTGTCTTTAAACCTCAGTCCTTTGCCCCCTGACCGCTGAATGTAATCAACCCTTCTGGGTGTATTCCATGCCTGCTCCCCTTGCTACATGCTGTGGTACTTTCCACCAGGCCGTGGGTCCTGTAGTGACAAAGAAACCAGCAGGAGGAGCAGATATTCACACACCTGACCTGATCCTGCCTCCCCGGGAACCACATGGGGGGAGGGGGAGGGGGGGGGGTTGTGTGTAAGTATTGATACTTTTCTATAGGGACAAGGTCACGTTACCATAAAGCTATAGGTGTCAGGAACCATGAAACAGACAGAAGTACAATCAAATCACACTTGTTTATTAATAAAAAAGATAAATAGAAAAAAGCATAGCCAGAGTCCAGTAGCCAGATCGGGTAATCAGCCAGTCCAGACGTCAGGGATCCAAGGAGAGCAACTGCAAGCAGAATAGAAGCCAGGAGGGATGTCAGCAAGCCGGTCTTGAAACAAACAGCAGGAGATGGTTCCTAGTGATGTGACCAATGCTAAGGCAAAGGAAAGAGTGAGCAGGAAGGCTTTAAATAGGCAGGTCAGACGAGCATCATCGGGAACAGCTGGTAACTGTGGAAAGAGAAGAGAGCTGGCAATTAGCCGACAGCTGAGCGGCCAGTCCAGAGGTGGAAGGGCTAAGCCAGCCCTGACAACAGGTCAATGAGGGAGAATATTGTATGACATGCTGCTCTCTGCTTCCCATCAACCTTTGCCCTGCCTAAAATGACCAAACATACCATACAACAGCAGTCCAAAAAAAGAACATGCTCTGCCACAAATTACCCGGAAGCCCTTGTACACACGGTCGGACATTCCAACAACAAAATCCGTCTGATTTTTTTATTTATTTTTCCGATAGATTTTGTCCGAAACTGGTGTTGCATACACAAGGTCGGAAAATCTGATCATTCGGAACGTGATGACGTTCGGTCATTGCGACAGGACTACCTTGCAGCTAGTAGCCAATAGCGTTGGTCTCGTAATTTGATCTGAGCATGAGTGGCACGTTGTCCGATCGGAATTCTCTACAAACGATCGGACCATGTTGTCGGAAAAATTTTATATCCAGCTCTCAAACTTTGTTGGTCGGACATTCTGACGGAAAAAGTCAGATGGAGCCCACACACGGTCGGATGATCTGACCACGCGGTCCGATCGGGCCTTTTCCATCGGAATGGCCGACCGTGTGTACAAGGGCTAAGAGTGGGGACAGGGGCTCTGGTCCAAACATCTTTGGATTGTTGCAATAATCCTCTAATATAATGAAGCTGGCTACTCTGTAACATCCATTGTATCAAATCTTTATTGCCTACATGGCAGGATACACACGTAAAGACCTTAACGCGTTTCGTACAAAGTTTTACTCTATAGTAGGGCTTTAGCCAAAATGCAGAGTTTTACTGCTGTATCCTGCCATGTAGACAATGAAGAATTGGTGCAATAGATGTTTCTGAGTAGCTGCCTCCATTATATTAGAGGATTATTGCTACGTACCATACAATGGGTGGTCATTTTGTTCTACACGCCCAGTAATGTTTTGGGTTCCTGCTTGTCCTGTGTGCCGCTCTCAGCCACTCATACACTATACATTTTTTTTTAGTTCCATAGACGGCTGGAGGAGAGCGAGAAGCAGAAGCTCGTTGCGTCGCTGTACGATCGGATGACGGAATGTGTGTATCCGGATCCGGTGACGAGCTTTAAGATCTCGGTGCGTCCAGAGCAGGTTTATGAGGTGGATGTGATCAGGTGTGGACGGGCAGCACTGGAGCAGGCAAACAGTCAGCTGGGTATGTGAGCCCCATAATGGAAGGATTCTCCCAGGATTAGATATCTGGAATGTTTCCTCAAGTCCCATATACATTCTTTCCATCTGCAGGTTTGGCGTTTGATTCCTGGGATCTGGACTATTACACGGGGCTCTTCCAGAGTGTTGGCCGCAACCCCAGCAGCGTGGAGTGCTTTGATCTGGCTCAGTCCAATAGGTCAGTGATACTTGTGTGTATCGGGCGGCAGGATGGAGAGAGACTGTGCAGTTCAGTCAATGGGAAGAACTGCAAAGCTTGTTTGTTTTTACCCCATTGTGGAGGAACATGGCTGAACATCACCGGCTACTTCTATTAAATCATTTCTAGGGCTCCGGGATGTTTCCCGTCTTTGACTGAGTAATCATATGAGAACCATCCCTCCTCCCTCTCCTCCTCTTCATTTTTCCCTGTCTCACTCTCTTCTCTCCTTCCACTTTTTTTTTTTTTTCTCCTCCTTTTCTCATCTCCTGTCTCCTCCTCTACTCCTATTTCTCCCTCCTCTTCCCCTCTTGCTTTCTCTTTGCTTCTCTCCTCTCTGCTCATTCTTTTCTTCTCTTCTCTTCTGCTCTTCTTTGCTCCCTTTTTCTTCTGCTCTGCTCTTCTCTTTGCTCCCTTTCTCTTCTGCTCTGCTCTTCTCCTCTTCTCCTCTGCTCCCTCTCCCCTTCTCTTCTCTTCTCTTTGCTCCCTTTCTCTTCTCTTTGCTCCCTTTTCCCTTCTCTTTTCTTCTCTTTGCTCTTTCTCTTCTCTTTGCTCCCTTTCCCCTCTCTTCTCTTCTCTGCTCCCTTTTCTCTTTGCTCTCTTTCCCTTCTCTTTGCTCCCCTTCTCTTCTCTTTGCTCCCTTTCCCTTCTCTTTGCTCCCTTTACCTTCTCTTTTCTTTGCTCCCCTTCTCTTTTCTTTGCTCCCCTTCTCTTTTCTTTGCTCCCCTTCTCTTTTCTTTGCTCCCCTTCTCTTTTCTTTGCTCCCCTTCTCTTTTCTTCTCTTTTTCTTTGCTCCCCTTCTCTTTTCTTCTCTTTTCTTTGCTCCCCTTCTCTTTTCTTCTCTTTTCTTTGCTCCCCTTCTCTTCTCTTCTCTTTGCTCCCTTTCCCTTCTCTTTGCTCCCTTTCCCTTCTCTTTGCTCCCTTTCCCTTCTCTTTGCTCCCTTTCCCTTTTCTTTGCTTGCCTTTTCTTTGCTCCCCTTCCCTTTTCTTTGCTCCCCTTCCCTTTTCTTTGCTCCCCTTCCCTTTTCTTTGCTCCCCTTCCCTTTTCTTTGCTCCCCTTCCCTTTTCTTTGCTCCCCTTCCCTTTTCTTTGCTCCCCTTCCCTTTTCTTTGCTCCCCTTCCCTTTTCTTCCCTTTTCTTTGCTCCCCTTTTCTTTGCTCCCCTTTTCTTTGCTCCCCTTCTCTTTTCTTTGCTCCCCTTCTCTTTTCTTTGCTCCCCTTCTCTTTTCTTTGCTCCCCTTCTCTTTTCTTCTCTTTTTCTTTGCTCCTCCTTTTTCTTTTCTTCTCTTTTTCTTTGCTCCTCCTTTTTCTTTGCTCCTCCTTTTTCTTTTCTTCTCTTTTTCTTTGCTCCCCTTCTCTTTTCTTTGCTCCCCTTCTCTTTTCTTTGCTCCCCTTCTCTTTTCTTTGCTCCCCTTCTCTTTTCTTTGCTCCCCTTCCCTTTTCTTCTCTTTTCTTTGCTCCCCTTTCCCTTCTCTTCCCTTCCCTTCTCTTTGGGTCTTCTCCTCCTCCTCCTCTTCTTCTCTTGTCTCTCTCTTTTCTCCTTCCTTCTTTCTCTCTCTCCAACTTTTATGGTGTGTGTGTGTGTGTGTGTTTTTGTTCGTTTTTAATTATATTTTTTGTTTCTTTACCTTCTTCCTCCGCAGTGAGCACAGCCGACATTGGTTCTTCAAGGGTCGGTTGGTGATAGACGGAGAGGAGAAGGCTCACTCGCTGTTTGATCTGATCATGAAGACACAGGACACCAGTAACCCCAACAATGTCATCAAATTCTGTGATAACAGCAGGTAGGTGTGAAGAGGATTGGTGCCGTACGTTGCCATGTCTGAACACTTTTTGGATACAATTATCAAGTCGCACTCATGTGAGAAATTAATTGAATGCATTTTTATAAGATGTTTTGGCCTTTTATCTACCCAGTGCCATTCAGGGAAGAGAAGTGAAAAGTCTGATTCCTGATGACCCGTTACGTGCCAGCCGCTATCACCTGCACAGCTCCACCCGGCACCTCATCTTCACTGCTGAGACCCACAACTTCCCCACAGGTGAGACCCACACGTGATTGTGACCCTGTACTAACCTTTCATGAGGCAAAGGGTTATGTGGCAAGTCTATGCTTCTGCACCATCCTATTGTTAGACTGAGGGTCTAACATGAGACATGTGTGTCTCTCCCCATCATGAGAATGAGGGTCATGTAACATGTATGTCCCTCTCTCTATTATAGGACTGAGGGTCATGTGACATGCCTGTGTTTTTATAAGTCTAAGGGTCATGTGACTTCCCCCCTCTCTTTCAGGTGTAGCTCCATTCAGTGGTGCCACCACAGGCACAGGCGGGCGTATTAGGGATGTGCAGTGCACAGGGAAGGGTGCTCATGTCATAGCAGGCACTGCTGGATACTGCTTCGGCAACTTGCACATTCCAGGTAAGTTGGCTGCATATGACCAATCTTCTACCCTTGCATGGCTGTCTTGTTCTTTGCTCACTGGAGTATATGCCCACCTCCACCCAGGTTACCCCCTTCCTTGGGAGGAAGACTCCTTTCAGTACCCAGTCCAGTTTGCCCGGCCTATAGAGGTTGCAATTGAAGCCAGCAATGGAGCCTCTGATTATGGCAACAAGTTTGGAGAGCCAGTGCTAGCAGGTAAATTATGTTCAGCGCATTTTATTCTGTACACAAATAATCACTGGTGAGCTAAAGTTATCTTTTTGTGACCTATCCACAGGGTTTGCCCGTTCCTTCGGCCTACGCTTGCCCTCCGGAGAGAGAAGGGAATGGGTGAAACCCATCATGTTCAGCGCTGGCATTGGTTCCATGGAGGACATTCACCAGAAGAAGGAGATGCCAGAACCAGGTGAGGGATGTGATGTGAAGAGCGGGTCAAATGTTTATCTTTTTAAAACCTAACTTTTATGGGTGGGGGGAAACGTTTAAGCAGAAATTTCCAATTGGTAAAACCTCTTTTTTTGCAAACAAAGCGGCAGCCACCAATTGATCTGTTATTGACTGCAGCATTTGCACGGTCAATGTCCCATATATCTTGTATTTATTTATGTCCTGTTCCTGTAGGAATGCATGTAGTGAAGATTGGAGGTCCAGTGTACAGGATTGGTGTAGGAGGTGGAGCGGCCTCTTCCATTCAGGTGAGGATGGTCTCTGGAGCAGGGCTGTATTGTTTATTGAGAAGATGGAGAACACACGTTTTTATTCTTCACCATCCTCCAGGTTCAGGGGGACAACGCCAGCGATTTGGACTTTGGCGCAGTTCAGCGAGGCGATGCGGAGATGGAGCAGAAGATGAATCGGGCAGTTCGGGCGTGCGTGGAGAGGGGAGAGAGGAATCCTGTCTGCAGTATTCATGACCAGGGTGCAGGAGGGAATGGTGAGAACCTGGATCTTCTCCCTGTTATTTCTGTTGGTTTAAACCTCCATCCTGACTCGCTTGATCCACTCCGCAGGTAACGTCCTGAAAGAGCTCAGCGAACCTGAAGGAGCCATCATCTATACCAAAACCTTCCAGGTAGGTGCAGTGACCGTCCCTTACAAAACCCACCTACCTTCCTATACCCAGATCATTCCTTTGCCCCTTAACCTGGATTTAGAAGTCAATGACTGTCCCTTACTTATCTTACCTACCTTCCATTCACTGAGTCCTTCTTATGCCTTTTTAACCTTGGTTTACAGGAACCAGTAACACTACCTTTCCTCCTATTTCCCCATCTTCCCATACCCGAGTCCTTCTTTTACCCCTTTCTCTGGTGGCAGGAACCAGTGTTTGTTCCTTACTTCCCCTACCTACCTTCCCATACCTGAGTTCTTATGCCTTTTTTTTATCTGCAGGCACTAGTAACTCTACCTTTCTTATCCTCCCAATCTTCCTATACCCGAGTCCTTCTTTCACACCCTTACCCTGGTGGCAGGAATTAGTGATTTGTCTCTTACTTATTCCACTTACCTTCCCATACCCGAGTCCTTACCTTGGCTCCAGAAACCAATCATTGCCCCTTATACCATCTTCCTCCCCATAACTTCTGATGCCCTTACCACCAGGCTGCAGGAACCACTAATTTACATATCCCGCTTACCTTTCTTTCCCTGGGGGCTTTTTCTTACCGTGTCTTCATGCTGTGAAACCGATTTGCATTCCACGTGCTACTAGGTAGACTTCTGTAAACTGGAATCTGTGTTGCTTTTATATAAGCCGTAATTGAATACAGCACAGGATTTTCAGGCCTTATGTATTGATACAACATCCAAAAAAGTGACCATACATTATATATAAATGTGCAAGACAGTTGCAGCCAGTAGGTTTTGTTTATAAACAATATGGAGGGCACTGTGACAGCTGCAGCCAGCAGGCTTGTTTGTAAACCATGTGGAAGGCCCTGAAGGTCTAGGTTGGAGAATCTTCTAGAAATTAGTGGGAGGAGTTTAGAAGGAGCTGCCTTGCCTATTTATGGAGCCTCAGCCAATCTTCAGCAGTGGGCTGGCCGGGGCCCTTAGATCACTCCATAATTAGACATGGGCCAAGCCAGTAGGATGGAAGATGGAGATACAGTAATGGAGATACAGTGTTCAGAAAGAGACGGTCATGGCCCTCCAGGGTTATCCTCTAGTCTGGTGGTTGGAGGAGGTGGGGGGGCATGGTGTCCTTCCCTGGGCTGGGGCTCGGGTGCCAGACGGAGAAGGCTTTCCTAGAGTCATGGGAACAAGAGGATAGAGTAGGTGGCAACACTGTTTGGACTAACAAGAGGAGAGACTGCCACGTGTAGCCAGTCTCGCTGAAGAGTGATTTTGCTTGCGTCTTAATTCCTTTCCTGAGAGTCAGCTGGGTGGGCTGGTGTCGGAGTTAGCCTAGAGGGCTAGTGATGGGGGCAGCTGCAGCCAGGTGGGTTGGCAGTGCCTGAAGAGGTGGTCTAGGGATCAGTGGCCACAGTGGAAGCTGTTTTGACTATTTATTTATTTATTTATTTATTTTTTGGTTCACATTTTTGCTACACAACCAGGGGCTACAAGTTCCTACCTGTAAAGGGCCATTGCTAAAATCCGACTGTGAGTCAGCTGAAGCAAGCAAGTGTGTGCAGGAGACTGTATATAGGAAGAGGTCTCTGAAGTTTTGCTGAAGTCAAGTGGGCATCCCATAAATTTCCATCCCTATTTAAGTTATTAACCCTCAATAAATAACAAAAATCAAAGTCAGACTGTGCTTGTGAAGGTTGCCCCTGGGAGTAGGGGATCCAATTTTATCAGCAGTCCCTACGGGGGGGGGGGGGGGCGGGGGCTGCTACATTGCATTTGCAGCTGGTGAGAGGGACCAGCAGGGAATGTGCCATCGGATACACCCAGAGACTTCATAGAGCAGTAGTGGACAGTAGCAGTCTTTTTATTTATTCTAGTGACGGGGTTGCTTTATTTTGATAACTTTTTGCTATATGATCCTCAATCTGTGTTCTCCCCCCCCCCCGATTTGTTTCTCCCCTGTCTTTGCAGTTGGGGGATCCCACCCTCAGTGTCCTGGAGATTTGGGGTGCGGAGTACCAGGAATCCAATGCCTTACTCCTCCGCCCAGATGACGCGGATTTCCTGCGTTCGGTGTGTCGCAGGGAGAGGTCCCCTGTAGACTTTGTTGGGAAGATCACTGGGGATGGCAGGGTAAGTAATCTACCTCACTACAGTTCTGGCTGGCTGTACCTACTCAAGAAGCGCAATCGCTGATTGTTCTCCCTTTTTTGCAACTGTGCAGATCGTTTTGGTGAACGGAAACGAGGCCGATCCGAAACCCGATCACAGCGACCGAAATTCTGTGCCGGTGGACCTGGAACTGGAGTGGGTGCTGGGCAAAATGCCTCGTAAGGTGCAGACTATCCCCACTCACTGCAGTGTGTAACTATATCTGAAGACTTAAATGCCCTGATTAGATTGTTCATAGTAGGCTTTTTTTAGAGACATACAGTGACTACAAGTAGTATTCAACCCCCTGCAGATTTAGCAGGTTTGATAAGATGCAAATAAGTTAGAGCCTTCAAACTTTAAACAAGAGCAGGATTTATTAACAGATGCATAAATCTTACAAACCAAAAAGTTATGTTGCTCAGTTAAATTTTAATAAATTTTAAACATAAGTGTGGGTCAATTATTATTCAACCCCTAGGTTTAATATTTTGTGGAATAACCCTTGTTTGCAATTACAGCTAATAATCGTCTTTTATAAGACCTGATCAGGCCGGCACAGGTCTCTGGAGTTATCTTGGCCCACTCCTCCATGCAGATCTTCTCCAAGTTATCTAGGTTCTTTGGGTGTCTCATGTGGACTTTAATCTTGAGCTCCTTCCATAAGTTTTCAATTGGGTTAAGGTCAGGAGACTGACTAGGCCACTGCAACACCTTGATTTTTTCCCTCTTGAACCAGGCCTTGGTTTTCTTGGCTGTGTGCTTTGGGTCGTTGTCTTGTTGGAAGATGAAATGACGACCCATCTTAAGGTCCTTGATGGAGGAGCGGAGGTTCTTGGCCAAAATCTCCAGGTAGGCCGTGCTATCCATCTTCCCATGGATGCGGACCAGATGGCCAGGCCCCTTGGCTGAGATGCAGCCCCACAGCATGATGCTGCCACCACCATGCTTGACTCTAGGGATGGTATTCTTTGGGTCCTATGCAGTGCCATCCAGTCTTCAAACGTCACGTGTGTGGTTGGCACCAAAGATCTCGATCTTGGTCTCATCAGACCAGAGAACCTTGAACCAGTCTGTCTCAGAGTCCTCCAAGTGATCATGAGCAAACTGTAGACGAGCCTTGACATGACGCTTTGAAAGTAAAGGTACCTTACGGGCTCGTCTGGAACGGAGACCATTGCGGTGGAGTACGTTACTTATGGTATTGACTGAAAACGTCCCCACTGCCATGAGATCTTCCCGGAGCTCCTTCCTTGTTGTCCTTGGGTTAGCCTTGACTCTTCGGACAAGCCTGGCCTCGGCACGGGAGGAAACTTTCAAAGGCTGTCCAGCCCGTGGAAGGCTAACAGTAGTTCCATAAGCCTTCCACTTCCGGATGATGCTCCCAACAGTGGAGACAGGTAGGCCCAACTCCTTGGAAAGGGTTTTGTACCCCTTGCCAGCCTTGTGACCCTCCACGATCTTGTCTCTGATGGCCTTGGATTGCTCCTTTGTCTTTCCCATGTTGACCATGTATGAGTGCTGTTCACAAGTTTGGGGAGGGTCTTAAATAGTCAGAAAAGGCTGGAAAAACAGATAATTAATCCAAACATGTGAAGCTCATTGTTCTTTGTGCCTGAACTACTTCTTAATACTTTAGGGGAACCAAACAGAATTCTGTTGAATTGAGGGGTTGAATAATAATTGACCCTCTGAATAAACTTTTCACTATTTAAAAAAAAAAATTAAACAAGAAATAACATTCTTTTTTGCTGCAGTGCATTTCACACTTCCAGGCTGATCTACAGTCCAAATGTCACAATGCCAAGTTAATTCCGAATGTGTAAACCTGCTTAATCTGCAGGGGGTTGAATACTACTTGTAGGCACTGTAACTAAAAGTAGCAAAAAAATGGCTTGCCTTTCTTTTTAAACCAGTTAAAATTCAGTACACAGTTGCCTACGGGATGTTGGACACTAAACAAATGCTTCTTCCACCTTGGAGTACCCCTAAATTACAAGCTCGGTTTTTGCTTGGTGTCTACAAGAGGACTTGGATTTCCTGAGTTGTGTTATGCTGACAAGGATTGGCCACACACAGAAGCTTCGATTGTCCTTGCAACTATTTTCTTAGATGTTTTCAAACTAAGTTTCTGGAAAGCTCAATGGAGTTCCCATTTTTCAACCATTGTTTTATATTTCAGGAGTTTGTGTTGAACCGAATTTCGCCTGAACTCCGACCCTTGGCACTCCCAGAGGGTCTCACTGTGAGACAAGCCCTGGAACGGGTTCTCAGACTCCCGTCCGTGGCCAGCAAGAGATATCTGACCAATAAGGTGATTGCCTCCTTTTAGAGGTCCCCTCTGACTTGGATATGTGGTCAGTAGTTCCTATGTACTGTTTTTCACACTGTGTGTTTCCATCTGCAGGTGGATCGCTCTGTCACCGGCCTCGTGGCTCAGCAGCAGTGCGTGGGTCCCCTCCACACCCCATTGGCTGATGTGGCGGTGGTGTCGCTGTCCTACACTGACACTGTGGGAGGAGCCACAGCCATCGGAGAGCAGCCAATAAAAGGTCTTCTGAACCCGGTGGCTGGGGCCCGAATGGCAGTGGGGGAGGCGCTGACCAATCTTGTGTTTGCTCTCATCACCGATTTAAAGGTAATTTCCCACTTTTTTTTTGTATATTCAGTTTTTACACAGACAATGCAAATACACAGCACTCTTCCATTTAATCTTCTGACAATCCTACACAGGATGTAAAATGCAGCGGGAACTGGATGTGGGCGGCCAAGCTGCCAGGAGAGGGCGCCGCCCTGTATGACGCCTGCGTGGCCATGTGCGATGTGATGGCACAGGTTGGCATAGCTGTGGATGGAGGGAAGGATTCCCTCAGCATGGCGGCCAGAGTTGGCTCAGAAACTGTGAAGGCTCCAGGTAGGTGCAAGGATAGAATGGGCCCCTGTCCTGATTTTTGTTCTACTGTATGTAGCTAATCCTCCTCTAATCACTTGTCTTATTTTCAGGGTCCTTGGTGATCTCTGTGTATGCTGTGTGTCCAGATATTACTGCCACCATCACCCCGGACCTGAAGAATTCTGGCATGGGTAGTAAGTCTAGACATCTAGAGCTTAACAAGCTGGGTTATTCTTGCTTCGGGCAAGGAATATACAAGGGGTTACCAGGTCCTAAACATTGACCTCCTTCCCTGATTCTTCTGTGCTGGTGCCGGTCACCTGACAAAATGCAGAAGCATTGGTCATGCAATCTCTACAGAAAAGGCATTAGACTCCAGATACAGGCATGGACTGAGCTGTGTTCCCACAAGCACATTTATCTGAACATCATCGTACAAGTGCTTTTGGGTTTAGTCATGGGATGCCAAATAATTGTTTCATTGTTGGTCAGTAGCAGGCTTAGGCCGCTAAAAAGAACACGAACCCTCATCATTGTTGGTCAGTGGTTTACTTACCCGAGCTCACACTGCTTTGCTGCTGCCTCTACCTTTCGGGTGGTATATGCAATTTCTGGCTACTTTTCATTGACGCCGGTGTTACACTGAACCACCTTTAACAGACCAGGTGGTGGTACCCAGTCCAGGCTGCCCCAGCTTTAAAAAGTGTATTTGCATGACACTTGGTATACATCATGCATGACTTGTACTTGGGTAGCCTTGAGAATTTTTCCTCTTCTCTTGACTTGGTGTGTTGGACTATTTTGTTATAATTACTTTTTTGTTTTTTTGCATTCTGGTTCCAGGCATCCTCTTGTACGTCCCTGTTAGCCCCGGTCAGCACCGGTTAGGTGGTAGTGCCTTAGCCCAATGCTATTCACAGCTGGGAGAACATTCTCCAGATCTGGATGACCCCCAGACACTGGTGTCCTGCTTCCAGGTCACTCAGAAGCTTCTTAGAGGTGAGTTTTCTACCATTAACTTAACTTCTCCAGAGTCGCCCTATTGTACATAAAGGTCACATACCTTTTTCTACTGTAAATCAGATTTTCAGTGTATTGCATTTACCTTGTTCTCAGAATATCTGGCTTATACTTGGTGGTTTCCACCACAATTCTCCTCCAACCACTCCTTTCCTCTTGTTCTCAGATCGCCTCCTGAGCGCTGGACATGATGTCAGTGATGGCGGTCTCATCACGTGTCTCCTGGAGATGGCGTTTGCTGGGAACTGTGGATTGGATGTTGAATTCTTCTCCCCAGACATTAGCGGTAAGAAAGTGTTTTTCTGTGTACTCCACACATCTTGTGTAACATTTAATTGGAACGATTCTGCAGATTCTTTTGCTGGCTTCAGTGTCACCGAATGATGCCTGGATGTTTTAGTCCTCGTCCCCAGTGCCCTGGTCATCGCTTCCTCCTCCTGGTTTGGTGGCTGATCTTCTATCCCTGTCCAATCATATACAGTGCCTTGCGAAAGTATTCGGCCCCCTTGAACTTTTTAAACTTTTGCCACATTTCAGGCTTCAAACGTAAAGATATAAAATTTTTTAATTTTTTGTGAAGAATCACCAACAAGTGGGACACAATTGTGAAGTGGAACGAAATCTATTGGATATTTTTAACTTTTTTAGCAAATAAACTGAAAAGTGATGCGTGCAAAATTATTCGGCCCCTTTACTTTCAGTGCAGCAAACTCACTCCAGAAGTTCAGCGAGGATCTCTGAATGATCCAATGTTGTCCTAAATGACTGATGGTGATAAATAGAATCCACCTGTGTGTAATCAAGTCTCTGTATAAATGCACCTGCTCTGTGATAGTCTCAGGGTTCTGTTGAAAGCGCAGAGAGCATCCTGAAGACCAAGGAACACACCAGGCAGGTCCGTAATACTGTTGTGGAGAAGTTTAAAGCCGGATTTGGATACAAAAAGATTTCCCAAGCTTTAAACATCCCAAGGAGCACTGTGCAAGTGATCATTTTGAAATGGAAGGAGTATCAGACCACTGCAAATCTACCAAGACCTGGCCGTCCCTCTAAACTTTCAGCTCAGACAAGGAGAAGACTGATCAGAGATGCAGCCAAGAGGCCCATGATCACTCTGGATGAACTGCAGAGAACTACAGCTGAGGTGGGAGAGTCTGTCCATAGGACAACAATCAGTCGTACACTGCACAAATCTGGCCTTTATGGAAGAGTGGCAAGAAGAAAGCCATTTCTCAAAGATATCCATAAAAAGTCTCGTCTAAAGTTTGCCACAAGCCACCTGGGAGACACACCAAACATGTGGAAGAAGGTGCTCTGGTCAGATGAAACCAAAATCCAACTTTTTGCCCACAATGCAAAACGATATGTTTGGCGTAAAAGCAACACAGCTCATCACCCTCAACACACCATCCCCACTGTCACACATGGTGGTGGCAGCATCATGGTTTGGGCCTGCTTTTCTTCAGCAGGGACAGGGAAGATGGTTAAAATTGAGGGGAAGATGGATGCAGCCAAATACAGGACCATTCTGGATGAAAACCTGTTGGAGTCTGCAAAAGACCTGAAACTGGGATGGAGATTTATCTTCCAACAAGACAATGATCCCAAACATACAGCAAAATCTACAAAGGAATGGTTCACAAATAAACGTATCCAGGTGTTAGAATGGCCAAGTCAAAGTCCAGACCTGAATCCAATCGAGAATCTGTGGAAAGAGCTGAAAACTGCTGTTCACAAACGCTCTCCATCCAACCTCACTGAGCTCCAGCTGTTTTGCAAGGAAGAATGGGCAAGAATTTCAGTCTCTCGATGTGCAAAACTGATAGAGACACCCCAAGCGACTTGCAGCTGTAATCGCAGCAAAAGGTGGCTCTACAAAGTATTAACGCAAGGGGGCCGAATCATTTTGCACGCCCCACTTTTCATTTTTTATTAGTTAAAGTTTCAAAAATCCAAAAGATTTCGTTCCACTTCACAATTGTGTCCCACTTGTTGGTGATTCTTCACAAAAAATAAAAATGTTATATCTTTATGTTTGAAGCCTGAAATGTGGCAAAAGGTTGAAAAGTTCAAGGGGGCCGAATACTTTCGCAAGGCACTGTAGTGCTCTGTTCCTTGCATGTTGTCCAGGCTGTCACATGGACTTCATGGGTTTGATCTCTTGGGTTACCAGGAGTTTCTTTGCACCCCCTGTCGCTAATATTAACCTACCTTTTTTTTTTTTTTTACAAATGTTCATATCTTCCCTTGTTTCTCTTCAGCACTGGACCTGCTATTCGCAGAGGAATTGGGGTTGGTACTGGAAGTCCCAGAGGCGGAACATAAGCGGGTTATAGAGCAATACCAAGCATCTGGACTGCAGTGTGTAAAGATTGGACGCACCCATGGGAGAGGACCCACTTCCATTGTAAGTCTCCTGGGAGGGAAATGGGGCTCCTTGATCATCCCAACTGTTTTAAAGCTGAATTACGGCCAGGATAAACACTATGCTTCTGTTTTTAAATTGTGGTCTTCCATTCCATCGTTTTTTTTTCTAGAGTGTATTTTTTTGTGGAGGCCGCGTGACTGCTTAGTCCCAACTCCTTTCTGCAAGGTTTGGAGAGAAGATTGGAAGAGATGCTTGACAGCTTCTGCCTATTTCACAAATCCAAGAAGATTTATCTTCAAGGCAACCCCACACATGTTCCAAGCCTGTAGGTGTGGATACAAGATCTTACGACCTCCCCTTCCTACACGTGGTTTACTGAAGGGAGCAGTGACCTTGCGCTTCTTTCTGTGGATGTGTGTGTGCAATCTCTTCAGCGATTGGGTCACGACCGCAGCCATTGGGTGGAGGAAATCGTAACAGCCCCTGTAGTTCGCACAGCTCTGACTGCCTCAAGCTCAGCCCACATATATGCCCACCATCATGCATTTCCCATTGAAGCAAATGTGGGCTTTAGTAGTTCATTGGCATGGGATGTGGTGATCCAGCGCAGATCTGTCCTAGTGTGGACGCTGTGACTCTTCCTCTATGATATGGGAGATGCAGGACATTGATGAGTGGCGTGCCTGTAATCTCAAGCCGGAATACAGCTGCATGCCCACATCCAGCCCTCCATAGCTTGAGTGACAGCAGCTTCTGGCAAGGGATGTCTATCACCCTTGTATCCACACCTACAGGCCTGGAACACGTGGGGGTTTCCTTATATTTGTGCAATAGGTAGAAGCTGCCAAGCATCTCTTGCAATTTTCTCTCCCAGCCTTGTAGAGAAGAGTTGGGACCAAGCAGTCACGCGGCTCCAGCAAAATGCACTCTGGTGCCTTCCTTTTTCTATTTTTTATTAAACGTAGAGCTTATGAGTTTACTAATGGTATCCAGTGTCTTTGTTTGTTTTTAATAGGTTTTGCATCTGTATAAACTTTAACCATTTTGTACCTTTTTTAACGTTGATGGGTTTTTGTTCAGTTCAATGGGTTTTGCATTTCCATACAAGTCTGAGGATGCAAAACTCACTTGAACCAGGTCAAAAGGAGGTAAACTGTAGGCCAAAGGCACCCATCAATGAAGTCTAAATGGTGAAGGAGACCTTGGTTACCGTTCTGAGGTCATGCCACTTGCAATAATCCAGCCATGGGTGGTGCGCTCTTTCTTCGGCATTTGTTTTTCTCCCATATAAATCAGTGCATGAATAAAGATGCACAATGCTGTACCAGACTTTATCGACTTTATATCGCCTAATTATATGTGTTTTTATGGTTTTTCTACCATTTTTTTTAAAGTTGGTGTAAACTCCCATGCATGACTCTAGGTACAGTAAATTATCTCCTAGATGTGCACTGTTTAGGAGATATTTTACTTTTGATGCAGCCGGTGATGTCGCCAGCACATGCGCTCCTGAAGGAACGGCATACCATGTCGTTCCTCCAAATTCTTTTGCTCTGAACAGGCGGCTCCTGCACGTGTGTGTGCGCGGGAGTGATGTCATCACAGCTCCGGCCACACGCACAGCGGGAGTCCGCGAGCAAGGAAGAAAGTCCGGGTAAAGATGGAAGCACGTTCAGTGCGCCACTCGAGGGCTTCGTTCTAAGGTAAGTTTCACATAATGTGCTAATAGCATACATTGCATACTAGCACATTATGGCTGTACCTTGCAAGATTGCAAAAAATAAAAACCGTGGTTTATCACCGCTTTAAGCCCTAGTAAGGGGTGAAAAGTGTCCTAAAAAGGTGCCGGTTTTATCTCTAGTACAGCACTGTGTGTGACTTATTTTATACAGTGACCCAGGGCCAGATTAACGTAGGGGCTATTGGAGCTGCAGCTCCAGGCCCCTACTTAATATAGGCCCAGCAGGGTTGGACTGACCATTTGGGCACTGCCACTGCCAAACCTAGCCCCAAATGCATTTTGGAAAAAAAATAATTAAATGAAATTGTAAAGAATTAAAAAAATGAAATAAAAATATTTTAAAAACTGCTGACACTCTACTGACTCCATCCACTACCCTACCGACACCCTCCACTGCCCCCCCCCCCCCCCAAACATTGTGGGGAAAAAAAGTTCAATTGGGAAAAAAAAAAAATGTAAACAATAAAAGATTGCAACAAATAATTGAAAAAATTAAAACGTAAAATTTGGGCTCATTCAAACGGGTTCTCTTGCATGTACAGTGTCAATGAGCAGTTTGTTTAAAATACTTAATTTCTTATAATAAAAAATTGTTTGTGTTTTTAATTTTGTTTATTAACCATAAAAATGGCCATCCAAAATCCTCAGCATCAGGCCCATGATGCTCATAATCTGGCCCTGCACTGACCGATGCCATTGACACGGAACCTAAAAATTCCCTTTCCATGGTAGATGTCACCTACCTGCAGCTATAGTTCTGATTTGCTGAATAGTAATGCATTTTTGGAAACTGTACAATTCTAGTAAATTATTATTATTATTATGATGATTTTTTTGCAGGTCAGAGTTTGCGTGAATGGGGAGGAAGTGCTTCGGGATGAGGTGGGGACATTGAGGGCCATGTGGGAGGAGACGAGCTTCCAACTGGAGCGTTTGCAAGCCAATCCCAGCTATGTGTCTCAAGAAGAGGCGGGACTCATCCGACGAGAAGGACCCAAGTATCAGCTGACCTTTAACCCCAGTGAAAAGCCCCCTCTTCTGGCTGAAGCTGGTATGTGTGCATGGGGATGAAACGAACCATTTTTATTTGGATTCTGCGTTGTCTACAAATGCTGTTATCTTCACAGGTTTCACCCAGCCAAGGGTGGCTGTTGTACGTGAAGAGGGCAGTAATGGCGACAGAGAAATGGCGGCAGCACTGTTGATGGCTGGGTTTGAGGTAATGGCCAGGTCCAATCACAAGCAGGGCGTTCTGTGTCTCCGGAGACTCCAATCTCTCATTGTCCTTCTCATTTCCAGGTCTGGGATGTCACCATGGAGGATCTTCTATCGGGAGGATGCACACTGGACATCTTCCGGGGTGTGGTGTTTGTTGGAGGGTTCAGCTATGCTGACGTTCTGGGCTCTGCGAAAGGTAAATGGCCATCGGAAATTCTGCAACATGCTGAGTTATTGGAAGGGGAATGTGGGGTAAATCTCTAGATGTAGGAAGGCCCTGAAGCTGACGGGTCAGGCATACAGAGTCCACCAATTTTATTCCAACCACACTAGTGGAGTTGTACCACCAGCACAAGTCTGCATGTTTTAACATTTCTGATATGTCCGCATTATACAGCAACCATATCGCTTTTCGGAAGAGCTTCACCTTTTTCATTAAAATGCCACCCTTAAGCTCCAGTCACTGACCTTGCCTAGGTGGAGATGATGCCACCAGTCTTGCACCCCTTTTGTTAATTGGGAGCAGCATCTGCTTGTTTCTGCCCCCCCAAGTTTAGAAGGGCGGCAAAGGCAATTATGCTCGTGCCACTTTTTAATTCCCCCATAGATTGGGTGTATCAACTTGTTTCTTCTGACTTCAGTGAAGTTGATGATTTTAGAAAGGTTTGGAGCACGTACGGTATCATTTTGAATTCCTCTGTTCCAGGCTGGGCAGCTTCTGTGAAGTTCAATGCCGGTGTTCGCCAGCAGTTTGAAGCCTTCCGCCGTCGATCGGACACGTTCAGTCTGGGAATCTGCAATGGCTGCCAGCTTATGGCTCTCCTAGGCTGGGTTGGCGCTGACCCAACAGATGCAGGTGGGTAAAACCAGGACTCCGGAGAACCTCATACCACTCGCTCCGTGTATTTGTGTGCCCGTAATTCCACTCCCAAGTCTTGGTCGTTTTTTGTCCTGGGTTACAGCAGATCTCCGTCCTTGTATGTTAAATGTGTCTTTCATGCTCTCAGTTCACATTTCCCTTTCCATCCAGCAGGGCAGGGCCCCAAACAAGGCGTACTACTCGGCCACAACACCTCTGGGCGCTTTGAGTCCCGCTTTGTTACAGTGAAAATTGAAGAGAGTCCATCTATCCTGCTGCAGGGGATGTCCGGCTCATCTCTGGGGGTCTGGGTGGCTCATGGAGAAGGTAAAAACTTTTTGCATTGTGTCAAGTTACGAAGGGATGTGAGGCGCTCTAGTGGGTGTAATGGTTGCTCTGATGGAGTATTGGGATGGTGTATAAGTAGCTTTGCCTTTTTTTTTTTTTTTTTTTTTTTTTTAATATAGGTTGCTCTGGTATGGTATTGATGGGGTCACAGGTAGCTTTGCCTGTAATATAGGTCGCTGTAGTATGGTATTTCTGGGGGGGTATAAGTTACTATGGGTGGAGTATTGATGGGGTAAAGGTAGCTCTGTTGGGTATAGGCCGTTCTGGGTACTGGTTGTGTTTTAGGTAGCTCTGGTGGTGGTATTGGTCAATGTAGTGGGGTATATGTTGCCCAGCAGACTTTGGTGCTTCTCATCTCCTGCCAGCCAATCCGAGATCATTATTGGGCACTTGGGTTCTCTGATGGCAGGCAGTGGGTGTGGCATCACTTCAAAGGGCTTTCCAGGCTTCCTGCATGTGCAGTGTGTGTGAAGGAGACTTGGTCTCCTGATTCCGTAGTAGTAGTAGTAGTAGTAGTAGTAGTGTAGGACTCAAAGGGGGTGAAGTCCCTGACGGGGCAGCTTCTTGGGCCAACTCGCTACACTTGGAGGGCACCGTGGTGTCAGCACCCTCTGGCCTACAGATGATATTAATCATGCTTGTCTAATCTGCACTGATGTCCAAAACTCCTACTTATAATGTCCTCCACATATCCTAATCGCAGACTTCCGAAATCTTAGTAGCTGTTGTTATACAACTCTCGCTTGACTTCCTTCCTTTCCCTTCCTCCAGGTCTGATGAGGTTCCGGTCTCAGGCGGTTCTGGATCATGTGACTTCCCACCACCTGGCTTCCGTCCGCTATGTTGATGACCAAGGCCTGCCCACGGAAGAGTACCCCATGAATCCCAATGGCTCTCCGCTGGGCATTGCCGGACTCTGCTCTGAGGATGGACGCCACCTCGCCATGATGCCTCATCCAGAACGCAGCGTCCTGACCTGGCAGTGGCCCTGGATGCCAGAAGATTGGCACCGGTCGCTTACCGTCTCACCATGGATGCGGCTGTTTGAGAATGGATACAGGTGGTGCCTGAAAAACGCTGTGCACAATGTGTAGGCTCAGGGAGCTATGTGATACCAAACAACTCTGTTTTACTTCTCGCAGGTCAGATGTTTTCCACCATGTTTACACTAGAGACTAACGCAGTGTATCACTGACCTCTACACATTCCATCATCGACTCCTCTAGTGTTACCATGCCTGCCTTGAAGGCCTAGGGTTCCCTGTTTGAATCCAGGCCCAGGACACTATCTGCATGGAGTGTGTACATGCACTTTCTTGGGTTTCTTCTAGGTACTCAAGTTTCCTTCCACACTCCAAAAACACGTCGACAGACCTAAAAGGCTCCTGTCTAAATAGGCCCGTGTGTGTGTGTGATGGGGATCTTGGTTTGTAGGCTCCTTGGGGATGGGGACCAATGTAAATGTACAATATGTAAAGAGCGGTTTATGTTGTTGGCGCTATATACAGTAAATACCTGTAATAAATATGGGCTGCTGCTTTTTCATGTTTTGCCCTCTTGGCTTACTGAACTTTAAATCGGTGTTGTGTGTCTGGTCCGCCTAAAATGACATTTCAGTTCTAGGTGGAGTCTGATGGGCTGAATTACCGACTGGCTTCTTGTGTCACTCCTCCTGGTGAACTGTCCCAACCACAGCTCTTGGAGGTGTTCCTGTGTCTCCTATGTTCTTCTCAATGCAGAAATAATAGAAAAATTCAGTAGGATCTTGGTACCCCAGCGTAAAATGTCCCTAACAGATGTGCAGAGTCAGGAACATCTTACCAATGAAGCCCCTCAGACCAAAATCCTTTGATCGGGTGTCTCCAAACTTTCTAAACCAGGGGGTCTTAACCACTAGAGATCCGCGCTATAACCGAATGACGGCTACAGCGCGGACCTGCTATGTCGGGATTACGTCTAGTGACATAGTCCACGAGCGGCATACGTGCCCCCTGAGGGGCGCGCGCGGCGCGCTCTGTGAGCAGCGAGTCTGAGACTCGCCTGATCACGGACCAGAGTATGGGGTCAATCCCGACCTCTTACCACGTGATCAGCTGTCAGCCAATGACAGCTGATCATGTGACGCAACAGAGCCGGTAATCGGCTATTTTTCCTCCTCGCGCTGACAGTGCGAGGAGAAAAAAAAAGCCGATCACTGGCGGCCGTGATTGGGACATCAGTCCCGATCATGGCTAGCTTATCGGTGCCCACCTGCCCCCTGCCAGTGCCACTTAACTAATAAAAAAAGTGCCCCCATCAGTGCCCAGTGTCGCCCATCAGTGCCCAAAATATGCCTCAACAGTGCGGCACCCCAGTGCCACATATCCGTGCCCATCAGTGTCATCTACCAGTGCCCAGCAGTGCCACCTATCAGTCACATCTATCAGTGGTGCCCATCAGTGGCGTCTTATCAGTGCCGCCTTATCTGTGCCTATCGGTGCCCACCAGTGCCACCTCATCAGCGCATTTCAATGAAGAAGAAAAATTACATGTTTGCAAAAATTTTTTTTTATTTTGCATATTTTTTTGTTTGTTTAGCAAAAAATGAAACTCCCAGCTGGAATTAAATACCACCAAAAGAAAGCTCTATTTGTGGGGAAAAAAAAATGATAAAAATGTCATTTGGGTACAGTGTTGTATGACCGCGCAATTGTCATTCAAAGTGCGACAGCGCTGAAAGCTGAAAATTGGTCTGGGCAGGAGGGGGGTTTAAGTGCCCAGTAAGCAAGTGGTTAAAGTGGTTGTAAACCCTCCCCCAAAACTTTATCCCATGTAAATCAGCATAAACAACCCTAATCAACACTGCTTGTAGATATCTCCTTACTTGGTATTGTTGTAATCCTTGTTGTTCTGTAGAATGAAGTCACTGAGCATGCCCAGATCTCCCCTGATTTAACCACTTCAATACTGGGCACTTAAACACCTTCCTGCCCAGACAAAGTTTGAGCTTTCAGCGCTGTCGCACTTTGAATGACAATTGCGCGGTCATACAACACTGTACCCAAATGAAATTTTTATCATTTTTTCCTCTCAAATAGAGCTTTCTTTTGGTGGTATTTTATCACCTCTACGGTTTTTATTTTTTGGGCTACAAATAAAAAAATACCAAAAATTTTGAGAAAAAAATTTTTTTTTTTTGTTTCAGTTTCAAAACTTTGTAAATAAGTACGTTTTCTCCTTCACTGATGGGCACTGATGGGGCTACACTGATGGGCACTGATAAGACGGCACTGATGGGCACCAATGAAGTGGCACTGATAGGCGGCACTGATGGGCGACACGGATGGACACTGATAGGTGGCACAAATTGGCACTGATAGCTGGCACAGGTGGGCACTCATAGGCGGCACAGGTGGGCACTCATAGGCGGCATCGGTGTTATACTATAGTAATGGATGCCAATCAGTGCCAAACAATAATGCATGCCAATCAGTGATGTCCATTGTGGGCACTGATTGGCATCCATTATGGGCACTGATTGGCACCCATTGTGCTGACTGGCATCCCTGGTGTTCTAGGGAGGATTATGACCTTTATTACCTTTTCCCTGGTGGTCCAGTGTGGGCATCCTCGGGGGGCTGTGCTGATAATCGATCAGCACAGACCCCCCCTGTCAGAGGAGCAGCCGATCGGCTCTCCTCTACTCACGTCTGACAGACGCGAGTGAGGGAAAGCCGATCACCGGCTCTTCCCATTTACACTGTGATCAGCCGTGATTGGACACGGCTGATCACGTGGTAAAGAGTCTCCGTCGGAGACTCTTTACCGAGATCGTAGTTGCCGGGTGTCAGACTGACACCCCGCAATAACGATCGCCGCGATGCGCGCCCCTGGGGGCGCGCAGCGGCTCATAATCCTGATCACGTCATATGACGTCCGGTCAGGATTATGAAACCACTTTGCCGCCGTCAATTGCCTATAGGGCGGGCGGCAAGTGGTTAAGGCACACTCTCTATATGCTTGTCTATCTGTTATCAGAACTTCTTACAGCACAACACTGAACTCTGCTAATCGCTCAGAGCTTCCTCCTACACACCATGTGACCACGTGACTTCACATAGTCTAAACGTGGCCATTACTGCAGTCTTATCCGCTGAAGCGGATAAGACTCACAAAGGCAAACGCTAGATAATCGGCACAAGTAAATACTATGAAATAAAACAAGTCGGCTATGAACAGGGAAGCAGGGTTGCCATAGAAACGTTGGATTGAGAAGGAGGCTTGGTTAACAGTACAGGAAGTGCTCAATGTAAGGGCGGAAATACACTCCACTGTGGACTCAGAAAACAATACTTAAGATGGCACTGCCTTACCCCTGGAAACAATTTTTTTTTAAAGTTTCTTTAAACAGTAAGTAATATGTGATTTGGGCTGGATTACAGTGGCTATAGTCTGATAATGACTTATTATAATGGATTAAATGAAAAGAAGCATCAGAGTGGGAGAGTTTACTTCCTCTTTAAACCGATGGCCTTCAAGCTGTTGCAAATCTACAAGTCCCATGAGGCATTGCAAGGCAATGACTCCCACAGGCAGAGGCTTGATGGGACTTTGAGTTTCGCAAAACAGCTGGAGGGCCCCTAGTTTGAGACCCCCCCCCCCCCCGTTCTAAATAGAGGGCCAGTTTACTGCCCTTCAGAATTTAGTGGGGGGGGGGGGGGGCAGGACTTGGGCCAGAAGGAGTAGAACTTTTCCTGGCTTCAACAGGAAGAATGGTGCCCCATCTTTGGTATTGGTGTGAGGAATATGTCCCATGTTGTTAGTGGCAGAAATTGGAGTATACCCATGTTTTTTTTTTTTTTTGTTTTTTTTTTTGTTTTTTGTTTTTTTTTTTGTTTTTTTTTTACGTGTCTTGTATCAGGTGGGAGGAGAAGTATCACAATGGCTGGTTAAAGGCAAGCAAAGGCCCGCAGTTTGCAGACCAGTGCCTTTTGATCAAGGTTCTCCAAACTGTGGCCCTTTGCTTGCCTTTTATCCAGCTCTTGGGGCACTATTGCTCCCACTGCCACCAATGGTGTGTTTCTTAGTGGGAGTGTAAAAAAATTATAAGAAACACACCATTGGTGGCAGTGGGGGCAATAGTGCCCCAAGAGCTGGATAAAAGGCAAGCAAAGGCCTGCAGTTTGCAGACCAGTGCCTTTTGATCAAGGTCCAAACTGCAGGCCTTTGCTTGCCTTTTATCCAGCTCTTGGGGCACTATTGCCCCCACTGCCACCAATGGTGTGTTTCTTATAATTTTTTATTTTTTTTTTACACTCCCACTGACCACCAAGACTATGACATTGTTTACTCCCACCAATGCCAGGGCATTTTGTACTAAGATCTAGAGTCTGGCCTCCCAAAAGTTTTTAAAAAGGCAGTAAACTTGCCCCTTTTTTGTTTGGAGACCCCTGCCTTAGGTCAAACGCTCCAATATCCCATTTTGGGCGGTCTGCCTAATTTACTCTGCCCACTGTGATCAGGGGGCAGCATTGGATGACCTGAGTGATTTTTATTTTTTTTTTATTTTTTTTATTATTATTCTTATTACACCTAGTTATTTTACATTCAACATTTTTAATAGCAAAAATACTAAAGGTATGGCTTTTTATTGGGAGCTTTTTGAATCCTGACCATTTCGATCAGGATCAGAGTGTAGCGGAGACGAGTCTTGAATGTATTGTATTGGGTGTGTGGTGTTTTATTATTATTATAAATAATTTTTTTTTTATTTTTTTAATACAGCCTTGAGAATAAAATAATGGGTATATCTACCAACTGTGAAAACAAAAAATAGATCTCGTGCCTCCTAATTTCTAAACTAGGTTCCTAAACTGCTACCCCCTTAACTAGGTGTAAAATCGCCAATGCAGAATTTGGAGAGGTTGGCAGGGATTGGTCTAACAAACCGGAAAAAAAAAAATTAAAATGTTAATTTTTTTCTTTTTATGGCAACCAGCCTGCCTGCCCCTACCAACCTCTCCATATATCTACCAACTACATGGAGACTTCTTGCCTAAAGTTGGACTCTAGCCTTGGGGGGGTTTGTGGTGTTTGTTTGGTGTTTTGTGCGTTTGTTTGGTGTGTGTGTGTGTTTTTTTTTTTTTTTTTTTTTCTCCCCCCTCCCTTTCTTCTTTCTTCCTCTTTTCCCCCCAGATTCTCCCCGCCCGGCCACTTTTGTAGCAAATTCTCTCCTGTGATAAAACTGATTGCTCTCAATTCCCTGCAAGCTCGGTCTCCACAGTATAACCCTTTGAAGCTGAAGCCGCTGAATTGAGGCCGCCTTCACTTCCTGTCTGCACAGCTTCAATCTTCCGGTCTGTGCTGCTGTTGGCCCACCTGCTGATGCAACCTGATTAGTTACTTACACGAATAAGAAAATCGTCAACAGATTACACAGATAACATTTTTGAAGAGCTCAGTTGCAGCAGAAAAAAGCATGCACATCCAAAGGGGGGGGGGGGGGGGGTTGTTACATTCTTTCGTATAACTCTTGCGGCAGGGTTGTTGTGACCTTTACAGGAGCCACCAAGTCCCCTACAACCAAACTTCATTCTACTGCAGCACAAGGACCAGCAGACAGATGCAGTGATGAGGTCACTGGCACTTTAAGATGTATTTCCTGAAAGGGAAATGATTTCATTGAGAATTTTAATGCATGTTGATCAGGTAGATGATGGAAGGTAATATACACTTTATTGGGACACCTGCCTTTACACACACATGAACTTTAATCGTGTCTTAGCCCGTAGGGTTTAATATTGAGTTGGCCCGCCCTTCACAGCGATAACAGCTTCAACTCTTCTGGGAAGGCCGTCCACAAGGTTTAGGAGGGTGTCTATAGGAATTTTTTGACCATTCTTCCAGAAGCGCATTTGTGAGGTCAGGCACTGATGTTGTTGGATGAGAAGGCCTGGCTTGCAGTTTCCACTCTAATTCATCCCAAAGGTGTTCTATTGGGTTGAGGTCAGTCAAGTTCCTCCATCCCAAACTCGCTCATCCATGTCTTTACGGACCTTGCTTTTGTGCTTTAGTTCCAGTAGTCTTGGTCAAAGCTTACCATAGAGCAGTGATGGCAAACGTTGGCACCCCCAGATGTTTTGGAACTACAGTTCCCATGATGCTCTACTACACTGCTGAGTGCATGAGCATCATGGGAAAAGTAGTTCCAAAACACCTGGGGTGCCATGGTTCCCCATCACTGCCATAGAGCTAGCTACACATAAGCACCATCAGGCTCATTCTAGACCTCTTACAGAAGTTGGGGTCCTGCCCCACCATCTTGTCTTTTCACCAAACTTTTTTTTTTCTGCACATACTTCACTACTACAGGAAAAACGTAAGATGGGTGTACCCAGCTATGATGAGGTCTTCAAAACCTAGTGTGGTCACAAGACTTGCAGACCATGAGGACCTTCTCTTCTGCTCCTGGCTGAACATGGCATATATGATATGGAAAGCAGAAGTCCCTCTCTTTAGGTTGTTGATGTCAAGAGAGGGACTAGTCATTTTTTAAAGAAACCCGGCAATGGGAGTCTCCATGCTTCTTAGTCCAGCTCACTACATGTGAAAGGCCCAGTGGTATTCGTATCCCCTATCTCTGGTCCCAGACCTACAGATGACAATAATGGTCTGTCCTGATATTCAAAACTCCTGCTCATAATGTCCACCACATATAATAAGATGGGCCTCAGAAATCTAGTACCTTCCATAAAAGTTTGTCTCATTTGACTTTGTCTGTACCTCCACTCTTTATCTCTTGCTTTGCCACATTCTGGTTATAATTCCCACAACATTTGATGGCATGGTTAGGATGCCCCTTAGACATAAAATGATAACTCCATATCAGGAGTAGAATAACAGCCTCCTGGGTGAACATGGCATATACAGTAAGAGCCGATTCACACAGGGGCAACACGATTTTTGGAGGCAACTTGGACACGACTTCAACACGACTTGGGGCAACTTACAACACGACCTTAAGTCGCCCCAGGTTAGGCGACTTTTGCCGTGGCCAATCAGAGAATGAGCTCTCAAGGGGGAACTCCACGCCAAAAAAAAACAAAAAAAAAAACAGCGTGGGTTCTCCCTCCAGGAGCATACCAGGCCCTTAGGTCTGGTATGGATTTTAAGGGGAACCCCCTACGCCGAAAAAACGGCGTGGGGTCCCCCCCAGATCCAAACCAGACCCTTATCTGAGCACGCTACCCGGCCGGCCAGGAAAGGGGGTGGGGACGAGCGAGCGCCCTCCCCCCCCCCTCCTGAGCCGTACCAGGCCGCGTGCCCTCAACATGGGGGACTGTGACATCATAATGGGCAGGTACATCATCCAGTGATGTCCCTATGTAAGTCGCTGCACACCGCGTGTCCTGTCATAGTGACCGGAGACAGCGACGAGGCAACATCTCCAGAAGAGAAGAACAGAAGACGGCGACAGCGGCAGCGGCGACGGAAGACAGGGCCACCGCTTGTAAAAGAGCTAGAAGAAGGTGCAGTGGCCCGGCAAGAAGAACCGAAGAGGGGGACAAGACCCCCGAAGTCGGAAGAAGAGGGCGGCGGCAGCGAAGAAGAAAGTCGGGCTCTAGACATGTGCAGACTAGAATATTTCGTTTTGTTTTTTCGTTTTCGTCCGTAAATTTTATTTATTTAGTTACTCCCGAAATTCGTTTTTATTTATTTCGTTTTTCGTGCAAAAATTGCATTCGTCCGAAAATCCACATGAATTACGATCGAATCTGTCTTGGAAGGCTTATGGTATCTGTCGAATGGATAAAGAAGATTCGATGGAGCTGCTAAACTATATTGCCTATAGGCGGAGCATTCGATTGCCGAAATGTACGATTGCAGTGTCGTATAGTTGCGACGATCCCGTCGAATATTATTATAGACGTGCAACGATCCCGTCGAATATTATCTATTTTTTTTTTTTATTTACTTCCCCCACCCAATTCCAGTATCGTTTCTCTCTGTCGATTCTGTTCTCTCTATGTCGAATATTTACTCTCTGTCGAAGCTTTTCTATATAATAGGACTAATAGAGGTAAACGAAACTTAGGCACATTCGACCACAGGTTCAATAGACATATGGAGTCACGTCGAATCTCCTATTCTATATCGAACGGTCACTTCGAATCTCCTATTCTATATCGAACTGTTGTAACAACGAAAACGAAAAAAAGCATTTATTTATGTCGGATCTTTCGTTTTTCGGAATCTGCACTTTCGTTATCGTTTGTCAAAACGAAAACGAAAATACCTGAAATTCGGACGAAAATGCATTCGGACGAAAACGAATGCACATGTCGACGGGCTCCTCCGCTAGTGAAAGAGCTAGCAGAAGATAGTGGAGGAGTCCGGCGAGAAGACCCCCGAAGACGGAAGAAGACCCCCGGAGCTGTGCAATAAACTATTTTAACCCTTGTGTATTGTGTTTTTGTTTTGTTTTTTACATTTTTTTCACAGGTGATTGGGTAGGGGTACATTGTACCTCATACTCATTCAGATAGGGTGGGGGGCCGGTATCCAGGGGCCCCCTTATTAAAGGGGGCTCACGGATTCAGAAAAGCCCCCCGCCTGCAGACCCTGACAACCAACGGCCAGGGTTGTCGGGAAGAGGCCCTTGTCCTTATCACCATCCCCCCCATGTTGAGGGCACGCGGCCTGGTACGGCTTGGGGGGGGGGGCGCTCGCTCGTCCCCACCCCCTTTCCTGGCCGGCCCGGTAGCGTGCTCGAATAAGGGTCTGGTATGGATCTAGGGGGACCCCCACGCCGTTTTTTCGGCGTTGGGGGTTCCCCTTAAAATCCATACCAGACCTAAGGGCCTGTTATGCTCTCGGTGGGGGAACCCACGCCAATTTTTTTAAATAAATTTGGCGTGGAGTTCCCTTTTGAGAGCTGATAATTCTATGAGAGTCGCCTCCGTATAGACGGAGATCCGACTTGGAGGCGACCTCCTTTGAAATCAATGGGTACCAGTCAGATAGAAGTAGTACAGGAACCTTTTCTGAAGTCGGAGCGACTTCAGTAGTGTGCATTAAGACGGCTCTCATTCACTTACATTGATTTTTACATGTAGCGTGACTAGGGGCGACCTGAAGTCGGATCTGAGTCGTCCCTGTGTGAACCGGCTCTAAGAAGTCCATCTCTTTACATCAAAGATGACATCCTTTTATTTTCTTCAAGAAAAGATGGCAGTTCCTCCTTGTCTCCCCCCCCCCCCCCCCCCTAACAAACTCTCACCTAACTTTAATTTTCAACCTCTTGCCAAACGCCTCTCGTAATTGGAGAAAATAATCACCCAATCCAAAGAGAGACAGAGAGCTGTGAGTTGCAATGTTCTCCATAGGAAGGTGCATTTCTAGATTTACTCATTGATCATGGACTATAATGTTAATAGCAAAGTAAAAGTCTTAAAGATATGTAGATATGTCCAGATATGTAGAACCAACAGCAAATGCAGAGCTGGATTTTGTTTCTTTGCACCCGTATATAATGAGTCAGGTGGGATTCAATGCTCTATTAGATATCACAGTGAGGGGTAGTCCATTCAGAATGTATAGCCATAGTGTTTCACAAGATCAACCCCTTCCATGCTTTTAATCGCAGAGACCATTCTAGAAGCAGTAGGTCGTTCTTTCGGTTCATAAGAAAAGCATTCTTTCACAATGGGTTGCAGCTTCTCGGTCAGTGC
Organism: Lithobates pipiens; assembly: GCF_037356315.1. Classification (NCBI taxonomy): domain Eukaryota; kingdom Metazoa; phylum Chordata; class Amphibia; order Anura; family Ranidae; genus Lithobates; species Lithobates pipiens. Next base: position 14,698,079 of record NW_027507784.1, on the reverse strand, counting down.
ATCGAACGTCTTGGGTAGTTCTTTGTTAAACATGTTCTTCAACATTCCATTGCACGTCGTCCAGGGCTTTTTCTGAGTAAAAACTTCAAGGAACGTTGCTCCAACAGACCAAATGTCGGACATTTTGGTTGGCGGTATTTGATCTTCCAAGACACATTCAGGGGCCTTGTACAAAAGCGTCCCTCCGATCGGTCCAATCTTCTTTGACTTTTCCACTTTGTTTCGGACAGTTTCTCGAATGTTGGCCATGCCCCAATCCGTTAGGAAAGTTTTCTTTGTTTTTCCTTCCACCTGTTGGAAGAAGACATGTCTATGTATCCTAATGATTAATTGTAAAGGAAATATAGAGGCTGCCTTGGTTGACCTTCTGCAAACACTACTAGCCTGGCCATCTATGGTTTTCATGCCTTCAGATAATGACTCTGGGAACAATCGTGTGCATCAGGAAAGTTGGAGCAAAGTCACAACTCTATATCAACAAACTTGTTTCCAAGCCAGTAATTAGGCATTTTCTGGAGCTATTGGATCTACGTGACAGCCAAGGAACTGGTCACTTTTAGAGGAGAAGCCACCAATGGGAGTCTCTATACTTCCTCAATACAGTTTCCATTTAAATGACCAAAAAAAATAATAATAATGGAACACAAACATGGCTTACTAGAATATTGACGGGTTTGATATCTTGGTGGATGATATTCTGCGAATGAATGTATTCCACGGCCAACATAATCTCCAGGCTGACGTACATTTTGTCATCTTCTGACAGCTGTAAAAGACATCACACATGTTAAGAAGCCAGTAAATCCCGGCCCACTTAATTAAAAAATAATGGAGAAAATGTGGGAATATTTTTAGTCTGATTCAGCACAGCTATGTTGCGTCCTCTGTCAGTGCTTACCTTTATAGAGCAGGAGGGGCTGTGAAGGATTCTATCCAGATTTGCTCCGTGGATATATTCAGTTGCCAGCAGAATATGTCGGTCTGTTTTGGTTGCTGCCATGAGCTTCACAATATGGGGGTGATGTAGTCTCCTATTCAATAAAATAGCGAGACATTAAACCAAAGAACGACAATCACCGCTGTCTGGGTAACCTAAATTTTAACCTTACCTAAGCTCATCCTAAAGATTCCCAAGCAGTTGCTTAAAGCGGGATTCCACTGCCGTTCTTTTTTTTTTTTTTACCTGTGTCACTGTTGGGCGATTCCTACCGGGTCTTTGCAGCCACGATCGGCTTCTTTTTAACCACCGGCGTGACGATTTCATTGCTAAGGAAAACTTTAAAAAAAGCAGTCCGGCGGTTTCCATTTTCACTGTGGGCGTTTGAAGCCCACAGGCATTTACTTCCTGGATGCGATGACACTGAGCTCCCAGCATCCACTGCTCCATCTCGCACATGCTCATTGAGTGTCCTCTTTGTTTTCCTTCCTTTTGTCTCCTGTGCTATAGTGGTAATGGCTGATAGACCTGCCTGCCCACTTTCAAAATGGCAATTTCGGCTTGACTGTGTCCCCCATGGATTCCTGGGAAATAGCTAAAAAAGTTCCCAGGGACCATTGCGAAGCCGATAAACACGCCTACTCCCACGGGAGGAGAGCCCAGAAGTCGGCATAAACATTAAAAATAAAAGGTAAATACTGCATATTATTTTATTTCAATGGTCATAACTGCATCTATGTTCCAAAGCCATTTGAATAAGATGAACTTGCAATTTTCTGTACAAAACCACTTTAATTACCTTTATGGCCATTTACCACCAACAGGTTAAAAGTCTCCCTCTGGTCCGACCACACCTGCGTAGAGTCCTCCATAGACTTGCATGGGCCTCATTCCCATTCAAGTCTATGAGGGCTCACGGTGCAGTGCTGAGGAGGATGTAAGCCATAACCAGAGCACACACAGTGCATATTCAGAATGCAGAAAGAGGGCACACACATAATACATACAAACAAAGCATACACAGACAGAGTATACACAAACAAAGCACATGTAAATAGAGTATGGAACCCACAAATGGAGCACACATAAAAAAAAAGCACACACAGAGCACCCACAAACAAAGCACATACAGAACACACACAAAGAACCCACAAACAGAGCACACAAAACACACACAAACAGAACATGCACAGAGCAAACACACACAGAGCACCCACACACAGAAAACAGAGCACACAGAGTACACACAAACAGAACATACACAGAGCAAACACAAACAGAACACACACAAACAGAACATGCACAGAGCAAACACACACAGAACACAGAGCACACACAAACAGAACATGCACAGAGCACCCACACACAGAGCACCCACACACAAAGCACACAGAACACAGAGCACCCACACACCGAGCACACAGAACACACACAAACAGAACATGCACAGAGCAAACACACACAGAGCACCCACACACAAAGCACACAGAACACACACACACACAAACAGAACATGCACAGAGCAAACACACACAGAGCACCCACACACAAAGCACACAGAACACACACAAACAGAACATGCACAGAGCAAACACACACAGAGCACCCACACACAGAACACAGAGCACACACAAACAGAGCACACACAAACAGAACATGCACAGAGCAAACACACACAGAGCATCCACACACAGAGCACACAGAACACAGAGCACTCACACACCGAGCACACAGAACACACACAAACAGAACATGCACAGAGCAAACACACACAGAGCATCCACACACAGAGCACACAGAACACACACAAACAGAACATGCACAGAGCAAACACACACAGAGCACCCACACACCGAGCACACAGAACACACACAAACAGAACATACACAGAGCATCCACAAACAGAGCACCCACACACCAAGCACACAGAGCACACACAAACAGAACATGCACAGAGCAAACACACACAGAGCACCCACATACAGAACACAGAGCACACACAAACAGAACACACACAAACAGAACATGCACAGAGCAAACACACACAGAGCATCCACACACAGAGCACACAGAACACAGAGCACCCACACACCGAGCACACAGAACACACACAAACAGAACATGCACAGAGCAAACACACACAGAGCATTCACAAACAAAGCACATATAGAACACACCCAAATAACACTCAAACAGAGAACCCATAAACAGAACACACACAGAGCAGCCCCACAAGGAGCATCCACACACAGAGCACCTACAAACAAAGCACATATAGAAGCCACACAAAGAACCCACAAACGGAGCACACGTAAACAGAACACACAGAGCATTGACAGAGTACATGAAAAGAACCCACAAATAGAGCACACGTAAACAAAACACACACGGATCACCCACAAACAGGGCATATACAGAACACCCCCAAACAGAACACACCCAAAGAATAAGGTGACCAGATTTTTAAAATGAAATCCGGGACATATATATATATTTTTTACTAGTAATGGGGGCAATCAGCGCTCTCTGCCCATCGCTGCTGCCGCCAGCCTCACAGCCTCACTCTCCAGGTCCCGGCTACTACTGGGTGGGGAGTGGAGGAAAATCACTCTCCCAGGGAAGGCAAGGAGATAAGCAGGCAGGCGGCTGGTCAGGACTTGAGCCAAGGCAGAAGAACATGCGAGCGGAGCTGGATGGGCATGTGCCCGAAACTGAAGAAATAGTCCCTCCGCTCCGACCAGCAAATGATCATCAGAAAGGGGCACAGATAATGGAAAAAAATACACTCCCCTAAGCTAGTAGGAGCGGCAGAGCGAGGGGGGAATGCAATTCAGATTTGTTCTTTTTTTTTTTCTTATTCTGCACTGACTGTCTTTGAAATTGCCCTGGCCCCTGTTCAAATCGAATCCGGGGACAGACTTGGTCCAGGGACAGTGTCCTCAATCCGGGAACTGTCCCTGGAAACCGGGGATGTCTGGTCACCCTAAGCCCTTGTACACACGATCAGAGATTCCGACGGAATGTGTCCGATCGGAGCGTTTTGTTGGATATTCCGACTGTGTGTGGTATGCATTGGACTGTTTCCGTCGGACCAAATTTTCCAACTTGCCGGAAATATTTTCCGTCAAAATGCTCCGATTGGACATACTCCAATCATGTGTAGAGAATTCCGATCGGACAAAGTGCCACGCATGCTCAGATCAAATTCCTACACCAAAGCTATTGGCTACTAGCCTGAACGTAGTCCCGTCGTAACGAAATAACGTCATCACGTCGGATTTTCCAACAACTTCGTCCAACTGTGTGTATACAACAGTTCGGACAAAATCCGACGGATTTGGTTGTCGGAATCTCCGACCGTGTGTACAAGGGCTTACAAAGAACCCACAAACAGAGCACACGTAAACAAAACACAGACATAGATCACCAGGGCTGGTGCAAGGATTTTTGGCACCCTAGGCGAAACCTCATTTTGCCGCCCCCCCATTGGCCCCGCCCCTGACTCCACCCCCAGAACACCGCTTCACCAGCGCTCAACAATTCCGCCTCACCAGCGAATAAAACGGCGATTGTTGCAATATTTTATGTCACACGGTATTTGTGCAGCGGTGTTTTAAATGCAACTTTTTAGGAAAAGGGACGCTTTCATGAATTAAAAAAAAACAAAACAGTAAAATTATCCCATTTTTTTTGCATAATGTGAAAGATAATGTTACGCCGAGTAAATAGATACCAAACATGTCACACTTTATAATTGCACGCACTTGTGGATTGACGACAAAGTACGGTACCTAAAAATCTCAATAGGCGACGCTTTAAACATTTTTTACGGTTACCAGGTTAGCGTTACAGAGGAGGTCTAGTGCTAGAATTATTGCTCTAGCTCTGACGATCGCGGCGATACCTCACATGTGTGATTTGAACACCGTTTACATACGCGGGCGTGACTTCCGTATGCGTTTTCTTTGCTTTGCGAGCTCGCGGGGACGGCGGGCGCTTTAAAAAAAAAAATTTTTTTTTATTTATTTTATTTATTTTAAAATGACTTAATTGTTTAAATTAAAAAAAAAATTTTTTTATCACTTTTATTGCTGTCACAAGGAATGTAAACATCCCTTGTGACAGTAATAGGCGGTGACAGGTACTCTTTATGGAGGGATCGGGGGTCTAAAAGACCCCCCACCCCTCCTTTACACTTCAATGTATTCAGATCGCCGAAAACGGCGATTCTGAATACCGGATATTTTTTTAAATCCGGCGCCATTGGCAGCCGAGTAAACAGGAAGTGACGTCATGACGTCACTTCCGTGTTTACTAGGAGGAGACTGGAACGAAGCCGACTACGGCTTCGTTCCAGTTCCTCCCCAGCGGCCGGAGGCGCCGCAATAGGAATCGGTGCTCCCGATTGAGCGGGAGCACCGCTAACAGCGGCGGGAGGGGGGGACGTCCCCTCCCGCTCCCCCGGCATAACAGCCGAGCGGCTTTTAGCCGCATCGGTTGTTATGGCTGGATAGCCAATCGCCCGCTGACTAAAAACGTACCGGGATGATGCCTGCAGGTGCGGGCATCATCCCGGTATACCCCCGGCCGGGCGCCCTAGGCGGCAGTGCGCTCCAGGCGGTTGCCTAGTCCGCCTAGTGGTAGCGCCGGCCCTGTAGATCACCCACAAACAGAACACACACAAAGAACCCACCCAAAAACGGAGCACATGTAAAAAAAAAAAACACACACACACACAAACAGAACATGCACAGAGCACCCACAAACAAAGCACATGCAGAACACACACAAAGAACCTACAAACAGAGCACATGTAAAAAAAACACACACACAAACAGAACATGCACAGCGCACCCACAAACAAAGCACATGCAGAACACACACAAAGGTCATACAAACAGAGCACACATAAACAAAACACGCACAGGACGCACACAAATAGAACATGCACAGAGCACCCACAAACAAAGCACATGCAGAACACACACAAAGAACCCACAAACAGAGCACATGTAAAAATAAAACACACACACAAGCAGAACATGCACAGAGCACCCACAAACAAAGCACATGCAGAACACACAAAGAACCTACAAACAGAGCACACATAAACAAAACACGCGCAGGACACACACAAACAGAACATGCACAGAGCACCCACAAATGGAGCACGCCGCTCCTAAAGCGCCCCTGCCCGTTGAAATCAAGCAGCGGCAATTTGCTGGCACTTTTAACCCTTTTTTGCCCGCCAGGGGTTAAAAGTGCCTAACTAGCAGTGAAAAGCGATGCAAAAGCTACGCTCACACCCCCCTGCCCCAGGGTAAAAGTGCCCTTACTAAATATTATGAAACATCCCTTAGCCAGGGTTTCCTGCAGAGGTTGCTGGGGGGGGGGTTCCTTGATCAATGAGCAATTTCTGCCTCTCAGATAATTTCCTATCGACACCATTGGTCTTTTTAGCTATCTGTAAGGGGGTAATTCTAGGGTTGCCACCTGTCCATGATTCACCCGGACAGTTCGGGTTTGGAATCATGTGTCCAGGTTTCGGACTGTCTGCAACCCGGACACATTATTTAGACTTGACTATGGCTTCCTAGCAGGGTTGCTGGCTGCAGGTTTCACTGCTGAGAGTGTCTGTTACACTCTCTTTCACACTACCCAAAGCCAACACTAACAAACCATACCCTCCACCCAGTGGCGTAACTAGAACCTTCAGGGCCCCGATGCAAGAAACCATGAAGGGCCCCATTGAACCCCAGCCAGGGCGCTTCCCTCCGAGTCCGGCAGTGGAACTCCAGGGCGTGGTCACAGGTATGACCTTTGTGAGCCCTGTAGTTCCACCACTGGTTGGGGAGAACAGACATCGGACTGAGCGGCAATGCATGGAGCAGGAGAGGGGTACTCTGAGGACACAGGTCACGCAGGGAATGCACAACTAAAGAGCAGCCAGTGCGATAGTAGAGCATGGAGCTCTGCTAGTCACCCTCCGCTTCCAGCTACCCGTGTGCATGGTGCACTGGAACCCCTAGCTGCCTATGCTGCTGCCGGCCATATGTAGAGGGGGCTGCATGGGCCCCCTGCATCACAGGGCCCGGTTGCGGTCGCAACTGCTGCACCCCCTATAGTTACGCCCCTGCCTCCACCCCCCCACAAACACATACAAACGGGAGAGGAGAGAGGGCTTAATCTGCACCTCTCCCCCCCCCCCATCCCTACCCCTCTGTGTCTGCCCACACTCAAATCCCCAGCGCTGTGCCTGAGAAAAGGAAAGTTGGGGCCGGAAATTTGAAGTCCAGCAGCCTCAGATCCATCTGAATGAGAGGTGCTGACTGCCAAGGGGTAAGTGAGCTCACCATCCATCCCTGTCTCTGAATGAAGTCTCTCCCCTTCCCTCTCCTGCCTCTGAGTCAGTACACTAAGTCAAATCAGGGTTCCCACAGCACCCCTTACATCAGACTTACCATTTACACCAGTGTTTCCCCTTACAGCAGAGTCCTCTCCGTACATCAGAGTACTCAGTGTTCCCCCATAACTCAGGGTTCACAGAGCATCCCTTATGTCAGCGTCCCCAGAGTTCTGCCTTACATCAGAGTCTGCAGAGTCCTTGCTTACAGTGAAAGAGAACTCTTTCACTGTAAGCAGGGACTGTAAGCAAAAGGGAGGCCCCGAGTTCAGAGGTAAAAGGGGAACTCTGTGGACTCTAATGTAAAGGGGGGCTCTTGTTATTAACTTCATATGATTAGAAATGTTATTTAGTAGCAAAATATATGTATAGCTTATACTATAAAAAAAAAAAATTGCTGTGCACCGCAAAACTGTTCGGGTTTGACTTGAAGAAAAGGTGGCAACCCTAAGTAATTCTTCCCTGTGACCACAAGTATAAGGATCGTTTTTCCCACTGACCATCACACTAATGTATCAAGGGAGCCCCGGAATGACACGTACTGAAGGGGAGGGGTAATGGAGGGGCGGGCATGACCGGGTGCCTAGAGACACCAAGACAGAGGATAGGTGGAGGAAGAGAAACACACAAGGGGGAGGAGCCATATAAAAGGGGGGCGGAGCCGGAACGGGACCAGTCTCGAGGGGAAGACATCAGAGGAGGCAGCTTTCCAGCGCTGCTCCTCTCTGGACAAAATGGCGGCGATCGACCACGTGTTGGAGCGGCTGCGGGCGCAGGCGGAGGTACGGGGTTCAGAGTGGCTAACCGAGCAGGTGGAGCGCTGGATGGGCGAGACGGAGGCGGGCACGAGTAGCGGGGAGCCGGTGCTGCGGGCCCGGAGGTCCCGGCCTCCGGCGCGCTTTTCGCCGGGACCCGCCCCTCGGCCACCTCGTGAGCGGCGGAGCCCGGGGGCGGACAGGTCGGTCCCCCCCGCAAAACGGAGACAGCAGGACGATCGGGGCCTGGGGCGGTCTGCACGCCGCCGGCCTACCCCGGGGGGCGGGGCCACGGGCCACGATGGCGCCGGCTCCCCGCCGTCCAGCCCGGCGACCGTTCGCGTGGGGGACCCCTGTGGGGGGCCCTGCACGAGCAGGGGGACAGCCAGCGGTGCGGAGGTTTCTGCAAGACGGACGGAGTCGGCCTACAGGGGGACACGGGCGGTGGGTGGGGGGCGCCGGGCGGATGCGGGCTCAATTGATGGACAGACTGGAGGACTGACGCCCAGGGGTGGTGCGGGGGGGCGCCCTAGGTCTGGTTCTCTACGCCAGTCTGGGAGCAAGGCCCCTGTGGTGAAGGATCTTCCCAGCCACCTGCTTGCTGCGGCCTCTGGGAGCGGATCGCCCAGGGGGCTTCTGGCGCCTGCGGAGAGGGAAGAGGAGGACCGGTCGGAGGGAGAACTGTCCGCTGAAGACGACGTGGTTCCCCCGGCGGTGGAGAGCGGCAACGCGGCTGCGGGACGTATTCCTGGTCGGCCCGGTAAGTCAGTACCTACTGTTTTATCTGATGTTTGGCAGGGGTTGCTGGGGGTGGTGCAAGGGGCGGCTGGTTCAGCGGCGCCTCCGGCGCCGCTGGGTGGGGTGTCGGTGGCGGGGTCGGGTCAGGTGGACCCGGGGCCCGCGCCGCCCGTGCAGGGTTTGTTGGAGGGATTGCGGGCTTTGGTGGACAGGTTTGGGGGGGGTGGGGGATCTCCTGCCCTGACGGCGCCTTGGGGGGCTGGTAAGGTAGCGGGGGCGGCGGGGGTCCCGCCGGCTGCGGGTGGGGAACCTGCGGCGTCCGCAACGGCAGTGCCGGTGGTGGGCGGGGGGTCCGGCGGGGAGGAGGCGGCCGCGACACCCAACCGTACGGATGTGGTTCGGATTGGGGATGCGGCGCGTTGTGAGGTGTACGTCTGCTTCGAGGGACCGCTCGGGGCGCACCTGAAGCAGGAGGTGCGGGAGAAAATTGCAAAAGGTGAGTATGTGGAGATATTCTCTCTGCTCCCACTGGAAAAATTCAATTTGGATCGGGTCAAGCCCAATGACACGAAAAAAGACGATGAGGAAAAGAGGCGTTATAGGCTGATACCGCGTACGTTTGCGAATTGGTTGCAGGCGTTCGCGATTTTAGCGAGCGTCATCGGCGAAAAGAACCCCGAGCACTGCTCGGCGTTGTTTTGCTATATGGACGCCATTGGGGAGGCACACCGGGTGTACGGGGGGGTGGCATGGCTCCGGTACGACGAACAGTTCCGGCAGCGGAAGGCGGTGCGTCAGGAGTTGCGGTGGGATCACGAGGACATCAGCCTCTGGATGAGGCTGATGTCCTCCGCCCGGGCCCCGCCTCAGTTTTTTCAGGGGGGGGCCGGGGGTACACCCTCCTCAGGACTGTCGGCCGGAAAGAAGTGGGGGGTGTGCTGGTCTTTTAACGAGGGTGCCTGCAAGTTTGGAAGTGCGTGCCGGTTCAAGCACGAGTGTTCCGGCTGCGGGGGGGCTCACGCCCTGTCTCGCTGCTTTAAAAGGGGAAAGCGTCCCGGCGACGCTGCTAACAAGAGGGAAGACGCCGGTGAGGGTGGAAAGGATGCTTCCTTTCCTAAATAGGTACCCGGACAGGGTGGCTGCGCGGCTGCTGGCCGAGGGGTTCCGGGAGGGTTTCCGGATTCCCTGTGACTTGAAAGTGGTGCCGCCGGTGGCGCGAAACCTCAGGTCGGCCTTGCAGCACCCTACGGTGGTGGACGAAAAGTTGGGGAAGGAAGTGGCGCTGGGTCGGATGGGGGGGCCGTTTACGGTTAAGCCGTGGGACTCGCTGGTGGTGTCCCCCTTGGGGGTTGTCCCCAAGAAGGAGCCGGGCAAGTTTCGGCTCATACACCACTTGTCGTTTCCAAAGGGGGGTTCGGTCAACGATTTCATTGACCCGGAAGTCTGTGCGGTGTCGTATACGTCATTTGACGCGGCTGTTCGGTGGGTGCGGCGCTACGGCCGGGGAGCGCTCATGGCTAAGGCGGACATTGAGTCGGCTTTCCGGTTGCTGCCGGTGCACCCGGACAGTTTTCGGTGGTTGGGTTGTCACTGGCGGGAGCAGTTCTACGTGGACAAGTGTTTGCCTATGGGCTGCTCCGTTTCTTGCTCCGTGTTCGAGCAGTTTAGTTCGTTCCTGGAGTGGGTGGTGCGGGATGTTTCCGGCAGCGAGTCAATCATTCACTACTTGGACGATTTTCTCTGCATCGGCCCCCATGCCTCCGCTGTGTGTGCGATTCTCTTGTCCACGTTGCAGCACATCGCAGGCGTTTTTGGGGTGCCATTGGCGGCCGAAAAGACGGAGGGCCCGGTGGGGGTGTTGAGTTTCTTGGGTATAGTGATAGATTCGGCGGCTATGGAGTGCAGGTTGCCGGATGACAAGTTGGCGGATTTGCAGGGGGCGATTCGGGAGATTCAGGGCCGTCGGAAAGTTCAGCTGACAACCTTGCAGTCATTGCTGGGCAAACTGAACTTTGCGTGCCGCATCATCCCGATGGGACGGGTGTTCTGCCGGCGGCTGTCGGCGGCGACGGCGGGGGTGCGGGCGCCCACGCACTTCATTCGGTTGACGAAGGAGCACCGGGACGACTTGGGGGTGTGGCATGATTTCTTGTCCTCCTATAACGGCAGGGCGGTGTGGATGTCGGGGCCGGTGAGCAACTTCGATGTCGCATTGGTCACAGACGCAGCAGGGTCTACGGGCTATGGTGCGTTTTTTCAGGGCAGGTGGAGTGCGGAACCTTGGCCGCGCTCGTGGAAGGAAGCGGGTTTCCTGGGCAACCTGGTGTTGCTGGAACTCTTTCCGATTGTGTTGGCCCTGGAGCTGTGGGGGGAGAGTTGCAGGAATTTGAAGCTGCGCATCAACTGTGACAACATGGGTGTGGTGCAGGTGGTGAATCGCATGTCTGCCTCCTCCCCTCCTGTTATCAGACTTTTGCGCCAATTGGTCCTTCGGTGCCTGCGTTTGAATGTGTTTTTGTATGCTGTGCATATACCTGGGGTGGAGAATGCCTTAGCTGACTCCCTGTCTCGTTTCCAGTGGGACAAGTTCCGGGAACTGGCACCTGGCGCGGAGGCAGTCGGGATTCCGTGCCCGGGGTGGATTTGGGAGCTGCCCTTGGAGTCGCCGCGGGCTGGATACGCAGGTCTGTAAGTGGGGCTACCTGGACGGCATACGTGAAGGTATGGCGGGAATGGCAGGAGTTGGTGCGAGAGGTGGACGGAACTGGGGGAGCCGGGGATGGGCGCTTGCTGGCACTTTATTTTGTGGTCCGGAACGTGGAAAGTGGGCGCTCGGCGGCAGTGATCGATCGGAAACTGGCAGGCTTGTCATTCCTTTTTAAGTTGTTGGGGTCGGAGGATTGGTCGAAGGGTTTTTGGATACGTCAGATGATGAAGGGTTTTCGGAAGCAGTCGAAGAGGGGGGACACGAGACGTCCGGTGACGTTTGGGGTCTTGGTGGCCATTTGTGGTACATTGGTTTCGGTTTGCACGTCTCCGTTCGAGGTGCGGTTGTTCACGGCGGCCTTTTCATTGGCTTTTTACGGGGCTTTTCGGATTGGGGAGTTGGTCAGCCCGTCCCGGAAAGTTCCTGGGGGGCTGGGGGATCAGGACGTTCGGGTGGCAGGATCGGTGGTGGAAATAACTCTTAGGCGTTCGAAGACGGACCAACGGGGTAGGGGTGTGAACATTTGCTTATTCAGTTTGGCAGGGTCGCAGGTTTGCCCGGTAGAAGCGGTTCGGAGTTACCGAGCGGTTAGGCCGGGGAGTCCGGGTCCATTCCTTGTCCACGCGGACGAGTCTTTCCTGTCCAGATTCCAGTTCGTGGCGGTTTTCCGGCGAAGTTTGGCGCTGAATGGTTGGGAGGAGTCGGAATATGCTTCACACTCCTTCCGCATCGGGGCGGCCACAGAGGCGGCCCGGTGCGGGTTGGATGAGGCGGCGGTACGAAGGATTGGTCGTTGGGAGTCGCGTAGGTTTAGGTCATACGTTCGACCTCAGTTAGCGGTTGGGCGGTCCAGGGAGTGGGATGGCCCTTAGTTGTATTCCTGGTTGGTTGGTAATACGGAATGCGATACAGGAACCGTTCCTGGGACTGATGGAGTTTTTTCCACGGGGGTAGGGTTGGGATCTCCGTGGGGTGGTAAGGGCAGTGGTTAGTGGTTTTGCTGTGGGGGTTATTGTTTTCGGGGATCAGCAGGTTTTGGTTTCTCGTTTCAGATGGAGGTTCACCGCGCCTCGTTTGGATCGTGGGCCACTCCTACGTGTGTTGGGGGGCCAGGAGAGGAGACATGAGACCTGCGGGGAGGCAACTGGGTATTTCCAGGGCAGAAGCGGAATTGAGATGGTTGGGGATACCAGGAATGCGGTGGGAGAGGGTGGTGAGTGTGGTTGAAAGGTTCGTGTGGCTGCATGGGCCCCCGGATGTGTTGGTTCTGCATGCTGGGGGGAATGACCTGGGAGCCCGGAAAGTCCGGGATTTACTGAATGACATTAAGGCGGATTTTCTGAAGCTGCGTGCTAGGTTCCCCAGTACGATCCTGCTGTGGTCGGATATTGTCGCCCGGACGCAGTGGAGATGGGCAAGGTCAGTGGCCAGCATTCAGAAGACGAGGATCCGGGTGAATAAGGTGGTGGGGAGATTCGTGATTCAGAATGGAGGGCTGGTGATCAGGCACAGGGAACTGGAGTCCAACGTGGGTCTGTACCTAAGGGGGGATGGGGTTCATCTCACGGATGTCGGGATTGACCTGTGGTCTTTGGGTTTACAGGGGGGGATCCAACAAGCTTTGAGGGTGTGGGGTTGCCCTCAAGGGTAAGGTGGTCACCCTTTTCAGGCTGTGGCGTGAGATTTCTGGTGGTCTTTGACGGTGGCGGTAAAACAGAGGTGATATAAAAGGGTGGGGGGGGCTCATTGGTATTATGGGCCCCTCAGTTGTATTCCCGAACGGTGGACGGAATACTGGGAGGTTTTTCACTGCAGGAATTATTTGTCTCTGAGCGGTCACAGCGTGAGGCCTGGTATGGTAAACAAAGGTAAAGCAGTGAGGTTGGTTTTTGGAATTAAAGTGGGTCACCGTCAGAGATCACCAGACTGGAGTTGATAAAAGTTGTTCAAGGTTTTGGTTTACAGTTGTAGATATATATTTATATATTTATATATTTATATACATATTTTGGAGGGAGTAAAATATTTTGGTTATGTTTAATAAAAGGCTGTTGTGGCCATTTTACTCCAAAGAAAAGGTGTGGTCTCATTATTATAGATATATAAGGGCTGGTATGGGACATTATTGAGAGGGGGACTGTTGGGCTACGCAGGTCAAGGGAGCCCCGGAATGACACGTACTGAAGGGGAGGGGTAATGGAGGGGCGGGCATGACCGGGTGCCTAGAGACACCAAGACAGAGGATAGGTGGAGGAAGAGAAACACACAAGGGGGAGGAGCCATATAAAAGGGGGGCGGAGCCGGAACGGGACCAGTCTCGAGGGGAAGACATCAGAGGAGGCAGCTTTCCCACCCTCCCTCCCTACTGGATAGCATGTTTGGGTGTGAGTTGTTGGTTGGATTGCTGGTGTTTTCGTTGTGTTTGTTTTCTGTCTTTCAGGTGCAGTGGGATGTTCGTCACAACAGTGAAGTCGGCCCTTTGGGGGGCTGCTGCGTGAGATTTCTGGTGGTCTTTGACGGTGGCGGTAAAACAGAGGTGATATAAAAGGGTGGGGGGGGCTCATTGGTATTATGGGCCCCTCAGTTGTATTCCCGAACGGTGGACGGAATACTGGGAGGTTTTTCACTGCAGGAATTATTTGTCTCTGAGCGGTCACAGCGTGAGGCCTGGTATGGTAAACAAAGGTAAAGCAGTGAGGTTGGTTTTTGGAATTAAAGTGGGTCACCGTCAGAGATCACCAGACTGGAGTTGATAAAAGTTGTTCAAGGTTTTGGTTTACAGTTGTAGATATATATTTATATATTTATATATTTATATACATATTTTGGAGGGAGTAAAATATTTTGGTTATGTTTAATAAAAGGCTGTTGTGGCCATTTTACTCCAAAGAAAAGGTGTGGTCTCATTATTATAGATATATAAGGGCTGGTATGGGACATTATTGAGAGGGGGACTGTTGGGCTACGCAGGTCATGAGTTGTAGATATAGTCATTTTTTAGCAGGGATTCCCTGAGACTGGAAAGTTATTTCAGGGATTGGGAAAGGCTGGCCTCAGCCATATACAGTGGTGTGAAAAAGTGTTTGCCCCCTTCCTCATTTCCTGTTCCTTTGCATGTTTGTCACACTTAAGTGTTTCGGAACATCAAACCAATTTAAACAATAGTCAAGGACAACACAAGTAAACACAAAATGCAATTTGTAAATGAAGGTGTTTATTATTAAAGGTGAAAAAAAATCCAAACCATCATGGCCCTGTGTGAAAAAGTGATTGCCCCCCTTGTTAAAACATACTATAACTGTGGTTGTCCACACCTGAGTTCAATTTCTCTAGCCACACCCAGGCCTGATTATTGCCACACCTGTTCACAATCAAGGCATCACTTAAATAGGAGCTGCTTGACACAGTAAGGTCCACCAGAAGATCCTTAAAAGCTACACATCATGCCGAGACCCAAAGAAATTCAGGAACAATTGAGAAAGAAAGTAATTGAGATCTATCAGTCTGGAAAGGGTTATAAAGCCATTTCCAAAGCTTTGGGAATCCAGCGAACCACAGTGAGAGCCATTATCCACAAATGGCGAAGACATGGAACAGTGGTGAACCTTCCCAGGAGTGGCCGGCCGCCCAAAATTACCCCAAGAGCGCAGCGACGACTCATCCAAGAGGTCACAAAAGACCCCACAACAACGTCCAAGGAACTGCAGGCCTCACTTGCCTCAGTTAAGGTCAGCGTTCATGCCTCCACCATCAGGAAAAGACTGGGCAAAAATGGCCTGCATGGCAGAGTTCCAAGGAGAAAACCACTGCTGAGCAAAAAGAACATCAAAGCTCGTCTCAATTTCTCCACAACACATCTTGATGATCCCCAAGACTTTTGGGACAACATTCTGTGGACCGATGAGACAAAAGTGGAACTCTTTGCAAGGTGTGTGTCCAAGTATATCTGGCGTAGAAGGAACACTGCATTTCATAAAAAGAACATTATACCAACAGTAAAATATGGTGGTGGTAGTGTGATGGTCTGGGGCTGTTTTGCTGCTTCAGGACCTGGAAGACTTGCCGTGATAAAAGGAACTATGAATTCTGCTGTCTACCAAGAGATCCTGAAGGAGAATGTCCGACCATCTGTTCGTGTACTCAAGCTGAAACGAACTTGGGTTCTGCAGCAGGACAATGATCCTAAACACACCAGCAAGTCCACCACCGAATGGCTGAAGAAAAACAAAATGAAGACTTTGGAGTGGCCTAGCCAAAGTCCTGACCTGAATCCTATTGAGATGTTGTGGTATGACCTTAAAAAGGCCGTTCATGCTCGAAAACCCTCTAATGTAACTGAATTAGGACAATTCTGCAAAGATGAGTGGGCCAAAATTCCTCCAGGACGCTGTAAAAGCCTCATTGCACGTTATCGCAAACGCTTGGTTGCAGTTGTTGCTGCTAAGGGTGGCCCAACCAGTTATTAGGTTTAGGGGGCAATCACTTTTTCACACAGGGCCATGATGGTTTGGATTTTTTTCACCTTTAATAATAAACACCTTCATTTACAAATTGCATTTTGTGTTTACTTGTGTTGTCCTTGACTATTGTTTAAATTGGTTTGATGTTCCGAAACACTTAAGTGTGACAAACATGCAAAGGAACAGGAAATGAGGAAGGGGGCAAACACTTTTTCACACCACTGTAACTAATGATATAAAACATCATGAATGCGCCATACAAGGAACGGGAACACTTTTCTGGTTTCGAGTATAAAACTTACATGCTCACTTGGATTTCATGCATTATGCCATTGAGGTCTTCATCCTCAAGATCCAATTTCTTAACGGCAGAAGCCGTGCCCTGATAGGATCCTTTGTACACCGTCCCGAAGCTGCCCACTCCGAGTTTACAGCTCTTATCAATCTGGATGTGTTCTTCAGGTACAAACTGAACTGGAGGCAGCTGTAACATAGCATCTAAAATACAAAAACCAAATTGGGGAAGATACTATTTTAGGATAACAGTTCCAGAATTTCGTCTTTCATTGCCGTAGTTGGGAGTTTTCATAGCTATTCAGTACACTAGAGAGGGAAATATCACAAAGAGTTTGGGAAATCCTCATTTCTTCCAGTAGAATGAATTGCTTTGGGGTTGGGTTCCCACTGGTGCGATGTCTGAGATCGGATGTGATTCGCATAAAGATCGTATGGCTGGATTTACATCAAACTCGCACAGGACCCTTTTTTTTTTTTGGTCCGCAGCAGAATCGGATAACTTTTAACTGACACTCCCTGCAGTTCCCACAGGGCAATGTGAACTGCCGCCGGGAGACATGCAATGCGGGAACCCGCAGGGGATTTTCAGGGTTCCTGCATCGCAGCAATGTGAACTGGACCTGAAGAGAAAATGGAGCAAGAAATGCGATTCTACATAATTAATGGTAGTATGAGGGGGACACCAAGAAAAGCTCAGAATAGCTCATCCCAGAACCCTGCACTCTGTACACAGCTCATCCCAGTACCCTGCACTCTGTACATAGCTCATCCCAGAACCCTGCACTCTCTACATAGCTCATCCCAGTACCCTGCACTCTGTACATAGCTCATCCCAGAACCCTGCACTCTGTACACAGCTCATCCCAGAACCCTGCACTCTCTACATAGCTCATCCCAGAACCCTGCACTCTGAACACAGCTCATCCCAGAACCCTGCACTCTCTACATAGCTCATCCCAGAACCCTGCACTCTGTACACAGCTCATCCCAGAACCCTGCACTCTCTACATAGCTCATCCCAGAACCCTGCACTCTGAACACAGCTCATCCCAGAACCCTGCACTCTCTACATAGCTCATCCCAGAACCCTGCACTCTGTACACAGCTCATCCCAGAACCCTGCACTCTCTACATAGCTCATCCCAGAACCCTGCACTCTGTACATAGCTCATCCCATAACCCTGCACTCTGTACATAGCTCATCCCAGAACCCTGCACTCTGAACACAGCTCATCACAGAACCCTGCACTCTCTACATAGCTCATCCCAGAACCCTGCACTCTGTACATAGCTCATCCCAGAACCCTGCACTCTCTACATAGCTCATCCCAGAACCCTGCACTCTGTACATAGCTCATCCCATAACCCTGCACTCTGTACATAGCTCACCCCAGAACCCTGCACTCTCTACATAGCTCATCCCAGAACCCTGCACTCTGTACATAGCTCATCCCAAACCCTGCACTCTGTACATAGCTCATCCCAGAACCCTGCACTCTCTACATAGCTCATCCCAGAACCCTGCACTCTCTACATAGCTCATCCCAGAACCCTGCACTCTGTACATAGCTCATCCCAGAACCCTGCACTCTGTACATAGCTCATCCCAGAACCCTGCACTCTGTACATAGCTCATCCCAGAACCCTGCACTCTGTACATAGCTCATCCCAGAACCCTGCACTCTCTACATAGCTCATCCCAGAACCCTGCACTCTGTACACAGCTCATCCCAGAACCCTGCACTCTCTACATAGCTCATCCCAGAACCCTGCACTCTGAACACAGCTCATCCCAGAACCCTGCACTCTCTACATAGCTCATCCCAGAACCCTGCACTCTGTACATAGCTCATCCCAGAACCCTGCACTCTCTACATAGCTCATCCCAGAACCCTGCACTCTGTACATAGCTCATCCCATAACCCTGCACTCTGTACATAGCTCATCCCAGAACCCTGCACTCTCTACATAGCTCATCCCAGAACCCTGCACTCTGTACATAGCTCATCCCAGAACCCTGCACTCTGTACATAGCTCATCCCAGAACCCTGCACTCTCTACATAGCTCATCCCAGAACCCTGCACTCTCTACATAGCTCATCCCAGAACCCTGCACTCTGTACATAGCTCATCCCAGAACCCTGCCCTCTGTACATAGCTCATCCCAGAACCCTGCACTCTGTACATAGCTCATCCCAGAACCCTGCACTCTCTACATAGCTCATCCTAGAACCATGTACTCTGTACATAGCTCATCCCAGAACCCTGCACTCTGTACATAGCTTATCCCAGAACCCTGCACTCTGTACATAGCGCATCCCAGAACCCTGCACTCTCTACATAGCTCATCCCAGAACCCTGCACTCTCTACATAGCTCATCCCAGAACCCTTCACTCTCTACATAGCTCATCCCAGAACCCTGCACTCTGTACATAGCTCATCCCAGAACCCTGCACTCTGAACACAGCTCATCCCAGAACCCTGCACTCTGTACATAGCGCATCCCAGAACCCTGCACTCTGTACATAGCTCATCCCAGAACCCTGAACTCTCTACATAGCTCATCCCAGAACCCTGCACTCTGAACACAGCTCATCCCAGAACCCTGCACTCTCTACATAGCTCATCCCAGAACCCTGCACTCTGTACATAGCTCATCCCAGAACCCTGCACTCTCTACATAGCTCATCCCAGAACCCTGCACTCTGTACATAGCTCATCCCATAACCCTGCACTCTGTACATAGCTCATCCCAGAACCCTGCACTCTCTACATAGCTCATCCCAGAACCCTGCACTCTGTACATAGCTCATCCCAGAACCCTGCACTCTGTACATAGCTCATCCCAGAACCCTGCACTCTCTACATAGCTCATCCCAGAACCCTGCACTCTCTACATAGCTCATCCCAGAACCCTGCACTCTGTACATAGCTCATCCCAGAACCCTGCACTCTGTACATAGCTCATCCCAGAACCCTGCACTCTGTACATAGCTCATCCCAGAACCCTGCACTCTGTACATAGCTCATCCCAGAACCCTGCACTCTCTACATAGCTCATCCCAGAACCCTGCACTCTGTACACAGCTCATCCCAGAACCCTGCACTCTCTACATAGCTCATCCCAGAACCCTGCACTCTGAACACAGCTCATCCCAGAACCCTGCACTCTCTACATAGCTCATCCCAGAACCCTGCACTCTGTACATAGCTCATCCCAGAACCCTGCACTCTCTACATAGCTCATCCCAGAACCCTGCACTCTGTACATAGCTCATCCCATAACCCTGCACTCTGTACATAGCTCATCCCAGAACCCTGCACTCTCTACATAGCTCATCCCAGAACCCTGCACTCTGTACATAGCTCATCCCAGAACCCTGCACTCTGTACATAGCTCATCCCAGAACCCTGCACTCTCTACATAGCTCATCCCAGAACCCTGCACTCTCTACATAGCTCATCCCAGAACCCTGCACTCTGTACATAGCTCATCCCAGAACCCTGCCCTCTGTACATAGCTCATCCCAGAACCCTGCACTCTGTACATAGCTCATCCCAGAACCCTGCACTCTCTACATAGCTCATCCTAGAACCATGTACTCTGTACATAGCTCATCCCAGAACCCTGCACTCTGTACATAGCTTATCCCAGAACCCTGCACTCTGTACATAGCGCATCCCAGAACCCTGCACTCTCTACATAGCTCATCCCAGAACCCTGCACTCTCTACATAGCTCATCCCAGAACCCTGCACTCTCTACATAGCTCATCCCAGAACCCTGCACTCTGTACATAGCTCATCCCAGAACCCTGCACTCTCTACATAGCTCATCCCAGAACCCTGCACTCTGTACATAGCGCATCCCAGAACCCTGCACTCTGTACATAGCTCATCCCAGAACCCTGAACTCTCTACATAGCTCATCCTAGAACCATGTACTCTGTACATAGCTCATCCCAGAACCCTGCACTCTGTACATAGCTTATCCCAGAACCCTGCACTCTGTACACAGCTCATCCTAGAACCCTGCACTCTGTACATAGCTCATCCCAGAACCCTGCACTCTGTACATAGCTCATCCCATAACCCTGCACTCTGTACATAGCGCATCCCAGAACCCTGCACTCTCTACATAGCTCATCCCAGAACCCTGCACTCTGTACATAGCTCATCCCAGAACCCTGCACTCTGTACATAGCTCATCCCAGAACCCTGCACTCTGTACATAGCTCATCCCAGAACCCTGCACTCTCTACATAGCTCATCCCAGAACCCTGCACTCTGTACATAGCTTATCCCAGAACCCTGCACTCTGTACACAGCTCATCCTAGAACCCTGCACTCTGTACATAGCTCATCCCAGAACCCTGCACTCTCTACATAGCTCATCCCAGAACCCTGCACTCTGTACATAGCGCATCCCAGAACCCTGCACTCTCTACATAGCTCATCCCAGAACCCTGCACTCTGTACATAGCTCATCCCAGAACCCTGCACTCTGTACATAGCTCATCCCAGAACCCTGCACTCTCTACATAGCTCATCCCAGAATCCTGCACTCTGTACATAGCTCATCCCAGAACCCTGCACTCTGTACATAGCTCATCCCAGAACCCTGCACTCTCTACATAGCTCATCCCAGAACCCTGCACTCTGTACATAGCTCATCCCAGAACCCTGCACTCTGTACATAGCTCATCCCAGAACCCTGCACTCTGTACATAGCTCATCCCAGAACCCTGCACTCTCTACATAGCTCATCCTAGAACCATGTACTCTGTACATAGCTCATCCCAGAACCCTGCACTCTGTACATAGCTTATCCCAGAACCCTGCACTCTGTACACAGCTCATCCTAGAACCCTGCACTCTGTACATAGCTCATCCCAGAACCCTGCACTCTCTACATAGCTCATCCCAGAACCCTGCACTCTGTACATAGCGCATCCCAGAACCCTGCACTCTCTACATAGCTCATCCCAGAACCCTGCACTCTGTACATAGCGCATCCCAGAACCCTGCACTCTGTACATAGCTCATCCCAGAACACTGCACTCTCTACATAGCTCATCCCAGAACCCTGCACTCTCTACATAGCTCATCCCAGAACCCTGCACTCTCTACATAGCTCATCCCAGAACCCTGCACTCTGTACATAGCTCATCCCAGAACCCTGCACTCTCTACATAGCTCATCCCAGAACCCTGCACTCTGTACATAGCGCATCCCAGAACCCTGCACTCTGTACATAGCTCATCCCAGAACCCTGAACTCTCTACATAGCTCATCCTAGAACCATGTACTCTGTACATAGCTCATCCCAGAACCCTGCACTCTGTACATAGCTTATCCCAGAACCCTGCACTCTGTACACAGCTCATCCTAGAACCCTGCACTCTGTACATAGCTCATCCCAGAACCCTGCACTCTCTACATAGCTCATCCCAGAACCCTGCACTCTGTACATAGCGCATCCCAGAACCCTGCACTCTCTACATAGCTCATCCCAGAACCCTGCACTCTGTACATAGCTCATCCCAGAACCCTGCACTCTGTACATAGCTCATCCCAGAACCCTGCACTCTGTACATAGCTCATCCCAGAACCCTGCACTCTCTACATAGCTCATCCCAGAACCCTGCACTCTGTACATAGCTTATCCCAGAACCCTGCACTCTGTACACAGCTCATCCTAGAACCCTGCACTCTGTACATAGCTCATCCCAGAACCCTGCACTCTCTACATAGCTCATCCCAGAACCCTGCACTCTGTACATAGCGCATCCCAGAACCCTGCACTCTCTACATAGCTCATCCCAGAACCCTGCACTCTGTACATAGCTCATCCCAGAACCCTGCACTCTGTACATAGCTCATCCCAGAACCCTGCACTCTCTACATAGCTCATCCCAGAATCCTGCACTCTCTACATTGCTCATCCCAGAACCCTGCACTCTGTACATAGCTCATCCCAGAACCCTGCACTCTCTACATAGCTCATCCCAGAACCCTGCACTCTGTACATAGCTCATCCCAGAACCCTGCACTCTGTACATAGCTCATCCCAGAACCCTGCACTCTGTACATAGCTCATCCCAGAACCCTGCACTCTCTACATAGCTCATCCTAGAACCATGTACTCTGTACATAGCTCATCCCAGAACCCTGCACTCTGTACATAGCTTATCCCAGAACCCTGCACTCTGTACACAGCTCATCCTAGAACCCTGCACTCTGTACATAGCTCATCCCAGAACCCTGCACTCTCTACATAGCTCATCCCAGAACCCTGCACTCTGTACATAGCGCATCCCAGAACCCTGCACTCTCTACATAGCTCATCCCAGAACCCTGCACTCTGTACATAGCGCATCCCAGAACCCTGCACTCTCTACATAGCTCATCCCAGAACACTGCACTCTGTAAATAGCTCATCCCAGAACCCTGCACTCTCTACATAGCTCATCCCAGAACCCTGCACTCTGTACATAGCGCATTCCAGAACCCTGCACTCTCTACATAGCTCATCCCAGAACCCTGCACTCTCTACATAGCGCATCCCAGAACCCTGCACTCTCTACATAGCTCATCCCAGAACCCTGCACTCTCTAATAGGGATGAGCTTCGTGTTCGAGTCGAACGTACGTTCGACTCGAACATTGGCTGTTCGTGCGTTCGGCGAATTCCGAACGTTTTGGCCGTTCGCGTCAAAATTCGAGTGACGCGCGCGCGGACCACAATGCACTGCGTTGGCGCAGTGCATTGCTGCCCGATGATTGGCCAAGCATGCACTGTGACCCCGCATGCTTGGCCAATCGCAGCGCCGGCAGCGAGGAGAGCCATGATTGGCCACAGGCATCCTGCCTGTGGCCAATCATAGCTCAGGCTGTGTAGTGCACGCCCCACACTATATAAGGCCGCCTTTAAGGCGGCCTCCTTTAGTGTGTTACTTTGCATCTGAAGCAGTGGGTGTTCTGTGTACCTTCAACACAGTACACACCAATCGTTTTTGGCTGATTTCCTATCTTGCTGCTGTGTAGTGGTTGTTGTCTGTGCCCTGACTGCAGTATACACCACTATATTCACCTCACCTATATAGCTAGTGATCTAGCTTTAACCACTTAACAACTGCCCATTGCCGATTAACGGCTTCAGGGCGGTTGTTTAACTCAGAGAGGCCGTTAATTAACGGCCTCCCAGAATTCTGCTCTCGCGTGCCCCGAGGTGTGCGCACTCGAGAGCATCCGTGACCGCCGGGTCCATAGGACCCGGCGCATCACGGTAAACGGCCGCTCATAGCGGCCGTTTACCACGTGATTGCTCCGTCAAATGACGGAGTGATCACTTGGAAACAAACCGGCGTCATGTTATGACGCCTGTTCCTACCTCCCCTCTCTGTACCGATCGGTACAGCGGACGGGAAAGAGATCGGTGTCAGCAGCGATGTGGGCTGCATCTGCAGTGCCCACATCGCTGCTCACCGAATTTAACCCCTCAATTCCCTGCCAATACTCTGCAATACCAGTGCATACTCTGCAGTACCCTGCCATTACTCTGCAGTACCCCACCATTACTCTGCAGTACCCCGCCATTACTCTGCAGTGCAGTACCCCGCCATTACTCTGCAGTGCAGTACCCTGCCATTACTCTGCAGTGCAGTACCCTGCCATTACTCTGCAGTACCCCGCCATTACTCTGCAGTGCAGTACCCTGCCATTACTCTGTAGTACCCCGCCATTACTCTGCAGTGCAGTACCCCGCCATTACTCTGCAGTGCAGTACCCCGCCATTACTCTGCAGTGCAGTACCCCGCCATTACTCTGCAGTACCCCGCCATTACTCTGCAGTGCAGTACCCCGCCATTACTCTGCAGTGCAGTACCCCGCCATTACTCTGCAGTGCAGTACCTCGCCATTACTCTGCAGTGCAGTACCCTGCCATTACTCTGCAGTGCAGTACCCTGCTATTACTCTGTAGTACCCCGCCAATACTCTGTAATACCCTGCCATAAATTGCCATACCCAGCCATACTCAGAGATACCCAGCCATACTCGGTGATACCCTGAAATACCCAGCCATAGACGCCCCCCACCCCTCACCGCCCTCCGGTGCTTCTACCAACTCGCCAGTACCATCAAAGCCAGAATCTTTTTTTTATTTTTTATTTCAGGCCTCCCAGCCTAGAGGTGAGATGTGGGGTCATATTGACCCCCCAGATTTCACTGTAAAGAGGACCTGTCACCCCATATTCCTATTACAAGGGATGTTTACATTTCTTGTAATAGGAATAAAAGTGATCAAAAATATATTTTTGGGAAAAAAAATGTCAAACTAAAATAAATAAAGTAAAATGAACAATAAAAAAATAAAATAAAAATTAAAGCGCCCATGTCCCCATGTGCTGGCATGTGCCACACATGTGAGGTATCGCCGAGAATGTTAGAGCGAGAGCAATAATTCTAGTCCTAGACCTCCTCTGCAACTCAAAACATGTAACCAGTAAAAAAATATCTAAAGCGTCGCCTATGGGGATTTTTTAAGTAGCGACGTTTGGCGCCATTCCACGGGCATGTGCAATTTTGAAGAGTGACATGTTTGATATCTATTTACTCAGCATAACTTCATCTTTCACTTTATGCAAACATTGGGCTAACAAGTGGTTAATAATAGAGCTTGCAGTCAGTAGTGTTAGGAGATAGTGCGTGCTGTCTGCGTGCTCTGTACCCAGTACATACCGCTATAATATAGGGCAGGCCCCTACTTTCAAACATCCAACTTACAAACATCTCCTACTTGCAAACGCAAGGAGACAGCAGCAAGTGAGATGAAAAAAGATGGACGACAAAACAAATTATACAGGGGTGATAACCCTTCCCTATGTTTTACAAAAAGCTTAAAGATAGTTTTTTTTGACTGGAGCTACACTTTAAAAATGTACCGGTTGAAAATTACAAACAGATTCAACTTAACACAACAAACCTACACAGTCCCTGTCTTGTTTGCACCGCCTGTATACTGCTGTTCTGAGTATATAGGGCCTGGGGGACACACGCATTTCCTTTTTTTAATATGGGTACGGGGTTCCCCTTAATATGCGTACAAGACCCAAATAGGCTGGTAATGGGCAGGGAGGGCTACCCATGCCATTTTTCTCAATGATTTTCAACCATATTGCAGGAACCAGATATAACATTAAAACCGCAAGCAGTTTTAAATGGTGTTATTTCCGTTTAATGTCATTTTGTGCAGGGACTGTTCTAAACACGGGAAACACGTGGCACTTCACAGGCATACTACAGACACCCCCCAGGCACCATATTTAAAGGAATATTTCACTTTTTTTTTTTCACTTTAATCGTCATTAAAATCAGTGCTCCCGCCAAAACGGCAGTTTTTAAAACTTTTTTTTGCAGTGACCCATGTCCCCTGAGGCAGGAGGCAGGTCCCCAAACCCTTTTTAGGACACTATCTTGCATATTAGCCGTTAAAATGAGCACTTTCCAATTCGAACGTTCGAGTCCCATAGACTTCAATGGGGTTCTAACGTTCGTACCGAACGCGGGGGTCGTTCGCAAGTTCTGGTGCGAACCGAACCGGGGGGTGTTCGGCTCATCCCTACTCTCTACATAGCTCATCCTCGTATTTTAGCCTCACAGACAGTGGGGATCGGCGTATAACACGCACCCACGACTTTCCCCCGATTTTAAGGGGGAAAAAGTGCATTTTATACGCCGATAAATACGGTATGTGAAAGCAGAATATCCCCCATGCTGTATGATGGGACCATACCTTGAGCTGCTTGCCTTTCGCTCGTCCCTTGGCTTCCTGCGATATCTGCTATGGCGCTGTCCACTGATTCAGTCTCTGAAATAAAAGACCACCTTTAGCTTGGAATGTACAGAGAGTTAAAAGCAGCGGTCTCCAAACTGTGGCCCTGGGCTTATTCAGCCCTTGGGCACTGTTTCTCTCACTGATACCAGAAATCAACAACAGAGCCCTATTCCTCCCACTGACACCAATAATGGGGCACTATTCCTCCCACTGACACCAATGATGGGGCACTATTATTTCCACTGACACCAATGATGGGGCACTAGTCCTTCCACTGACACCAATGATGGGGCACTAGTCCTTCCACTGACACCAATGATGGGGCACTATTCCTTCCACTGACACCAATGATGGGGCACTAGTCCTTCCACTGACACCAATGATGGGGCACTCTCCCTCCCACTGACACCAATGATGGGGCACTATTCCTCCCACTGACACCAATGATGAGGCACTATTATTTCCACTGACACCAATGATGGGGCACAATTACAACTAATAATACCAATGATAGGGCATTATTCCTCCCACTGACACCAATGATAGGGAACTATTCCTTAAACATTGTTTAAAAACAATGTTACTTTGCATCTGTCTATCACTGAACGATGTTTATAAACAATGTTCCTTTGTATCTCCTTAGTTTTGTAAATATTGATTAGAAGGGAGATAAACAATTATACTTTGTATCTCTTGTCTAAACAATGTTTATAAACAATGTTATTTTGTATTTCTCTATCTCCTCTGTTAACAATTTTTATAAACAATATTACTCTAATATCTCTCTATTTCCTGCTTGATCAAAATTTTGTAAAAAAATAATTGTGACTTCCTTCCTGCTTGATCAATATTTATAAACAAAATGTGACTTTGTATCTCTCTATTGCTTGTCTGTACAACGTTTATAAACAATGTTACTTTGTATCTCTTTATTTCCTGTCTGTACAATGTTTATAAACAATGTTACTTTGTATCTCTCTATCTCCTTTCTGATCAATGATTAATAAAATGCTACTTTGTATCTCTTTATCTCCTGTCTGTACAATGTTTATAAACAATGTTAGTTTGTATCTCTTTATCTCCTGTCTGATCAATGATTATAAACAATGTTACTTTGTATCTCTTTATCTCCTGTCTGTACAATGTTTATAAACAATGTTACTGTGTATCTCTTTATCTCCCGTCTGATCAGTTTATAAACAATGTGACTTTGTATCTCTTTATCTTCTGTCTATACAATATTTATAAACAATATGACTTTGTGTCTCTCTATCTCCCGTCTGTCCAATGTTTATAAACAATGTTACTTTGTATCTCTCTATCTCCTGTCTGATCAATGTTTATAAACAATGTTAGTTTGTATCTCTTTATCTCCTGTCTGATCAATGATTATAAATAATGTGACTTTGTATCTCTCTATCTCCCGTCTGATCAGTTTATAAACAATGTGACTTTGTATCTCTTTATCTTCTGTCTATACAATGTTTATAAACAATGTGACTTTGTATCTCTCTATCTCCCATCTGATCAATGTTTATAAACAATGTGACTTTGTAACTATTTATCTCCTGTCTATACAATGTTTATAAACAATGTTACTTTGTATCTCTTTATCTCCTGTCTGTCCAATGTTTATAAACAATGTTACTTTGTATCTCTTTATCTCCTGTGTGATCAATGTTTATAAACAATGTTAGTTTTTATCTCTTTATCTCCTGTCTGTACAATGTTTATAAATAATGTGACTTTGTATCTCTCTATCTCCCGTCTGATCAATGTTTATAAACAATGTGACTTTGTATCTGTTTATCTTCTGTCTGATCAATGTTTATAAACAATGTTACTTTGTATCTCTCTATCTCCTTTCTGATCAATGATTAATAAAATGCTACTTTGTATCTCTTTATCTTCTGTCTATACAATGTTTATAAACAATGTTACTTTGTATCTCTCTATCTCCCGTCTGATCAATGTTTATAAACAATGTGACTTTGTAACTCTTTATCTCCTGTCTATACAATGTTTATAAACAATGTTACTTTGTATCTCTCTATCTCCTGTCTGATCAATGTTTATAAACAATGTTAGTTTGTATCTCTTTATCTCCTGTCTGTACAATGTTTATAAATAATGTGACTTTGTATCTCTCTATCTCCCGTCTGATCAATGTTTATAAACAATGTGAGTTTGTATCTGTTTATCTTCTGTCTGATCAATGTTTATAAACAATGTTACTGTGTATCTCTTTATCTCCTGTCTGATCAGTTTATAAACAATGTGACCTTGTAACTCTTTATCTCCTGTCTATACAATGTTTATAAACAATGTTACTTTGTGTCTCTCTATCTCCCGTCTGTCCAATGTTTATAAACAATGTTACATTGTATCTCTCTATCTCCCGTCTGTCCAATGTTTATAAACAATGTTACTTTGTATCTCTTTATCTCCTGTCTGTACAATGTTTATAAATAATGTGACTTTGTATCTCTCTATCTCCCGTCTGATCAATGTTTATAAACAATGTGAGTTTGTATCTGTTTATCTTCTGTCTGATCAATGTTTATAAACAATGTGACTTTGTATCTGTTTATCTTCTGTCTGATCAATGTTTATAAACAATGTGACTTTGTATCTCTCTGCCTCTAAACAATGCTTATAAACACTGTGTCAGATGGTCTGGAACTTCTCCAGCTGAGAGTTGGTGGCACGTGTGAGTGAGAGAGGGCAGCAGGAGCTTTTCTGGGCACGTGAAGTTCCTCCAGTGCCCCCAACTGGTTAAAGTCGGAGGGCCACCATGACTTTTTTTTTCCTTTCCAGACTTGCTGGAAGGTTAATTGGCTCCTGTCCAAAATGGCCGCAGGCTGTAGGCATGTTAGACGGGGATGTTAGATTGTAAGCTCCCGAAATATATCATATGTAAAGCTTTGCATAAGTTGTCTGAGCTCAATAAGTACTTGTAACAAAGAATAAAATATGAGGTCTCTCACCGTTGTCTACGCCGATCGGCACCCCGGGATTATTTCCAGTGTCCGAGGTCCCTCCATCGTCTCCCGTTATTTGGGGCTCGGTCATATCTGGAGGTTCAAGAGGACCTGCGGGGTTTTATATACACAATGATTACACTCTGTTCACATGAACAAGGGGCTCGTTCTTCAATCCCTTTCTCAATATTTATCATCTTATTTTTCTACATTTCCCAGATAATGAATCCAATCACGTTATTTTAACCGCCCAAGAATATATTTTGTGTTACCGCTACCTGAAACGATCGCTTCTGATAACTGAGCTCTCCAGGGAGCCTCAGCCGTGCACGTTTCCATATGAGATTGTGTAGGGGGTGTGTCCATTTCCTCCACTCAGGTCTCAGATTACACTCAACTCCCCGCTTTATGCTGCGCAGTGTATGAAGTCAGATCCTCGCCCCCTGCCTCTGGAAGCTTCAGAAATTCTGTGTAAACTCTGGACTTTGAACACCCGTAGAGAAGAGAAGACTGCAGGTAAACAGGTACAACTTATGTAGGAGAATTTGTTTCAGCTCTGTGTATCCCCCCCCCCCCCCGAGGCCGGTCACTTCACTGGGTGTGTGTGAGGGTTATAACCACTTGAAGACCGCCCCCACGCTGATATACTGCAGCAGGGCAGTCCTCCCATGCAAAATCAAAATCATGTACCTGTACGTGAATTCGTGCACGGGGGTCTGGGGCGTGCACATGCACAGCTGGTGATCCGCTCCCGCTGTAATTGGATACAGCCGGGAGCCAATCAGTGGGACCCACCGATCGTTCTGAGGAGAGGCAGAACGGCAGCCTGCCCAGAGGGGAAAATGGAGATCTTGTGTTTCTGCTAAGCTCTCTGTTTGCACCTCCCCCACAGTTAGTAAGCACTCCCTAGGGACACATTTAACCCTTTGATCTCCCCCTAATGTTAACCCCCCCCCTTCCCAGCCAGTGTCATTAGTACAGTGACAGTGCATTTTATTTTAGCACTGATCACTGTATTGTTGTCACTGATCCCCAAAAAATTTCAAAAGTGTCAGTTAGGTGTCCAATTTGTCCACCGTAATGCCGCCATTACTAGTAAAAAAAAAAAAAAATCCATAAAAATATCCCATAGTTTGTAGACACCAATCAATATTCGCTTATTGGGATTTTTTTTTTACCAAAAATATGTAGCAGAATACATATTGGCCTAAATTGATGAAGAAATTCGATTTTTTTTTTAAATTTATGTTTAACCACTTGCCGACCGCCTAACGCCGATGTACGTCGGCAGAATGGCACGGGCAGGCATAAGCACGTACATGTACGTGATTTGCCTCCCGCGGGTCGGGGGCCCGATCGGGCCCCCGCCCGGTGCCTGCGGCGGTCGGTTTTCGTTCGGGAGCGATCCCGGACGAGGGGACGGCCATTCATTCATGGCCACCCCCTCGCGATCGCTCCCGACGAATAGAAATCCCCGGTGACATCACTTCCTCTCCTGTAATGTAAACACAGGAGAGGAAGTGATGTATTCTCTCCTCCGTGTCGGTATTTTTCGTTCCGACACGGAGGAGAGCGGATCAGTGAGTTGCACCAACACATCCCACACACAGTAGAACATGCCAGGCACACTCACACCCCCCCTTTACCCCCCGATCACCCCCCCAATTACCCCTGCCCCCCAGTCACAGTGACACCAATGTCATTTTTTTTTTTTTTTTTTTTTTTTTTGCATTGGTGTCATTTGTGACTGTAATAACTGTTAGGGCAGTTAGAGTTAGCCCCCTTTAGTTCTAATGTACCCCCCTAACCCCCCCAATAAAGGTTTAACCCCGTGATCACCCCCCGTCGCCAGTGTCACTAAGGCTGGGTTCACATTGCAGCGGTTTATGAGAACGAATGTGATTCGCACCGCACTGCAGTGCAAATCACATCCGATCTCTGTGCGATTCGAGTTCAGCCATTCGCCGCACCCGCCGCACCCGCCACACCCGCCGCACCCGCCGCAAATTCGCACGGGACCCTTTTTTTGGCCCGCAGCAGAATCGGATCGCATGGGTGTTCACACCATGCGATCCGAGTTTGCAGATCGCACTGCGATATGCGAACTGATCTGGGGGTGTCAGTAACATTTCACTGACACTCCCAGCAGTTCGCATAGGGCAGTGTGAACTGCCGCCGGGAGGCATGCGATGCGGGAACCCGCCGCGGATTCGCGGCGTTTCCGCATCGCTCCAGTGTGAACCCAGCCTAATAAGCGATCATTTTTCTGATCGCCGTATTAGTGTCCCAGGTGACGCTAGTTAGGCAGGTAGGTATTTAGGTTCGCCGCAGCTTTTTATAGCGCCAGGGACCCCCATATACTACCGCATAAAGCCCCCTGATTGCCCCCTAGTTAACCCTTTCACCAGTGATCACCATATAACTGTTACAGGTGACGCTGGTTGGTTAGTTATTTTTTTATAGTTTCAGGGCACCCGCCATTTATTACCTAATAAAGGTTTAACCCCCTGATCACCCGGCGGGTGTCATTTGTGACTAATAACTGTTAGGGCAGTTAGGGTTAGCCCCCTTTAGTTCTAAGGTACCCCCCTAACCCCCC
Organism: Lithobates pipiens; assembly: GCF_037356315.1. Lineage (NCBI taxonomy): Eukaryota > Metazoa > Chordata > Amphibia > Anura > Ranidae > Lithobates > Lithobates pipiens. The sequence continues at coordinate 14,666,365 of NW_027507784.1, read as the reverse complement.
CAATAAAGGTTTAACCCCGTGATCACCCCCCGTCGCCAGTGTCACTAAGGCTGGGTTCAGATTGCAGCGGTTTGAGAACGGATGTGATTCGCACTGCAGTGCAAATCACATCCGATCTCTGTGCGATTCGAGTTCAGCCATTCGCCGCACCCGCCACACCCGCCGCACCCGCCGCAAATTCGCACGGGACCCTTTTTTTGGCCCGCAGCAGAATCGGATCGCATGGGTGTTCACACCATGCGATCCGAGTTTGCAGATCGCACTGCGATATGCGAACTGATCTGGGGGTGTCAGTAACATTTCACTGACACTCCCAGCAGTTCGCATAGGGCAGTGTGAACTGCCGCCGGGAGGCATGCGATGCGGGAACCCGCCGCGCATTCGTGGCGTTCCCGCATCGCTCCAGTGTGAACCCAGCCTAATAAGCGATCGTTTTTCTGATCGCTGTATTAGTGTCACAGGTGACGCTAGTTAGGCAAGTAGGTATTTAGGTTCGCCGCAGCTTTTTATAGCGCCAGGGACCCCCATATACTACCGCATAAAGCCCCCTGATTGCCCCCTAGTTAACCCTTTCACCAGTGATCACCATATAACTGTTACAGGTGACGCTGGTTGGTTAGTTATTTTTTTATAGTTTCAGGGCACCCGCCATTTATTACCTAGTCTCACTAGTGTACCCCTAAATTTAGGGGTGTCTACTTTCCAAAATGGGGTCATTTGGGGGGGGTTTGTGCCATCTTGGCATTTTATGGCCTTCAAAACTGTAACGCCCTTAGAAAGCCTGAAGGCGGTGCTTGGTTTTCGGGGCCCCGTACGCGGCTAGGCTCCCAAAAAGTCCCACATATGTGGTATCCCCGTACTCAGGAGAAGCAGCAGAATTTATTTTGGGGTGTCATTTCACATATGCCCATGGCATGCGTGAGCAATATATCATTTAGTGACAACTTTGTGAAAAAAAAAAAAATAAAAAAAAAGTTTGTAATTTTCCCGCAACTTGTGGCAAAATATAAAATATTCCATGGACTCAACATGCCTCTCAGCAAATAGCTTGGGGTGTCTACTTTCTAAAATGGGGTCATTTGTGGGGGTTTTGTGCCATCTTGGCATTTTATGGCCTTCAAAACTGTAATAGGTAGTGAGGAGTGAAGTCAAATATTTACGCCCTTAGAAAGCCTGAAGGCGGTGCTTGGTTTTCGGGGCCCCGTACGCGGCTAGGCTCCCAAAAAGTCCCACATATGTGGTATCCCCGTACTCAGGAGAAGCAGCAGAATTTATTTTGGGGTGTCATTTCACATATGCCCATGGCATGTGTGAGCAATATATCATTTAGTGACAACTTTGTGAAAAAAAAAAAAAAAAAAAAAAAGTTTGTAATTTTCCCGCAACTTGTGGCAAAATATAAAATATTCCATGAACTCAACATGCCTCTCAGCAAATAGCTTGGGGTGTCTACTTTCTAAAATGGGGTCATTTGTGGGGGTTTTGTGCCATCTTGGCATTTTATGGCCTTCAAAACTGTAATAGGTAGTGAGAAGTGAACTCAAAAATTTACGCCCTTAGAAAGCCTGAAGGCGGTGCTTGGTTTTCGGGGCCCCGTACGCGGCTAGGCTCCCAAAAAGTCCCACATATGTGGTATCCCCGTACTCAGGAGAAGCAGCAGAATTTATTTTGGGGTGTCATTTCACATACGCCCATAGCATGTGTGAGCAATATATCATTTAGTGACAACTTTGTGTAAAAAAAAAAAAAAAATTTTTTTTTTGTCATTATTCAATCGCTTGAGGCAAAAAAATAAAATATTCAATGGGCTCAACATGCCTCTTATCAATTTCCTTAGGGGGTCTACTTTCCAAAATGGGGTCATTTGGGGGGGTTTTGTACTGCCCTGCCATTTTAGCACCTCAAGAAATGAGATAGGCAGTCGTAAACTAAAAGCTGCGTAAATTCCAGAAAACGTACCTTAGTTTGTAGATGTGACAACTTTTGCGCAAACCAATAAATATACAATTATTGACTTTTTTTTTACCAAAGACATGTGGCTGAATACATTTTGGCCTAAATGTATGACTAAAATTGAGTTTATTGGATTTTTCTAATAACAAAAAGTAGAAAATATCATTTTTTTTCAAAATTTGCGGTCTTTTTACGTTTATATCGCAAAAAATAAAAATCGCAGAGGCAATCAAATACCATCAAAAGAAAGCTCTATTTGTGGGAAGAAAAGGACGCAAATTTTGTTTGGGTACAATATTGCATGACCGCGCAATTACCAGTTAAAGCAGCGCAGTGCCAAAGTGTAAAAAGACCTCTGGTCATTTACCAGCAAAATGGTCCGGTCTGAAAGTGGTTAATAGCAGAAAGTAAAAAATGGTCAGATTTGGGCTCAGCCCTTCCTTCTATGAGCTGGCCGCTCGTGTGTCGGCTAATTGCCGGCTCCTACCTCTATCCACAGTTACTCAGCTGTTGATGATATCCTGCTCGTCAGTCCTGGGCCACCATAAAAAAAAAAATTATTAAAAGTCATACTGCAGCTACAAATACTGCAGCTGCTGACTTTTAATAAATGGACACTTACCTGTCCCAGGGTGCCTGCGATGTCGGCAGCAGATGACGAGCGATCGCTCGTCTCTCGGCTGCCCCCGCCGCCATCTTCTGTCAGGGAATCAGTGAAGCGTTGCGGCTTTACTTGCCCGGTTCCCTACTGTGCATGCGCGAGTGCACTGCGCGTCTTCACTGGTCCCTTTTGTGTTCTGGGAACTGTGTGTTTCCCAGAACACAACGGGGGAGACGGGCATCTGCGGCTAGCTGTGGCTAGCTATTCCCGGAAGTGGGTGCAGATACCTCGATTATACAGGTATCTGCACCTCCCTCCCCCCTGAAAGATGCCGATTATGGCATCGGGGGGGGGGGGGGATCCGATGAGTGGAAGTTAAACTTTAGGGTGGAACTCCACTTTAAGCCATCCAGCTCAGAGGATCTCTGTCTTGGTCAACATCACAGAGACTATCCCCTGCATTCCTGTTAAAAGACTTGCTTGGCTGACATCCCTTCTGGCTCCAGATCCTGCTTGCTGTTTTACTACGCTCATCTCCGGATCCCTGACATTTTGGCTTGTCTGACTATCCATTGCTGTTCCTGAACTTTGGCTACTTTTTGACTATGTTTGTTATGTTTACTTTTATTATTAAACAAGTGTGATTTAACGGTACTTCTGTCTCGGTCTGATTTCATGGTTTCTGACAAAAATATATCTTTTTTCAAAATTGACGCTCTTTTTTTTTTTATAGCGCAAAAAAAAAAAAAAAACGCAGAAGTGATCAAATACCACCAAAAGAAAACTCTATTTGAGGGAAAAAAACATAAATTTTATTTGGGTGCAGCATCGCATGATCGCGCAATTGTCAAATAAATGAACGCAATGTCGTATCGCAAAAAAAAATGGCCCGGTCATTAACCACTTAAGGACCGCCTCACGCCGATATACGTCGGCAGAATGGCACGGCTGGGCACAATCAGGTACCGGTACGTTGCTTTTTAAGTGCCCAGCTGTGGATCAGGAGAGCGCTACCGGCGGCGAGCTCCCGACCCGGTCCTGAGCTCCATGACCGTGGCCGTGGGACCAGCGGACCCGATCGCCGCTGGTGTCCTGCGATTGGGTCACAGAGCTGAAGAACGAGGAGAGGTCTGTGTAAACAAACATCTCCCCGTGCTTCCTACTGTGGCTGTCACCGATCGTCTCTTCCCTTTTATAGGGAAGGACGATCAGTGACATCACATGCCAGGCCACGCCCCCTACAGTAAAAAAAAAACCACATAACGTCATACATAACACCTACACTGCCCCCTAGTGATTAACTCCTTTACTGACACAGGAATCAGTGCATTTAAATAGCACTGATTGCTGTATAAATGACAATGGTCACAAAAATGTGTCAAAAATGTCCGATGTGTCCACCATAAAGTCGCAGTCACAATAAAAATCGCTGATCGCCGCCATTACTAGTAAAAAAAAATTTTTAGAAAAATGTTATAAAACTATCCCCTATTTTGTAAACGCTATAACTTTTGTGCAAACCAATCAATAATCGCTAATTGTGTTTTTTTTTACCAAAAATATGTAGAAAAATACGTATCGGCCTAAACTGAAGAAAAAAAAAAAAATTATATATATTTTTTGGGGATATTTATTATACCAAAAGTAAAAAATATTGCATTTTTTTCCAAAATTGACGCTCTATTTTTGTTTATAGTGCAAAAAAATAAAAACCGCAGAGGTGATCAAATACCACCAAAAGAAAGCTCTATTTGTGGGAAAAAAAAGGACGCCAATTTTGTTTGGGAGCCACGTCGCACGACCGCGCAATTGTCAGTTAAAGCGACGCAGTGCCGAATCGCAAAAAGTGGTCTGGTCTTTGACCAGCAAAATGGTCCGGGGGCTGAAGTGGTTAAAAGACTTGCTTGACTGACATCCCTTCTGACTCCAGATCCTGCTTGCTGTTTTACTACGCTCATCTCCGGCTCCCTGACGTTTTGGCTTGTCTGACTATCCGTTGCAGCATCGCATGACCGCGCAATTGTCAAATAAACTAACGCAGTGTCGCATGGCAAAAAAAATGGCCTGGTCATTAAGGAGGTAAAACCTTTCCGGGGTTGAAGTCGTTAAAAGGCCCAGGCAAAGCATTTTTTATTATGTATTTTTTTAATATATAAAATGGAATTGGTCTTTAAAAAAAATAATCACCAGTTTGTGGCAATCCGGGGCCAAAGAGAACCTCCCTCAGCTTAGTCAGCATCTTCTCTTCATTCTTCTTCTCTTCCTTGGTGAGGAGGAGCAGGTTGCAGGCGAACTTCCGTATCCGGGGCTGAGAATACAGAATCCGTTCCTTCTCCTTCCAGCTGCTGTTTTCTACGTCATCCATTATCACCAGAACATTGAACCTCCCTGAGCCAGACAGAAAGACCACAACAAAAAAAAAAAAACATCCCGTTATTGTAGAAGGGTATCAAACAGGAGATAATGAAAAAAATACAATAAAATAATTGGAGACCTGTCTTTATTGCAACATAAGTTGTAAGCCTACGCGTTTCACGTTGAATTGATTATTGATGTAGGAAGAAACGCGTAGATTTTTCATATGCCCCACAGTGTTTTACTGCTGTGTTTTGTTGCTTTTGTGATGCCATAAAGATGGACATTCTTGAAGTGCAGCTGTCTAAACTTTTGTGAACAAACTTTCTTGAGTACGATGAGCTGAGTTTGCACCGGTTGGAAATATTGTGGGCGGGGGCTGACTGACCTGGAGCTGCACCATATAATTAATAATTGGAGAACAAGTAATGGAAAATGTGTGCTGCTCAGGCTACAAGAGAAAGCAATCCTGTGCCCACCAATAAGTGCCGGCCCGGAAAGGAGCTTGTCTCGGCTCCAAACAACTGTTGAGTAAAGGATGGATCCCATGAAGCCGCACATCAATGCAGACCCTCTGGTATTGTAATGTATGGCAGTCTCAGCTTGGGCTCCCACCAGGCCACACCCCGAACGTGTTTCACTCCACCCCTCAGAGCTTAATCATGGTGGAAGGGGCTGAGTTTCAATACCATTGGGTCTGCATTGATGTGCGGCTTCATGGGATCCATCCTTTGCTCATTAATATTTGTAGACCATAGTGTACAAAATATATACACTATATTTTCAAAAGTATTGGGACACCTGCCTTTACAAGCACATGAACTTTAATGGCATCCCAGTCTTTGCCAGTAAGGTTGAATATTGAGTTGGCCCGCCCTTTGCAGCTATAACAGCTTCAACTCTTCTGGGAAGGTTATCCACAAGGTTTAGAAGGGTGTCTATGGGAATGTTTGATCATTCTTCCAGAAGAGCATTTGTGAGCTCAGGCACTGATGTTGGACAACAAGGCCTGGGTCGCAGTCACCGCTCTACTTCATCCCAAAGGTGTTCTATCGGGTTGAGGTCAGGACTCTGTGCTGGCCAGTCAAGTGCCTCCACCCCAAACTCGTTCATCCATGTCTTTATGGACCTTGTTTTGTGCACTGGTCCAAATCATTTGGTGGAGGGGGGATTGTGGTGTGGGGGTTATTTTTCACAGGTTTGGATTGGTTTCTTAGCTCCAGTGAAGGGAACTCTTAAAGCGTCAGCATACAAGACATTTTGGGCAATTTCAACTTTGTGGGAACAGTTTGGGGACGGCCCCTTCCTGTTCCAACATGACTGCTCACCAGTGCACAAAGCAAGGTCCATAAAGACATGGATGAGCGAGTTTGGGGTGGAGGAACTTGACTGGCCTGCACAGAGTCCTGACCTCAACCCGATAGAACACCTTTGGGGACTGTGAGCCAGGCCTTCTTGTCCAACATCAGTGCCTGACCTCACAAATGCTCTTCTGGAAGAATGGTCAAACATTCCCATAGACACACTCCTAAACCTTGTGGACGGCCTTCCCAGAAGAGCTGAAGCTGTTATTGCTGCAAAGGGTGGGCCAACCCAATATTGAACCCTACGGACTAAGACGCCATTAAAGTTCATGTGTGTGTAAAGGCAGGTGTCCCAATACTTTTGACAATATAGCGTATTTTAATAAAAAAATATTAATATTATATAAAAATTATTATTATTATGGTCAGAAGACCACACTGTAATTTAAAAAAAAAAAAAAGTCTGAAAAAAGTGAAAATGTCACTTCAAAGCAGAAAGAATGACATGACTGGGACTATATACCGAGCATGGCCGAGAGATGTTCCATCTCGGTGTCATAATTCTCCACAATGCGGACTGCCCCCTGGCTCCGGCGGTGATACAGAACACCAAAGCTGCAGTTGATGATCCCCTCAATGCCCTTGTCAGAGATATGGAAGGTTGTGACATCATCCACCAAGGCCTGAAGTTTAGGGGATTTCAGCAAAGACTGCAGCCACGTGTAATCGGTTCCCGGACAGCCGGAGAAAATCCCCACAGTTCCGAGCTTCTGTAATAAAATAGAATAAAAACTACTAATATAACAATTGCACTACCGGATCACTGTATATAAAACACTGTGTGTCTTGTTAGATGGTGGAGAAGGAAGCAGCGCTGGATCAGTAATCTGTATATAAGGTGACGGTGTGTCAGATGGTGGAGGAGGAAGCAGTCCTGGATCAGTAATCTGTATATAAGGTGATGGTGTGTCAGATGGTGGAGGAGGAAGCAGTCCTGGATCAGTAATCTGTATATAAGGTGACGGTGTGTCAGATGGTGGAGGAGGAAGCAGTCCTGGATCAGTAATCTGTATATAAGGTGACGGTGTGTCAGATGGTGGAGGAGGAAGCAGTCCTGGATCAGTAATCTATATATAAGGTGATGGTGTGTCAGATGGAGGAGAAGGAAGCAGTGCTGGATCAGTAATCTGTATATAAGTTGACGGTGTGTCAGATGGCGGAGGAGGAAGCAGTGCTGGATCAGTAATCTGTATATAAGGTGACGGTGTGTGAGATGGTGGAGGAGGAAGCAGTGCTGGATCAGTAATCTGTATATAAGGTGACGGTGTGTCAGATGGTGGAGGAGGAAGCAGTGCTGGATCAGTAATCTGTATATAAGGTGACGGTGTGTCACAAAGCAGTGCTGGATCAGTAATCTGCATATAAGGTGACGGTGTGTGTCAGATGGAGGAGGAGGAAGCAGTCCTGGATCAGTAATCTGTATATAAGGTGACGGTGTGTCAGATGGAGGAGGAGGAAGCAGTCCTGGATCAGTAATCTGTATATAAGGTGACGGTGTGTCAGATGGTGGAGGAGGAAGCAGTCCTGGATCAGTAATCTGTATATAAGGTGACGGTGTGTCAGATGGTGGAGGAGGAAGCAGTGCTGGATCAGTAATCTGTATATAAGGTGACGGTGTGTCAGATGGCAGAGGAGGAAGCAGTGCTGGATCAGTAATCTGTATATAAGGTGACGGTGTGTCAGATGGTGGAGGAGGAAGCAGTGCTGGATCAGTAATCTGTATATAAGGTGACGGTGTGTCAGTTGGCGGAGGAGGAAGCAGTGCTGGATCAGTAATCTGTATATAAGGTGACGGTGTGACAGATGGTGGAGGAGGAAGCAGTGCTGGATCAGTAATCTGTATATAAGGTGACGGTGTGTCAGATGGCGGAGGAGGAAGCAGCGCTGGATCAGTAATCTGTATATAAGGTAACAGTGTGTCAGGTGGCGGAGGAGGAAGCAGTGCTGGATCAGTAATCTGTATATAAGGTGACGGTGTGACAGATGGTGGAGGAGGAAGCAGTGCTGGATCAGTAATCTGTATATAAGGTGACGGTGTGTCAGATGGCAGAGGAGGAAGCAGTGCTGGATCAGTAATCTGTATATAAGGTGACGGTGTGTCAGATGGTGGAGGAGGAAGCAGCGCTGGATCAGTAATCTGTATATAAGGTGACGGTGTGTCAGATGGCGGAGGAGGAAGCAGCGCTGGATCAGTAATCTGTATATAAGGTGACGGTGTGTCAGATGGTGGAGGAGGAAGCAGCGCTGGATCAGTAATCTGTATATAAGGTGACGGTGTGTCAGATGGCGGAGGAGGAAGCAGCGCTGGATCAGTAATCTGTATATAAGGTGACGGTGTGACAGATGGCGGAGGAGGAAGCAGCGCTGGATCAGTATTCTGTATATAAGGAGACGGTGTGTCAGATGGCGGAGGAGGAAGCAGCGCTGGATCAGTAATCTGTATATAAGGTGACGGTGTGACCGATGGCGGAGGAGGAAGCAGCGCTGGATCAGTATTCTGTATATAAGGAGACGGTGTGTCAGATGGTGGAGGAGGAAGCAGTGCTGGATCAGTAATCTGTATATAAGGTGATGGTGTGTCAGATGGCGGAGGAGGAAGCAGCGCTGGATCAGTATTTTGCATGTAAAGTTAGCTTGTATACAGGGACGACTGACCATTGGGCCACTCGGGCACTGCCCCATCAGGGTTGCCAGCCTCAGTAAAACCAGGGACAGTATGTAAAAATCTGTGTTTTTTTTTTTACATCTGTCTCTGAAATGTCCCCTACCGAAATCCTTTTGGTCTAAAAATCCTGAGATTATAGCTGCCCCACCTCTCCAGTACCTTCTCAGCCAATAGAAACATGTCTGTGTGTACTGTGTGATTGTATACTGTGTGGTCCCATAATCTCGGATTGCTTGGGGCCCCCATAATCTCCTATTGCCCGGGGGCCCCATAATCTCCTATTGCCTGGGGGCCCCATAATCTCCTATTGCCCGGGGGCCCCATGAGTTGTCAGTCCGCCCCTGCTTGTATGTATTTTCTTTTTTTTTACTTTTGGAGAAGAAAACACCATGCTTTCACTTATTTGTATAAACTTCAGTTTAGGTTTCTGAGCTTTAATGAGAAGCTGGAAAACATTGGTTAAGGTGTCCAGAGCTCCACCTACTGGCTGCATCAAATATAAAATATTATATATATATACAGTGTTTCATAATTTCCAGACTAAAAAAGTTATATTTTTTAAATGTATTTATTTTTAGTCTTTATTATAATAATTAATAAGATATATAAGAGAACGTTACCATAAACGGCATTAGAAATCTTACCGGTGTTGGCGGAGAAGGGAGCTTTACTGAAAGATACAAAACAGAAAAGAGAACGGAATAAAGAAATGTTACATTGTATTCTCCATGTGTTTCCATGAAATCCTTATTTACCTTCCTGACACATAATAAATAAATGATTCTCCTGTGTTTGGAATATACAACATCTCAAACTACCATTTGGATATCAAGTAACCAAACTTAAAAAGAAAAAATGTGAAAACAACAAAGTAAAACATTTTAAACTAACAAAGTATTTTTTTTTTTATTATTCTTATTTATTTTCCTTTATTTATTATTATTTTCTGTTTTATTCCCATCCATGTTTTCTAGGGCTGTACATTTTTCTTTTTTTGTGTAGACTCAGCCAGGTGTTTTATTACCGGTGTCCTATCATATAAGGTCCTCCATCAGATAGTGTCCGCTGCGTACTGCGCATGCGCAGTACGCAGCACACACAGATTCCGAAAATTGCAGAGGATGAACGGCGCCTGCGCTGTGAGTCCGGGTTCCATCCCCACTATCCAAGTGGACATAGAGTAGGAATATAAAAGAGCCGAGCGCAGTGAGGACGAGCCCGAAGCGTGGCGAGCTAAGCTCACCCGCGAGGGGCGCTCTAATATTCACAACCCTATGTCCGCTTGGATGGTGGGGCCACCACCTCCACTCATGGCGCAGGCGCCGTTCAGCTTCGGAGATTTTCCGAAGCTTCGTCTGCTCCGTACTGCGCATGCGCAGTATGGGGCGGACACTATATGATGGCCGGACACTATATGGCAGAACACCGGCATGCATTACCGATGCGTGTTGATGCACTTTTCCAATCTGTTTTTACATTTAGGAATTGGATTGGATTAGATTGGATATCCAATTGGATTAGATTAGATTGGATTGGTTTGGATTGAATTGGATTGAATTGGATTAGATTGGATTAGATTAGATTGGATTGAATTGGATTGAATTGGATTGAATTGGATTAGATTGGATTAGATTAGATTGGATTGAATTGGATTGAATTGGATTGAATTGGATTAGATTAGATTGAATTGGATTGAATTAGATTAGATTGGATTAGATTAGATTGGATTGAATTGGATTGAATTGGATTAGATTAGATTGAATTGGATTGGATTAGATTAGATTAGATTGGATTGAATTGGATTGAATTGGATTAGATTGAATTGGATTGGATTAGATTAGATTGGATTGAATTGGATTGAATTGGATTAGATTAGATTGGATTGGATTGGATTAGATTGGATTGATTAGGGGCTCATTTACACTTGCTTCAGCATGTGGCATTGGACACTTATTTTTAAAGCACTCTGAATGGTTTGAATATGGAGGAACCCTTAAAATAATGTTTGGGTCTCAGAGAAACCCTGTTAATAAGCATTATCTACTGCTAGATAGAGCCGGGGCTGCTGATAGGAGGGTACCACCGGGCAGGGCCGTCTTTAATTTTGATGGGACCCTGGGCAAAACTTTTCTTGGGGGGCCCCCTCCCCCCATGAAGTTCCGCTCTCCACCTGCTCTGAGACATACAATAAATAGCAGCTAGACTCAAAATCAGTTTACTGAATCAGATCAGGCAGCTATTGCGATTGGTTGCCAGAGGTTTCAGTGTATCATTACCGCTCACTGACTGGTTGCTAGAGGTTACAGAACACATTACAGCTCACTGGTTAGTTGCTAGAGGTTACAGCACATGATTTTTGCTTGTTGATTGGTTTCTTGGGGGCCCCCCCTCCCAGATCAGGCAGCTATTGCGATTGGCTGCCAGAGGTTTCAGTGTATCATTACCGCTCACTGACTGGTTGCTAGAGGTTACAGAACACATTACAACTCACTGGTTAGTTGCTAGAGGTTACAGCACATGATTTTTGCTTGTTGATTGGTTGCTAGAGATTACTGTGGATATGACCTCAGGGGGGCATGATATACATATCAATGCTTCCGGCCCGCCTCTATTTACATATAAATGCCAGTAATTTACATGCAAACACAGGGTCTGCAGGTGAGTCATCTGTGACACAGCACAGGACTAAAACCTCAAGGGGTGAGGGAATTTAAACCAGCATAGTTGGCAAGTATGAAGCAGCTGCTTTGGGCCCCACAACAATGACAGGGCCCAGGGCAGCTGCCCCTTTTGCCCTGCCTTAAAAATGGCCCTGCCACCAGGCCTCTTGTAGAGGACCCGGACCTGGTCATTTTAACAGGTGTGCCCAGCCAGCAGCTTCAAGTTTCATAATGAATACATGTTCATACTGTTAATACATAATGTTCCTCATGGCTCCTAAGAGGTAAATCATGTTCCCTGGGCCGGTTTGGGCCCCATCAGTTTATCTAGAGGGGCCCGAGAGGCTGTAGGATAGAGGGACTTCTTTTTTCCTATTCAGTGCACAGGCAAATTTACACAACATGCCGACGCATTCCATGGAATATTGAACCCCAACATTGATGGTCAGTGGAGAGACACCCACTGACATTGGTCATTGGTGGCCAGTGAAGGTCTCTGGTACACCAATGATTGCTACTTATATTGGGAAGATGGACGCCTTTCAGATACCTGAAATGATCGTTGGTGTCAATCGCAGCTTATCTGAGCTGCTCATTGCTCAATGTACCCCTAGCAACCAAGGAAGCTATAGATACAGATATGATTTTATTCCGCAATTTGTAGATTTTTTTTACCAAAACCAATATTATGGGCTCTAATTTTCTTCTATCTTACTTTTCTACGCTAGACATAAACTACCCGAAAAAGGTAGAGATACAGAATTGTGAACTCTTACCGAGGTCATGGATCAAATCTTGGAAAAGGTTCCATCTTTGCTCAGCCTGTTTGTTGACTAGTTTATCCCGTTTGAGATGTGCCAGATAATCCGTTTCCTTCTCCTCCTTCCTGAACAGGAACAAGTCCGAGGGCCGGTTCCCCAGACTGGACTTTTTATAAAGTTCTCTTATTCCTTTCTCCGAGCTCTTCCCATCCAGGTCATCAATCACCACAATCACCTTCTTCTTATCTGCATTGGGTACAGTTGTAATTATATTATTATACATTCATTTCTTGGAAAATAAATTGCACTTTGGCAGTCTAATGCCACGTACACACGCTTGGACCTTCCACCAAGAAAACCTTTTTTAATTGGAAGGGTGTTGGCCCAAACTTGTCTTGCATACACACGGTCACACAAACGTTGGCCAACAATTCTGAACGTGGGAACGCGGTGACGTACAAGACGTACGGCGAGCCGAGAAAAATTAAGTTCAATAGCCAGTGCGGCTCCTTCTGCTTGATTCCGAGCATGCGTGGAATTTTGCGCGTCGGAATTGTGTAGACGCGATCGGACTTTCCGTCAACGGAGTTTTGTTGGTGGAAAATTTGAGAACCTGCTAAGAAACATTTGTTGGCGGAAAGTTCGACAGCAAATGTTCGATGGAGCGTACACACGGTCGGACTTTCCGACAACAAGCTCACATCCAACATTTCCCATCGGAAATGCCACCGTGTGTACGCGGCATAAGACTTTTCTCCAGGAGAATAGAGAAGTCAATGATGGAAGTAGAAGCGTTGGGAGAGGGCTTTATTTCAGGATCAATAAAAAAGTATGTAGTGTGTATCTAACACAGGGTGGTTCTGTGGATACACTGCCAAACAAAAATTCCAAATGCCACGTCCTTTCAATAATTTGAAATAAAACAAAGAAAAAAGAAGACAGAAAAGGGAAAAACACAAAAAACCTCAAAAAAATTGTTGGTTGTGTTGGACTTTTTAGGCATGCTACTGTAATTGAATATACAGCATAAAAAATAAAATAATGAAGAAAAAGATATATATATATATATATATATATATATATATATATATATATATATATATATTAAGCATAAGAAAATATATTTATTTAAAAAACAATAATAAAACACATCGAGTACTATTTTTATATAACCTGTTTATCCTCATACAATTTTATATCATATCCATGTCTATTTCCATCAGATATATGTACCCAAAAGGTAAACGAATATACATTAATACTTAGAACACAGAGAAGAAGAGGGTATAGTGGACAGGGTATTAATTACAGAACCGATCTTAGAAATACTTTGGCGCTCTACATGTTTCGTGTTATTACCAACGCTTCCTCAGGAGCTTTTATCAATTTTCTAAAACAAAGAAAAATTGTAACCATCAAATCAAAAATACAGCATATTTTACATACATTTATAATCAATTTACAACATGAAAAAAAATAAAAATAAAATTATGATTACAGTGGTAACAGACTTAGAATAAATCCTTGTTCCCAAGGGGGGAAGAAAAAAAAAACTATACCCTCTTCTTCTCTGTGTACTAAGTATTAATGTATATTTGTTTACCTTTTGGGTACATATATCTGATGGAAATAGACATGGATATGATGTAAAATTGTATGAAGATAGACAGGTTATATAAAAACAGTTCTCGATGTGTTTATTATTGTTTTTTAAATAAATATATTTTCTTATGCTTAAAATATATATATAACTTTTTCTTCATTATTTTATTTTTTATGCTGTATATTCAATTACAGTAGTATGCCTAAAAAGTCCAACAAAACCAACAATTTTTTTGAGGTTTTTTTTGTGTTTTTACCTTTTCTGTCTTCTTTTTTCTTTGTTTTATTTATTTCAGGATCCCCCTTTCATACAACACCCTTGGAATGGAGGTAGTAATCGCCAATTCAACGAGGCTCAATTTTTTGTTTTTAACAGTCTGCTTAGACACAACCTTTGCTCATCCCTCATTTCTGTTTAGTTTTTCCTCTTCTTTGTGAAGCCAAAGAATTTGAGGATATCTGACCATATGAGCATGCTGAGATTACAATTCCAAAACCACTGCACTCATTTTGGATGGTGTTTGTGGGAATTTGTGCTCAAGTGTGGCATATCAGGTGGACCGCTCTACCCTGAGGACTACCCTTCTCTATACAGGTGTCAGTACTAGAATCCCTTTAGGACCCAGCACAACTCACCTGACACAGCCTGTGTCTGGGAAACAACAGTGATTGGCCAGCTCACGTTTAAATCACCTGTATCAGCATTCAGTCAGCGCTCGTGTTAGAGTTCACTTGTGTTTGATCCAGCTGATATTTGCTCTGTGACTTTCTTGTTTGACCCGGCTTGTTTGACCTTCCTTGCTTGCTTCTGATTCTGTACCGTTTGGATTCTGATCTACCTGTGTATGACCCAGCTTGCCTAGACTACGCTTTGCCTGATTCTACTAGTACCCACATCTGCAGCAGTGAACCACAAGGTCCAGCAATCATCTATCCTCATCTACAACAGTGAACTACAAGGTCCAGCACTCATCTACCCTCATCTACAGCAGTGAACTACAAGGTCCAGCAATCACCTACCTTCGTCTGCAGCGGTGTACTACAAGTCCCAGCTGACCTGCTCTGCTTAGACCTGCTCATGGTATGTGCTTTGAACTCTTTGTATAATCAGCACACCTGAACTGTTACTTGTTATCTGCACCTAGCCTGACATTAACACGAGCCAATACATAAAGGGAAACCTATCATGAATCCTGAACAGGCTCAGTTGTTTGCACAAGAACTTTGCCGTTTATCGCATCAAGTTCAGGAAATGGCCACAGAGCTCACCAAGGTGCAATCTCCTTCTACTACCACCATTACTAAAACTCCATCTGAACCAAAAATTCCTTTGCCCGACCGGTTTTCTGGTGACCGTAAAGCGTTTTGCAACTTTAAAAACAGCTGCAAATTATATTTCAAGTTGAGGCCATCCTCGTCTGGCCCTGAAACTCAGAGGGTTCAAATCATTATCTCTCTACTACAGGGTGACCCCCAGGCTTGGGCCTTTAACCTGGAACCTAACCATCCAGCCTTACTAACAGTAGATGCCTTCTTTGAAGCCCTTGGGTTGCTATATGATGATCCAGATCGTGCTGCTACTGCAGAATCGACCCTGCGTAACTTAAAACAAGGAACTACCACAGCTGAAATGTATTGCTCAGAGTTTCGCAGGTGGGCCCCGGAATCTGGCTGGAATGATGCAGCTCTCCGCAGCCAGTTTAGAATTGGCCTTTCAGATGCGATTAAAGACGCTCTGGTCAACTTCTCCTATCCAGCCTCACTGGAGGAGGCTATGTGTCTAGCTATTAGAATTGACCGCCGCCAGCGAGAGAGGAGGCGAGAACAAACGATGGCTGTGGCAAACTGTATACCTTCCTTACCACCTGATTATTCCATCTCCAGTGCCAAATCTGAGGAAGAACCTATGCAGTTAGGCTCCACCCAGTTATCGGCCCAGGAACACAAACGCAGGCGTAATATGGGACTCTGCTTATACTGTGGCCTCAAGGGTCATATGCTCCGTTCGTGCCCTACACGTCCGGGAAACGCCAGGACCTAGGTGATTGCGGGGAGGTCACCTTAGGTCTACTCTCATCTCCCCAGGGGGACAATCGTATACTTTTACCCGCTGTCATTCACTTTGGGACAGGGGCTCATGAACTGCTGGCCTTGGTGGATTCTGGAGCAGCTGAGAATTTTATTGATAAAACTCTGATCACCTCTTTGTCCCTGGAAACTCATGCTCTAGATTGTCCAGTCCGCCTGATCTCTGTAGATAATCGGCCTCTCTCACAAGACCTAGTGCTCCAATCCACCAACCCTTTCCAGTTACAATTAGGGGCTTTGCATTGGGAGAAGATTTCTTGTCTTGTCATTGACTCTCCATCCACTCCTTTGATCCTAGGCCTTCCTTGGCTTCAGAAGCACAATCCTGTAATTGACTGGCCAACAAGAGATATTCTGGCTTGGTCCAATCAGTGTAAAAAGAGCTGCATCCAGCACCCTGTTCGACTTGATACCTGTCAAGTGGGAATAGAACAGATTCCACTTTGTTATAAGGACTTTCGGGATGTGCTTTCTAAAGGAATTGCTGACACTTTACCTCCTCATCGCAATTATGATTGTCCCATTGACCTCTTGCCTGACACTACACCTCCTCGAGGGAGAGTCTTTCCACTGTCTGAACCAGAGAATCTTGCTTTGCAAGAATACATCCAGGAAAACCTAGCTAAGGGTTTCATCCGTCCCTCCACTTCTCCCGCAGGAGCAGGATGCTTCTTTGTCCCGAAGAAGGATGGAGGACTGCGACTTTGTGTTGATTACAGAGGCCTAAATAAAATAACCATTCCCAATCGGTATCCTCTCCCTCTCATCACAGAGTTGTTCTCTCAAATCCAGGGAGCCAAAATCTTCTCCAAACTGGATTTAAGGGGAGCCTATAATCTGGTGCGAATCCGTGCAGGCGATGAATGGAAGACGGCCTTTAACACCAAGGATGGTCATTATGAATGTCTTGTCATGCCTTTCGGCCTCAGGAATGCACCAGCCGTCTTTCAGAACTTCATGAATGACATTTTCCGTGACATGATGGGTCGCTTCATGCTTGTTTATTTAGACGATATTTTGATTTACTCTCCCAATCTTGAAACACATCAGAAGCATGTCTGCTCGGTATTAGCCCGACTAAAGACTCACTCCCTTTTTGTAAAGCCTGAAAAATGTCTTTTCCATGTTAAACAAGTACCTTTCCTGGGTTATCTAATTTCTGACACAGGCCTCACCATGGACCCAGCCAAGGTTCAAGCCATTCTAGACTGGGCACCACCTTCAGACCTGAAGGCAGTTCAACGCTTCCTGGGCTTTGCAAATTTCTATCGAAAATTCATTAAGAACTTTGCCACCATTGCACATCCCATCACCTCTCTCACCAGGAAGACTCCTAGTACATTTAAATGGACTACTGAAGCCCAGGCAGCCTTCACCCAGTTAAAGAAAGCCTTTACCTCTGCACCAATTCTACGCCATCCTGTTCCTGAACTACCTTTTATTGTAGAGGTAGATGCATCTGAAGTAGGAGTGGGGGCGCTTTTGTCACAAAAAGATCCTGTAAGTGCTGCCATCCACCCTTGTGCCTTCTTGTCCCGTAAATATTCCCCAGCAGAACGCAATTACGATATAGGCAACAGAGAACTTTTAGCCATAAAGCTAGCTTTAGAGGAATGGAGACATTGGCTGGAGGGAGCTCGCTATCCATTCATAGTTCTGACTGACCACAAAAACCTTGAATATATCCGTTCTGCTAAAAGACTGAACTCGCGTCAAGCCAGGTGGTCATTGTTCTTCTCCAGATTTGACTTTACAATTTCTTATTTACCAGGTCCAAAAAACATTAAGGCCGATGCCTTGTCTCGCAGTTTTTTATCAGAGTCTCCTCCTCCGCTTCCTCCTCAACCCATTATCTCTGAGGATAGGATTTTGGCTTTTACCCAGACTGACATCTCTGAGGCCTTGTTACCAGCACAGGCTGAAGCCCCTCCCTCCACTCCCCCTGGTATGCTCTTTGTGCCCCTGGCTCTTCGTTTGCAGGTATTGCAACAAGTACATGCATCAAAACCTGCAGCACATCCAGGGTTTAGACAAACTTTTGAGATTGTCTCTCGCAACCTCTGGTGGCCATCGCTTAGGCAGGATGTGTTAGCCTTCGTCCAGGCCTGTGAAGTTTGCGCCAGAAGCAAGAGCAGTACCTCTAAGCCCCCCGGTCTCCTTCGTCCTCTACCAATACCTACCTGTCCCTGGACCCATTTATCTATGGACTTTATCACAGACTTGCCCCTGTCCCAGGGATGTTCCACGATCTGGGTGGTGGTAGACAGGTTCAGTAAAATGGCCCACTTTGTTCCGCTTCCGAAGCTTCCATCTGCTAAAGAACTGGCATCTTTATTCATTAAGCACATTTTCAGGCTCCATGGGGCACCAGTTAACATTGTCTCTGACCGTGGCTCTCAGTTTATAGCTCAGTTTTGGAAGGCCCTTTGCTCTCAGCTGGGGATTAAATTATCATATTCTTCAGCATATCATCCTGAGACTAATGGCCAAACAGAAAGGACTAATCAGACTCTAGAGAAGATGGTACGTTGTCTGATGGCCAAAGATGAGGTGGAGTGGGTCAACATCCTTCCATGGGCAGAGTTTGCCTTTAATAATTGTGCCAGCACATCTACAGGGACCTCTCCTTTCTTTTGTGTTTACGGGTTGCATCCTCGTGTGTGCTCCTTTGATCTTCCGCCCTCTGATGTTCCAGATGCCAACACCACGATTGAACATTTCTCCAAAATCTGGTCCGATGTAAATCATGCTATTTCCCGCTCTGTGCAGGCTTTTAAGAAAACTGCTGACAAGAAGCGCTCAAAGGCACCAGAATATAAAGTTGGTGACAAAGTGTGGTTATCATCTCGGAATCTTTCCCTGCATGTTCCATCTAAAAAGCTTGGCCCAAAATTCATCGGGCCTTATGAAATCTCGGAGATTGTTAATCCTGTGTCCTACAGATTAAAACTGCCCCCATCCATGCGCATTCCAAATGTCTTTCATGTTTCATTGTTGAAACCTGTTCATTCCAGCCTCCTAGTAAATGAACCAGAACCTGTGGATGTGTTGGACAGTCAAGAATATGAAGTGGCATTTATTCTTGATTCCAGACGAGTGCGCAATTCCTTACAATATCTTGTTCATTGGAAAGGGTTCGGCCCAGAGGATCGATCTTGGGTACCAGCTCGTGATCTTCATGCTGATCGACTTAAGAAGAAGTTCCATCTCCGTTATCCAAGTAAGCCTGGGGGTGCAGGAGCAACCCCTCGAGAAAGGGGGGGTACTGTCAGTACTAGAATCCCTTTAGGACCCAGCACAACTCACCTGACACAGCTTGTGTCTGGGAAACAACAGTGATTGGCCAGCTCACGTTTAAATCACCTGTATCAGCATTCAGTCAGCGCTCGTGTTAGAGTTCACTTGTGTTTGATCCAGCTGATATTTGCTCTGTGACTTTCTTGTTTGACCCGGCTTGTTTGACCTTCCTTGCTTGCTTCTGATTCTGTACCGTTTGGATTCTGATCTACCTGTGTATGACCCAGCTTGCCTAGACTACGCTTTGCCTGATTCTACTAGTACCCACATCTGCAGCAGTGAACCACAAGGTCCAGCAATCATCTATCCTCATCTACAACAGTGAACTATAAGGTCCAGCACTCATCTACCCTCATCTACAGCAGTGAACTACAAGGTCCAGCAATCACCTACCTTCGTCTGCAGCGGTGTACTACAAGTCCCAGCTGACCTGCTCTGCTTAGACCTGCTCATGGTATGTGCTTTGAACTCTTTGTATAATCAGCACACCTGAACTGTTACTTGTTATCTGCACCTAGCCTGACAACAGGGACCCTAATCTATTACTCTCGAGACCCCTGAAAGTTTTCACTTTTTGACACACTGTCAATGGTGATGGAAGTGCTATACACGAATTCATGTATGCTCGGATTCAAGAGAATATCTAAACATTTGAGCTGCATACATTTCCTCGATAAAGGCGGATTTTGTTCCAAGAAACGCATTGGATGAAAATGATTGTATGCAATGTAATCTAACATTTATGTTAGATAATTATGAGATTGAAATTGATAATTCTCTCTATGGTTTTAAACGGGAGAATTTCTGAATATCAAACCCTTTTCTATGTAAAAAATAAATAAATAAAACTTGAGAAAAATCTGAGAATTACTTAGAATCCCCAATAAAAAATGGTGACTATTGCAATTTTTTATATCACCCGGTATTTTCGCAGCGGCTTTTCAAATGCATTTTTTGGGGAAAAAATACACTTTAATTCATTTTAATGCAAAAAACACAATATATACCCCGATTTTTTTGGTAAAATATAAAAGAATGATGTTACGCCAAGTGAATAGATACCCAATATGTCACGTTTTAAAATTACGCTTTAAATGTATTTACAGGTTACCTGTTTAGAGTTACTGATTAGGTCTAGCACTAAAATTATTGCTCTCACCCTTTTTTTACAATATCCCTTTAATTTTATTTTTTTACAAATTTTTATTCTTATTACAAGGAATGTAAACATCCATTGTAAGGTCCTCTATATGGAAAGATCTGGGATCAATAAAATGTATCTTTTGCTTTAAGAAAAAAATAGTTTTCTTCCATCCTAGACCGGAAGTGACGTCATAACGTCACTCTGGTCCTCCTAGATCATGGAGCTGGATAGAGACAATCTGGTCTCTCCTCATCTCTGTGACCATCCACACAAACCGTAGGATTGTTTCCCAGGCTCGTCGGTAAGAATGGTACGGAGCGGTAAGAACGGTAAGCCCAAGAAACATCAGCGATCGGTGAAAGGGGGGCGCTGTGACACCTCCCACCACTGCTTCTAAAAGCAATCCAGTGGCTAATCAGCTTCTCTGATCGCTTTTATGAGAAACAGAATTGCTGGCTGACTGGAAAAAAATACCATCGCTTTAGCTTCAAAGCCACAACATATTGCAGCTGCCAAGTGGTTAAAGGATAAGTTCACCTTTCGTAACATGTTACACCCAGGGTTAGTGGCGACTGGTGGTCAATTTTTTTGGGGGGGCAGCAAACACCCGCACCCCCCCTTTTGGGTCAGTTATCCACAACCCCCGAGTCGGGTCGTTCATCCGCACTTCCCCCAACCCGGGAGGTCGGTTGCAAGCCCCGCAGTTACCGCATCGATGGCTCAGGCAGCGATTCCCTCCAGGGCGATGGGGGGGTGGCTTCCGCCATGCGTCTCCTCCCTCCTCCTTGACCAATTGGAATCCTTCTCCTTTCAGCCAATTGGGAAATGGGTTTCAGACGGCTTCCTGACTGGCCAGGAGAAGAATCAGTGTGACAATAGGGAAAATGTATTTGATATTGTTACACAACTGGATGGAATCCATTTGTCCAGGACCCCACATGTAGATTAGGGGGCCGGACGCATGGATAGGGGGGGGGGGGGCGGAAACCATGTGCCCCTTATGGACAGGCCGCCACTGTTCAGGGTGTAAAATGTAACACGTTACGAATGGACCCGCCAAACCCCTCTCTGACAGCTAGTGGGGATCTTCTCCCTCCCTTCTCCACCCACCCAGCAGCATCATTGATTGATAAGACTATGTGCATGGAAAACTACAAGGCCAGGCAGCCTTCGCGGCTGTCAGCTTGTAGTTTTCAATGAACTACCACGGTGCTGTGGATCTCCATGGTAGTTCCTTCGTGCTTCCTGCGAGATTGTTTCTGCTTACCCATACGGGATGTACAGGTAAGCAGATACACTGGCAGATATGCTAGAGACCTGCAATGCAAAACCGGCAAAAAAAAATTTATTTATAATTTTTTACTAAAAAGTTAACTTAACCTTTAAATATATGTGTTGATGGTAGCATTCATGCATATCAGAAATATATTTTTCTGAAATACCCCCTCCAATTCCCAAATTTCTCAATATCTCCTGTGGTTTTGGGGTGATTATACTTAAGTGTTTGGTGCTATTCCAATGAGTTGCGCCAGGTGCAACTTTATTTTAGGGCGTGGCAGCCCACTTTTATTGGAAAGAAAGAAAGAAGGGAAAAGTTCATATAGACATTGGTTGCCCACGCAGAGGTTCTTCCACATCAACAGTTAACTGAAAATGCTGAGCCATCCAGCTTCCTAGTCTTCTTACCAGTCCCTGTGTTGCCCAGCTCTCCTGTTTCATTTGGCTCACTCAGCCTTTAGTCACAGCTCCCTGCTACATAGCCCACTCCGGGCCTCTGGATAGGGCTGGACCCTATCCAGAGGCTCTGGACCCTGACACCCTGATAGGAGCTCACCTGAATCCTGGGATGAGACCTCCAATCTCTTGGCTACTGGCTGGGGCACCTCTAACTCCTGGTTGAGACCTCCTGTCTCATGACTCCTGGCTGGAAACCTCTGACTGCTGGTTGAGACCTCCTGTCTCATGACTCCTGGCTGGAAACCTCTGACTGCTGGTTGAGGCCTCCTGTCTCATGACTTCTGGCTGGAAACCTCTGACTGCTGGTTGAGACCTCCTGTCGCATGACTCTTGGCTGGGGCACCTCTGACTCCTGGTTGAGACCTCCTGTCTCATGACTGCATTCTGTCTCCAACATGGGAGCTGTCTTCAAACTGGGAGCCCTGAGCTATCCTTAAGCTTGAGCAGGGGCGTCGCGGGAGGGGGTGGCTAGGGGGGGGGGGGCTGAAGCCCCGAATGTGGCCCCCTAAAGCCCAGAGTGTCAGCTCTGCAGGGTCTCCATTGCTATCCCCGAGCGCCGCAGCGAGCTCCGGGACCAATCTGATCCTGAGCGCCGCCGAGTGCGGCCGAGTGCCAGAGCAAGTCCCGCCTTCTGGAGCCTGCACGTCCATGATGGACGTCCCACTGGTCCAATGCCGGGACCGCGGAACGTGTAACGTCCATCATAGGCGCTGTTGGCTCCAGAAGGTGGGAATTACAAAGCGGCTGCCATGCCACATCCCCGCTTGGCGCTCAGTAGAGCCGCTCTCCTCTCCTCCTCGGCTCCTCCTCTGAGGACTGGCTGCTGTGACGCAGCACACCACGGCTGAGACAGGTCAGTGTGTGTTAATATCAGTGTGTGTTAATGTCAGTGTAGGTAGGTCAGTGTATGTTAATGTCAGTGTATGTGTAGGTCAGTCAGTGTAGGTAGGTCAGGCAAGTCAGTGTAGGTAGGTCACTACCGTTATTGTATGTAGGTCAGTGTATGTATATATCCAGTGTATGTAGGTCAGGCAGGTGAGTGTAGGTAGGTCACTATCGTCAGTGTAGGTAGGTCAGGTAGGTAGGTCACTACCGTTAGTGTAGGTAGATTAGTGTATGTAAGTCACTACCGTCAGTGTCACGGCCCAGCCAATAAAAACCTGCGTCGCGTACAACACGCCCTCCCCCCCCCGTTTCCGGCCTTGAACTCCAGGCTGAAGCTCCTGGTCCTTTTGCCACCTAGCAATGCCCCCGAGCTTGAGTATATAATGACCCTGCACACCTCTGTATGTAGACCCCTGCTTAATGTAAATCCTATGTTATGTTCTCTTACATTTCCACAGTGGCAGGGCCTCATACTGCTACACTCACCATAGCTCTGTATGTTCCTTTAGTTATTCAGTTAGGTGAAAAACACTTCAGCTTAAACGTTAAATAGTATTGAACACCAACATACAGTATAATGTATTTTGTGAAAAACAGTGTAGCGCTTATTTGTTTTTACCACATTACAATGTGACCAATGTAATCAGTGCATACATTAGACTGTGCAAACAAATAAATACATTTAAACACTCTTTGCTGTATATGATAATTAAAGCTAGAATGTCCAAACAAATATATGAAAAAATGAAAAAAAATATGAAAAAAATATATCAAAAATAGGAAAACAACGTGAAAACAAGTGAAAAAGTTCTCCAAATTTTCCAAATTTTCTGTGTATGGTACGATGAAGTGAAAACAGTCCTACACCTTCTCCAAGGAATGATCGCACAATCACCGCGTGAACCCTCCACCACATAAAATGGGGGCTTACCAGATTTAATGGATCCTACTCAAAATTATATTTGGAGGATCATATATGCTTGTAGATATACATAGGCTTTTTCGGTGTTGTCCTTTTCTGGAAGACTTTCAAGTGTGGCTATTTCATCTACAGTATGTCTCCATCCACATAAATCATCATAGGTAATGGGATAGATATAAAAGAAGAAAGCAGGGACCACAATAGTGTAACTCCGTTTTTCGTTTCAAGTAACTGCAGCCTGAGATTTTATTGAAAAAGCGTTTATGTTCTTTGTACACGTGAGTTTGATAATTTTTTATTAAATTACTTGAAACGAAAAACGGAGTTACACTATTGTGGTCCCTGCTTTCTTCTTTTATATTTATCCCATTACCTATGATGATTTATGTGGATGGAGACATACTGTAGATGAAATAGCCACACTTGAAAGTCTTCCAGAAAAGGACAACACCGAAAAAGCCTACCGTATATACTCGAGTATAGGCCGACCCGAATATAAGCCGAGGCCCCCAATTTACCCCAAAAAAACTGGCAAACTTATTGACTCGTGTATAAGCCGAGGGTGAGACATGCCTGTCCATCCCTGTGTGTGTGTCCGTCCATCCCTGTGTTCATCCATCCCTGTGTGTGTGTGTGTGTGTGTCCATCCATCCATCCCTGTGTGTGTGTCCGTGCAGCCTTGTGTGTCCAGCCTACCTGTGTCCCGAGCTTGTGTCCCGAGCCTCCGTCCCGTGCCTCCGTCCCGTGCCTTGCCTCCGTCCCGTGCCTTGCCAGGATTGCCGCTGTTCGTCGGCGCCTCGGCGGCCATTCCTCTTTTCAAAAGCCGCGCCTCCGTCTGTGATAGGCGGAACACTCAATTTCCCAGCAGTCTGTGTTCCGCCTATCACGGACATCCTCTCATCCTCGTCCGTAGTACGAGGATGAGCGGATGTCCGTGATAGGCGGACCACTGACTGCTGGGAAATTGAGTGCTCCGCCTATCACAGACGGAGGCGCGGCTTTTGAATGGTAGAATGTCCGCCGTCTGTCTGCTCGACACGCTGATCGGGTAGGCAGACGGCGATGACTCGAGTATAAGCCGAGGGGGGCACTTTCAGCCTCAAAAAAGAGGCTGAAAATCTCGGCTTATACTCGAGTATATACGGTATGTATATCTACAAGCATATATGATCCTCCAAATATAATTTTGAGTAGGATCCATTAAATCTGGTAAGCCCCCATTTTATGTGGTGGAGGGTTCACGCGGTGATTGTGCGATCATTCCTTGGAGAAGGTGTAGGACTGTTTTCACTTCATTGTACCATACACAGAAAATTTGGAAAATTTGGAGAACTTTTTCATTTGTTTTCACGTTGTTTTCCTATTTTTGATATATTTTTTTCATATTTTTTTTCATTTTTTCATATATTTGTTTGGACATTCTAGCTTTAATTATCATATACAGCAAAGAGTGTTTAAATGTATTTATTTGTTTGCACAGTCTAATGTATGCACTGATTACATTGGTCACATTGTAATGTGGTAAAAACAAATAAGCGCTACACTGTTTTTCACAAAATTTATTATGCCACATTTGTACACCTAGATGTTGTGTTAGCTGCTGTTTGTATACCGTCTACACATTTGAATAGCGCAGTGTTTTTGGTTCTTTTTGAAAAAATACAGTATAATGTAGAAAGATCTCTCTTACCAGGAATAAAATGGGTCTTCACCTTTGTGTCTGGCTGAGAAAAAAAAGTCCTGAAGGTTCCCTCAGTGAAGTAGAGAAGTGGTGTGGAAGCGGAGGAGATCACTTTTGTGACTTTCTCATGATCGGTGTTTGGTACATCGGTGTATATAACGGTGATCTGGAAGTATTGGGAGGATAGAAGTCTCTGCAGCCAGTCACTGTCTGTCCTTGCGGACCAGGAGAAGAAGCCAACAGTCAGATTTATTTCCTCATAGTTTGTTTGGTTAGCTCCTGCCCTTTCTTCATGAAGGGTTTCGTGGTCTTTATTTATTATTTTTTCATATAGCTGGGGCTGTGGTGTTTTTGAGGTCTGCTGTAATGTGAAAATAAAAAAAAAAATGATATAACAAAATCAGTAAGATGAAGGCAAGGTCTCGTTCAGGTTCTTCTCAACCAGGGTCCCTCCAGAATGTTAGGGGTTCCTTAATCAATGAGCAAATTTTGCCTCTCAAATAAATTCCCATTGACATCATTGATCTTTTTGGCTATCTGTTAGCCCTTGTACACACGGAAGGAGATTCCGACAACCAAATCCGTCGGATTTTGTCCGACGGATTTTGTCCGAAACTGTTGCATACACACGGTCGGACAAAGTTGTCTGAAAATCCGACGTGATTATGTTATTTCGTTATGACAGGACTACGTTCAGGCTAGTAGCCAATAGCTTTGGTGTAGGAATTTGATCTGATGGGTGTCACTGTGGGCACTGATGGGTGGCACTGATGGGGCACTTTTTTATTGGTTTGGTGGCACTGGCAGGGGGAAGGTGGGCACTGATAAGCTGGCCGTGATCGGGACTGATGTCCCGATCATGGCCGCCGGTGATCGGCTTTTTTTTCTGTCAGCGCGAGGAGGAAAAATAGCCGATTACTCTGTTTTCTCACATGATCAGCTGTCATTGGCTGACAGCTGATCACATAGTAAGGGGTCGGGATCGACCCCTTGCTCCGATCCGTGATCAGGCGAGTCTCATAGACCCGCTGATCACAGAGCGCACCGCGCGTGACCCCTCAGGGGGCGCGCAGGCGGCTCGTGCATGGGACGACGTCAATAAACGTAGTCCCGGCAAAGCAGGTCCGCGCTGTAGCCGTCATTCGGCTATAGCGCGGATCCCTAGTGGTTAAGCAGTAAAATAAACACCAGACAGAACACACATATCCTAATAGCAGTTCTGTAGACCTATATGTATTATGTGTTTGCTAATCAGTAATTCTGACCCGCATACTGTATGATCCATGAACGTAGTTTGAGATAGAAAAAGAAACTATTTTACAATTCATTTTAGTTGATTGAGTAATGTATTGTATGTAGGACTTACTCTTTCTGGTGTGTTTTGCTCCCTTTTGCCAGTTGGATTATTTTCATGACCTGTGATCAAAAGAAAATTGATGCAAATTGATGATCCTGTATCAGGCCAAAATAGACGCATGTTCAAAATTCTACACTTATTTATCACACAGTGAAAAAAGCAATATCCTGTACAAGGTTCAGGGTTTTCAAGCTGAAAACCCTTTGCTGTACAGTATGTTCATATTTCATCTGCACTGTTCTAGCTTCTGACCTCCACCCCAACCTTACCAGCATGGCTTTCCATGGCTGGAGGGACACAAAAATAATTTACAAATATCTTCCGGTTTGCTTTTTCCACATATCATATCCTTATTTTTCTAAAACCCTTCTGTACATCTGTACAATGTTGTCCAGCTGAATAATAAGTCTTCTGACCCATTTCAAGAAAAAAAAAATATCAGTGAGCCTTGTAAACAGGACCTTGATTACCCCAAAAGGGTAACTGGACCTGATTAAAATTATTCACAGTACCTTCTAAAAATACACAGCTTGGGGTGATCCTGACCCCATTGCCGTACCCTGATATTGACAATAGACACTAAGTCAGACATAAAAATAAATCTAATTCAGAAAACACTCTGTCCTTTCTAAAATAAATGGAGATTGAAGTATATATACAGTATTAACTATGAAAATCCATACAATTCTCTCTTGTGTTATGTACTATTATATATTTTTGCCCTCCCTTTGTTTCTTTAGTGTGCTTTGAGCGTCTGGGTGTTCTTGGATTACACGCTGTCCCTTGCCTGGCCCTGGACTTTTTATAAATTTAGTTGTAAATTTCTGGTTAGTACCATAACTTATCACTAAAGAACAATCCGAAATTAATTCTCCTGCTCTTGATGATTGTAGGGATAACACATATGTGTATGTTAGTTATTGTTTGTACCCATAGTACATTCCAGAAACAATAGTGCACAGTTTACTTTTTTTTTGTCCTATTCCAGGTTGTCCTAAACATCTCTTTCTAGAGAGGGCGCTCCCTTTTATATGTTGGTGTATCCAAGATCTTACACAGCCCTCCAAGCCACATACGTGGCCAGAACAAGCACACCCACACCAGATAATCACCTGTATGACCCAGTAGGGATATTTTAAGCTTGTCCAGTTTTTCCCGCATCTCCTGAAGAATCTCTTTTCTGGTGATCCAGTCCAGGTCTGCCCTTGAGACGAGTATCGGTTTGATAATGTATGCAAATGGGTTCTTCTCCCACAGAGATATCCACTTCCTATCCAACTTTTCTGATTCACCAGACACCACAATCACTTTATCACTTCCTAAAAAGCATAAAATGTATATCAACTAACAGCATAAAATGTACATCAATTTAAGTCGGCCACAGATGGTGCGAATTTGCTTAATTAGCCCATAAATACAGTCAGTGTTGATGGGGAAATCCCTCCCTTGGCGCCGTTGTATTCTCCTGGTGGTAGTGATTATTGCTAGAGGCTATACCTAATGGCAATAACTGCATGAAAAATCTGATATGCTGGCTGTACCCAAATTGGTTTGGACCTCGGCTGAGCCCTGCTGAACAAGCTGAGACCACAGAAAGGAAAGTCATAATGGACTCCACAAATACACTGCGCTTTGTAACTAATATCATTTTAGTGTTGATGCCAGTGCAATACCAGACATCCCAACCTGCAAAAACGAATTTCAGGGAGGTGGCACTCCTGTCCATTCATAAACTGAAGCATAGTGACACATAGTTTCATAGTTTCATAGTTAGTAAGGTTGAATAAAGACACCAGTCCATCCAGTTCAACCTGAGTGAGTATCTACATTTGTCCCTGTCCCTGTACATTGCACACTCAAATCGGTCCCTACCCTCAATCCAAGGTCCTCATTCATATACTAGGGACAATTTTGGACAGAAGCCAATTAACCTACCTGCATGTCTTTGGATTGTGGGAGGAAACCGGAGTACCCGGAGGAAACCCACGCAGGAACAGGGAGAACATGCAAACTCCAGGCAGGTAGTGTCGTGGTTGGGATTCGAACTAGCGACCCTTCTTACACATAGTTTACTATGCTCAGTTATTACAGGACACAGGAGTGATCGGTAGTGAATGCTCTCTATATACCATTCAGATAAGGAAGGGACCGGTAAATGACATATTTACCGGTCCCTTCCTCCACTCTCCATCCTGGCAGCCGGTGGGAGAGGAGAGGAGGGGAGACAGCTGAGGGGGACGAAGGGGGTGGAGGAGGACAGGGAGGGCGGAGAATGACACGGAAAAGGACCGGAGGAGAACAGGGAGGGCAGAGAAGGACACGGATTGGGACCGGAGAAGGATAGGGGGCCAGAGGAGCTGCCGGAGGAGGAGCACACAGGGAGCAGCTGGGAATGATCAGTGCGGCCGGCGGGAGGGACAGCTGTGAACACCGATCTCTCTGTATAGCTTTTTAGCCAACAGCCGAGGGAGAGAGAGAAGGAGAAACGGCTGTCAGCTGAAAAGCTATACAGGGAGATCGGTGTTCACAGCTGTCCCTCCTACCACACCGCACCGATCATTCCTGGGATATCGGGAGGTGCTTGTGGGTGTCCGGGAGCTGCAGCAGAAATGGAGGAGACTCCGGCCCCTCCCGGGAAACTCGGGATGTCTGCAATACATTACACTATTTCTATTTTTCTTTTTGACCTATTCAGTCAGATAGTGGAGGAGGAAGCAGTGCTGGATCAGTAATCTGTATATAAGGTGACGGTGTGTCAGATGGTGGAGGAGGAAGCAGCGCTGGATCAGTAATCTGTATATAAGGTGACGGTGTGTCAGATGGTGGAGGAGGAAGCAGCACTGGATCAGTAATCTGTATATAAGGTGACGGTGTGTCAGATGGCGGAGGAGGAAGCAGCACTGGATCAGTAATCTGTATATAAGGTGATGGTGTGTCAGATGGTGGAGGAGGAAGCAGCGCTGGATCAGTAATCTGTATATAATGTGACGTTGTGTCACATGGCGGAGGAGGAAGCAGTGCTGGATCAGTAATCTGTATATAAGGTGACGGTGTGTTGGATGGTGGAGGAGGAAGCAGCGCTGGATCAGTAATCTGTATATAAGGTGACGTTGTGTCACATGGCGGAGGAGGAAGCAGCGCTGGATCAGTAATCTGTATATAAGGTGACGGTGTGTCAGATGATGGAGGAGGAAGCAGTGCTGGATCAGTAATCTGTATATAAAGTGACGGTGTCAGATGGTGGAGGAGGAAGCAGTGCTGGATCAGTAATCTGTATATAAGGTAACGTTGTGTCACATGGCGGAGGAGGAAGCAGCGCTGGATCAGTAATCTGTATATAAGGTGACGGTGTGTCAGATGGTGGAGGAGGAAGCAGTGCTGGATCAGTAATCTGTATATAAGGTGACGGTGTGTCAGATGGCAGAGGAGGAAGCAGTGCTGGATCAGTAATCTGTATATAAGGTGACGGTGTGTCAGATGGTGGAGGAGGAAGCAGCGCTGGATCAGTAATCTGTATATAAGGTGACGGTGTGTCAGATGGCGGAGGAGGAAGCAGCGCTGGATCAGTAATCTGTATATAAAGTGACGGTGTGTCAGATGGAGGAGAAGGAAGCAGAGCTGGATCAGTAATCTGTATATAAGGTGACGTTGTGTCACATGGCGGAGGAGGAAGCAGCGCTGGATCAGTAATCTGTATATAAGGTGACGGTGTGTCAGATGGCGGAGGAGGAAGCAGCGCTGGATCAGTAATCTGTATATAAGGTGACGGTGTGACAGATGGTGGAGGAGGAAGCAGTGCTGGATCAGTAATCTGTATATAAGGTGACGGTGTGTCGGATGGTAGAGGAGGAAGCAGTGCTGGATCAGTAATCTGTATATAAGGTGACGGTGTGTCAGATGGTGGAGGAGGAAGCAGCGCTGGATCAGTAATCTGTATATAAGGTGACGGTGTGTCAGATGGTGGAGGAGGAAGCAGCGCTGGATTAGTAATCTGTATATAAGGTGACGGTGTGTCAGATGGTGGAGGAGGAAGCAGCGCTGGATTAGTAATCTGTATATAAGGTGACGGTGTGTCAGATGGTGGAGGAGGAAGCAGCGCTGGATTAGTAATCTGTATATAAGGTGACGGTGTGTCAGATGGTGGAGGAGGAAGCAGTGCTGGATCAGTAATCTGTATATAAGGTGACGGTGTGTCGGATGGTGGAGGAGGAAGCAGTGCTGGATCAGTAATCTGTATATAAGGTGACGGTGTGACAGATGGTGGAGGAGGAAGCAGTGCTGGATCAGTAATCTGTATATAAGGTGACGGTGTGTCAGATGGTGGAGGAGGAAGCAGTGCTGGATCAGTAATCTGTATATAAGGTGACGGTGTGACAGATGGTGGAGGAGGAAGCAGTGCTGGATCAGTAATCTGTATATAAGGTGACGGTGTGTCACATGGCGGAGGAGGAAGCACTGACATTTACATACACTGACCTACCTACACTGACATTTACATACACTGACCTACCTACACTGACCTATCTACACTGACCTACCTACACTGACATTTACATACACTGACATTTACATACACTGACCTTTACATACACTGACCTACCTACACTGACCTATCTACACTGACCTACCTACACTGACATTTACATACACTGACCTACCTACACTGACATTAACATACACTGACCTACCTACACTGACATTTACATACACTGACCTACCTACACTGACATTTACATACACTGACCTATCTACACTGACCTACCTACACTGACATTTACATACACTAACCTACCTACACTGACATTTACATACACTGACCTACCTACACTGACCTATCTACACTGACCTACCTACACTGACATTTACATACACTGGCCTACCTACACTGACCTTAACATACACTGACCTTAACATACACTGTCCTTTACCTACCTCAGCCGTGGTGTGTGGTGTCACAGCAGCCAGGCAGCCAGTCCTCAGAGGAGGAGCCGAGGAGGAGAGGAGAGCGGCTCGCCCGAGCGCCAAGTGGGGATGTGGCGCGGCAGCCGCTTTGTAATTCCCGCCTTCTGTAGCCAAGAGCGCCTATGATGGATGTCACATGTCCCGCGGTCCCGGCATTTGACCAATGGGACGTCCATCATAGACGTGCAGGCTCCAGAAGGCGGGACCTGCTATGGCAGAATGTTTTTTTTTTGGATTATGGGGATAATAGGATAGCTGTACATGCTAGCCTTTCATACCAAACCAGAACCAAAAAGTTGGTGTTGGACTATACCGGTACTTTATATATAAAGATAAGAGAGAAATTAGAGATAAAAATTTAGTACAAGTTTAATGAATAACAAAAATAACAGAATACAAAATATAACGCTTAAAATGTTAATACACCCCAGATTCACGTGTACAATTACTCATAATAGAGTTCAATTCTGGTGGCGTAGATGAAGAATTCCTCTACTAATTTCGCGGATTGTCCGCTTCTTCAGGAGGAGGTCTATATAGTAAATAAATAATAAACAATTCATAACAATTAACAATTAATATTAATTATACAGATAAAGTATTGTAAAGTCAGTAAAGATGACAATTGAAATAAGGGGAATATAGGGAAATTTCACTCACCCAGAAATTCAAGGAAAAAAGGGGGGGGGAGGTAAAAACAAAATGTGGAGAAATGGGTCCCCTCTATGTTCCCCCACTCGGCCACACTTGGCCACACTCGGCGGTGCTCGGGATCAGATTGGTCCCGGCGCTCGCCGCGGCGCTCGGGGCTAGCAATGGAGACCCTGCAGAGCTGAGACTCGGGGCTTTAGGGGGTTACATTCGGGGCTTCAGCCCCCCCTAGCCACCCCCTCCCGACGCCCCTGATTGCAAGATAAGAGAAATACTGGAATACTAGTAGGAAGTAACCTTTGCTTTGGAAGATGAAATGACCTCTAATGTTGGGTGCCCTACTTGTGTGGATGCTGCTGCGTTCCGTAAAACTATTCGTTTCATTTTTTTTACATTCTAGATTGGGGTGCCTCAAGATTGTGTAGACTTTTAAAGGGTGCCTTGACTGGAAAAAGCTTGAGAAACATTGCCCCATAACAATGCACAGTTATACTTGGTGAGTTCAGGAGAGGTTTTTGGTGTCACCTTTTTTGCCCACGCAGTATTCCAAGTAACGCTCCATCTCATACAGCGGTTTCTCTGATGTGGGGGAGGTGTAGATGATGACAATGGAGGATTGGTCCACGGGCAATGTCCAGTCCACATCCTTCGTGGGCGGGGAAAGAGCTACATACCAGCAATGGGCGATGTTTTCATCCTCCTTCAAAAGGTCTGCAATGTCAATGGGATTGCGGCTCACTTCCCAGGACAAGATCAGAACCCTGAAACTGAAGGAGATAAAAAAAATAAAAATTTACAACTCTGGACACACAAAAAAATACGCTTACACCCCCCCCCCCCCCCAACCACCACCACCAGGGATTTGCGCTTGTTAATGGAAAAAAAAAATTGAAAAAACTGCACTATGAGAAATTAATTAAATTAAAAATACAAAATACCAAAAACTTTGTCAGAAGCTGCAATTCTCCTGTATAACATAATAAAAGTTAATTAAAAGAAAAAATAGAATTGCGCTAAACCTATTGAATCAGAAATGATAATTAATCAATATGTGATTCCACCAGTGCTCAAAACTTATATATAAACCTTGATAATTGATTATAGAAATTGTAGAAAAAAATACACCAGTGATCAAAACGTAATCGATGAGGTCCATCCGTATGTGCGATGGCGGCTCCAAATGTTGTTAGAAAAAATCGTGCTGAATCCACCACCAAATTTAGAAGAAATCACTTCTTGCCAGATGACCGTGATTCTCCCGTTACCGAGGATCAGGGAAAACATGTAGTATAAAACACAGCTTCATTCCGATATGCAGCGAGCACATTCAAAGTTCTTCAGGCCACCTCAATATCATTGTAAGAGAACTGTGAGAATACGTAATGTGCGTACACGTGCACAGGCGCACACTTACGGGCAACTGGCGCACGCTCACGGGCAACAGCAGATCCTTGCATGTGCGCTTATGCGCATGCACGTGCAGGAGCGCGTCCCTAAACTCAGTTGGTGCCAGATGGCCTATTTAAAGGGTGCCTTGACTCCTGAACGGTGCTGACTGGTCTTTCAGCTGTGTTCCTGATACCCTGAACTTGTGATTTCCTGTCTGGATACCCGTTGCTGACCTTGGCTCCTGTTTGATCCTGCTTCTGGATCCTGCTTATCTGATCTCTGGCTTTTGACCCCGGCTCTCCACTGACCTCAGGGCTGGACTGGGACAGAAATTTTGCCCTGGACTTCATCCAGCCCACTTACATTTTGAGTGTCCCATCACCAGCCCCCTTACATAAGAGTGTCCCATCAGCACCCCCTTACATCAAAGTGTCCCATCAGCAGCCCCCTTACATCAGAGTGTCCCATCACCAGCCCCCTTACATCAAAGTGTCCCATCAGCAGCCCCTTACATCAGAGTGTCCCATCAGCAGCCCCTTACATCAGAGTGTCCCATCTGCAGCCCCCTTACATCAAAGTGTCCCATCAGCAGCCCCCTTACATCAGAGTGTCCCATCACCAGCCCCCTTACATCAGAGTGTCCCATCAGCAGCCCCCTTACATCAGAGTGTCCCATCAGCACCCCCTTACATCAGAGTGTCCCATCAGCAGCCCCCTTACATCAGAGTGTCCCATCAGCACCCCCTTACATCAAAGTGTCCCATCAACAGCCCCCTTACATCAGAGTGTCCCATCAGCACCCCCTTACATCAAAGTGTCCCATCAGCAGCCCCTTTACATCAGAGTGTCCCATCAGCACCCCCTTACATCAGAGTGTCTCATCAGCACCCCCTTACATAAGAGTGTCCCATTAGCAGCCCCCTTACATCAGAGTGTCCCATCAGCAGCCCCCTTACATCAGAGTGTCCCATCAGCAGCCCCCTTACATCAGAGTGTCCCATCAGCACCCCCTTACATCAAAGTGTCCCATCAACAGCCCCCTTACATCAGAGTGTCCCATCAGCACCCCCTTACATCAAAGTGTCCCATCAGCAGCCCCTTTACATCAGAGTGTCCCATCAGCAGCCCCTTACATCAGAGTGTCTCATCAGCACCCCCTTACATAAGAGTGTCCCATTAGCAGCCCCCTTACATCAGAGTGTCCCATCAGCACCCCCTTACATCAGAGTGTCCCATCAGCAGCCCCTTACATCAGAGTGTCCCATCAGCAGCCCCCTTACAACAGAGTGTCCCATCAGCGCCCCCTTACATCAGAGTGTCTCATCAGCACCCCCTTACATCAGAGTGTCCCATCAGCAGCCCCTTACATCAGAGTGTCCCATCAGCAGCCCCCTTACAACAGAGTGTCCCATCAGCGCCCCCCCAAACATCAGAGTGTTCCATCAGCAGCCCCCTTACATCAGAGTGTCCCATCACCAGCCCCCTTACATCAGAGTGGCCCACTGAGCCATGGGCCCACCGGGAAACTCCTGGTAGTCCCGATGGCCAGTACATGCCTGACTGACCTTGCTTCTGGACTGTGTTTAGCTGATCCCTGGCTCCTTATCCTGGCTTCTCATCTGACCTTGCCTTTGCCTGATGTCCTGGTACCTCTCCATGCAATCAAAAATGAACATTGATTTGACCCTTATTAATGATTGACTACCCTTAAAAAAATAAATAAAATTCAAACAAAGATTCTGCTGGTGTGTGACCATCTTTAAAGTGAAAGTAAATCCCACCTTTTGGGTTGTCTCCAGAACAGGATTAGTGGAGAAATCTTCCAATGGGGACACCCTAGGATTCCTTCACTTTGAGAAGTGGGGAATTTCTTCACACTTACTAATTTGGTAATAGGACACAGATGACCAGGGGTGGCCGGTGGTATTTTTTTTTTTTGGGGGGGCAAAAAGTACCACAGTTTTCGGCTCCTTCCCTTGCAATCACTGCTCATGTTGTAAACATATTAGACGTGATAAAACCTTCCGTCTACCAAACGGTGCCAACTTTCGACCTACACACTTCGTGAATTGTCAGACACGGGGTGTGGTTTACTTTTTAGAATGCGAGTGTGGGGCGTACTACGTAGGCAAAACAAAACAGGAATTCCATCGCCGAATGTCTAAACATGTGTACAGCATGGAAATTGGCAACTATTACCTGCCGATTGGACGTCACGTTGTGCAAATACACAACTACAGAATGCCTAAGTTTACATTTACTGCCCTGGACCGTATACACATACCTGCTCGGGGGGGCGACTGGAATAAGACCCTATTACAACGGGAACAGAGGTGGATACATAAATTGGATGCCACCTCTTTCCCAGGCCTGAATGAATCGGTCTCTTTCGCTCCCTTCCTAAAGGGGTTCTCCTCAGGGAGGACACAGTAGAAACCGGGTGTACCTGCCCCTTTTCTTTGTGAGCCCGTTCTCCTTTATGTTTCCTCTTTTTCTCCTCTCTAACTCTTTAGTAAGTGTCTAGGAACACCCCCTGACCATGCCCCTCTCATAAATTATTGATAATCTCTAATTATTATGATTACAACTAAACAGGGTACCATGGTATAGTGTTCGCAGCTGAACATCATATTCTTCTGCGATTCACTGTATAATTATGTTATCACTTTATTTTTGCTGTTTGTATATATTCTCTTAGCTATATATTTACTCGGTCTGTCCTTGAATAAAGACGTGCGTTTGCACGTCGGGACATGCATACTATATGTGTATATGTAATAATCTGAAAAAGATGTTATTTTATTCTTATCTTTGGTTAAGCAAATGGCTCCTTTTAGCTAATGGTGTGTTGGGATCGGTCGCCTGTCCCTCTCCCCCCCCCCCCGCCCTTTTTTTTTTTTTTTTTTTTTTTTTCCCTCCCCTCCCTGCTCTCTACCCACACACCTTCACCCCATCCCTGTTCTGGGGGCCAGGGGAGGTATTGGACAGTAGCGACATATCCCCACATTCACTTGACCCGGGTTTACGCTTGTCCCCCACTTTTATGGTCCCCCCGCACATTGTTTCCAATGCCCTTCCGCTTTTATGTGGAGGAGGTGGTGTGTGGGGGACTGTTTGCCTTTTTCGCGCGACTCCCCGACAAGGGTAGGAGGGACCCCTGTCTGTGCACATGCAGGGCTCTCTCCACAGATGTCTCCCTATATGGCTGGTGCGGGCTGGTCCCGCCCAGCCATTGGAGACACGTATTTCCTTGTCGGCGGCGTCCCTGAACACTTCCGGACGTGCCTCACGTTCGTCTGTCCCTTCGTACGGACGGACGTGACGCAATCACGTCGTGCATTTGCGTCGGAAGTGACGTCGTTTCGGGGTCGCTTTACGACCTTCCGGGACGCCGGGGCGTTCACACGAGGTCGACCTGTTTAGGCGGCCAAGCAATAATAGGCGGTACCAGCCAATGGGTGGGCGGCCATGCCTGTGATGCAATCCCGGGGCTCTATATAACACAGTATACTTGGCAGCAAACATCAGCTCCTGTACACAAACAAGGACTCTCGTATCTTTGAATCCCTGGTTGGTAAGTTTGACTATTTGCTAACCTGGCTGACATGCCCCCATTTTACTTAAATAAACTTCTGAAAAACTAGCTTTTTTAACAGCTAGCTCCCCTTATCATTCTATTCATTCTTAGATGGGGGTGCCCCTATGGACTAGGAGTTATTGACCGTATCTGGCACTCTTCCCGGGATAGTTTCCCAGCTGCTGTCTCCCCTTTTCCATTTTGGGAATCTTTTGTTCAGCCCAGCTATCCAGGTAACTGTTATCACTTTCAGTATAAATATGGTTTATCACATCTTAATTTTTTTTTTTTTTTTTTTTTTTTTTGTCACCTCTCACTAGTTCAACATCAGCATTTTTATGCATTTTCATCTTTACCTCTATCCGTCACTAGCACCCCCATGCACTCTTTCCATTGTCACTCTGATTTCTTAATATGTTATCCCTTTAATTCTTTTCATAACACCCACACCCACACCTTTCACCTCATTATTCATTTCACCTGCACATCATTCACTCACTCATTCACTTCAGTTACCCAATATCGGGTTGTCATCCCACACACTACTCCTACCACAGGTCTTCTCACGTTTGTTTTCTTTTGATTCCCAACCGCGTTTGTTGTTTCTGTTTCTTCTTTTTAATATGTGTTTGGTTTTTGAGTTTTGTTTTTTTATTTTTTTTTTTTTTTTTTTTTTTTTCTTTCCCCCCATTCCCTTCCCTTTTTCCCCCCCCCCCCCTTCCCCTTTTTTTTTTTTATTTTTTTTTTTTTTTTTTTTTTTTTTTTTTTTCTGATGTGAATATAGATATCTGGGGATATTCCCTTTATATGCACACAAAACTTATATAAGATATCTCCATACCCCATATGTGGGTCTATATATATATAATATAGAATATAAAAAACAAATATAAAAATATATATGTCTAATTGCGATTATGTTGGGATTTTCATCACAGGCGTGACTTACCATACAGGCAGGCTGCCTACGCTTGCACCTATTCCCTACAATTTTTGTGGGGCATAGGGTTTTGTCGTGTGACCGCTCGTGAGCCGCGCCTCTGGGCTTCCGACCCTCACCCCACTGCTGGATTCTGTGGCGAGATGCATGGACCATATATCTTTTGTAACTTGTGAAGGACGCCTAAGCGTGAACCTGGGTAAACTCCACCATTAAGCACTATAATTTGTATGAACCTCTCGGCAATACCATACTGGGTAATTACACTAACAAATCTGGAATATGTTTAATACTAATCCTATTCGATAGATTTATTAAGTTGTATCTTGTCTCTCTATCAACAGACTATCTCTGAAGAAGACCCTAGTGGTTGAAACGCGTTAGAACTATAAATTTATTTTTGCTGTTACTAATCTTATACAGTATATTTATAGTTAGGTCTGCTTAGTGTATGCCCAATTGTCATTGTAATTTTTGTATGTACAAGCTTGGTTCTAGTTATATCTTTTTATTTTAAATACCTGGGTGAAGCTCATGTTTTTACCACACAATAAAGTAATCTTTTTTATATAGTATGCTATGCTTATTGTTTATTGCTGCCTAAAAATCCCGTTGGTGGGGGAATTCGTTTTGATTTTCCAAAAGTACCACAGCCTACCCCCTGTCAGTCCGTCAGTGGGTCTGGGGCACTTACCCTATCTATGCAGCACTTCTCCCGGGCGGCGGCGGCGGAGACAGCTTTCCCTTCTTCTGCTCTCCACGGGCATTGGCGGCTTTAATTTCCTCCCTACTCCTTGGCGGCCAATTGGGACTCTTCTCTTTTAGGCCAATCAGAAAATGTGTCTCAGACCTGCTTCTGGTTGGCCGGATTGAGGCTCAGTGTTACAATAACGAATATTCATTGGCATAATGCTCTGCGCTCCAAGCCCACCCTATTTTGAAGCCTATTAGAACCTTTGGCTCTAATCAGGTGATTAAAAAAAAAAACCCTGCCGCTGTAATTCAAGTGTCCGGCCCTTTTTAGGATGCTGGGTGCTTGAATTACAGAGGCGGCGGTATTATTTTGAATAGGGAGTGAGCGCAGCGGCCGTGGATAGATTCAGGCTATGAACGACTCTAATGCCGCGTACACACGATCGGACTATCCAGCGGACTTAGTCCAGAGGACAATCCGACGGACTTTGCAGCTGACGTCCGCCAGACATTCAAGCGAACGGACTTGGTCACACACGATCAATCCAAAAGTCCGGCGGATTCGAACGTGATGACGTAGAATAAGGAAGTTCCTAGCCAGTAGCCAATAGCTGCCCTAGCGTCGGTTTTAGCCCAGACAATTTTGAAGCAAGCCTTATTTGTAAGTCCGCCGGACTTTTGGGAAGAAAAAGTCCGCTGGAGCCCAACACACGATCGAATTGTCAGGCGGACTCTGGTCTGCCAGACTAAGTCTGCCGGATAGTCCGATCGTGTGTATGCGGCATATCTATTATGCTAATAGGGGGTTGTGTGGAGAGACGGGGTGGCGCCCAGGCACCCCTAATGGACGGGCCGCCACTGCAGGTGACAAAAAAGACAAAAACTGACAGGGGTTATAATCCACCCTTACTCTATCCAATATGAAAAAAAGTTTGGTCTTTATTGCAGTAGTGGTGGGGACGGGTGGGGGATGGGCATGGCGAGTGTATTTCTGTGTTGTCGTGCTTGGATTCAGGTTTTAAATGTATAGGATATGGTACAATCCATAGGTGTGCACAGCCTATTGTATTAGGGTGTGCACCTCAAAGATCAAACACATATGCGTTTGTGACATTAACCGGCCCCTTCCCCGCTTGTCATCCTGAAAACAATGGAGGGGGGGAGGGGGGAACCAGGGGGACATGGTCAGTAGAAAGAAGAGGAATTGGGACAAGAAGGGTGGGATACATTGGTACCAATCCCCTGTATTTTCCTCCTGTGGCAGCTGAATGTCGGTGAGAGGAAGAGGAGGAGAAGCCTACTTTCAGCTGCTGCAGAAGAAAATACAGATCGGTTCCACTAATTTCCACCCCCACCCCCTATCCAGTCCAGTTTCTGGGGGTCGGCAAGTAAGGATCGCGGCTTACCTGTCACCTGCTAACGGGTTGGCAACTCCAGGATTAGGGTGTGCCCAGGCACATCCGGCACACCCCTTGCGCACGCCTATGATACAATCAGATTGTAAGGTGTGTGCGTGAATGTTTCTGTGTATTTCATTTTTTTTCTTCTCATACTGCCTAGAGATGACCCCGTACTGGAGTCTACACGAGGAAATACCGACATTATACATTCCATAGAACACAGAAACGAGGAACGAAGTGTCAGATCAGCTAATATTTCGTTTTATTGTCTGCCATAAAAGGAATCAGATAACACTGCTGATTCTCCAGAATCCATCTGTGATAAATCCAGCCACACATTGTATCTTCCTGTTAATTTGTAATCTTGTAATGTAGACATTGTAACAATATTTTCTGCAGAGAGATTTCTAAGCTGCTAAGAATCCAGGGAAAGGACAATGGTGTCCATTGATGAAGCAGTGAGCATTTTTCACCGCTCCTTTCTCCGGCGTTCTCAGAGATCGTTCTCCTCTTGAGGCCAGTTTATGAAGCTTTGTAGATCGCTTCTCCTTTGGAGGAGTGAAGCCATCTACACATGCTTCGAACAATGGAGACCGGCCCCTGATACTGGAATCTCGTGAGACTTTACAAGTTTACAGTACCAGAAATTCACCGAAACACAGAGATGTCCGTCTATTAACCACTTACAGACCGGACCATTTTGCTGGTCAAAGACCAGACCACTTTTTGCGATTCGGCACTGTGTCGCTTTAACTGACAATTGCGCAGTCGTGCGGTGTGGCTCCCAAACAAAATTGATGTCCTTTTTTTCCCACAAATAGAGCTTTCTTTTGGTGGTATTTGATCACCCCTGCGGTTTTTATTTTTTGCGCTATAAACAAAAATAGAGCGCCAATTTTGAAAAAAATGCAATATTTCTTACTCTTTGCTATAATAAATATCCCCCAAAAATATATAAAAAAAACATTTTTTTCCTCAGTTTAGGACGATACGTATTCTTCTACATATTTTTGGTAAAAAAAATCGCAATAAGCGATTATTGATTGGTTTACGCAAAAGTTATAGCGTTTACAAAATAGGGTTTATAGTTTTATGACATTTTTATTAATAATTTTTATTATTTTTTTTTTTACTAGTAATGGCGACGATCAGCGATTTTTATTGTGACTGCAACATTGTGGCGGACACATCGGACATTTTTGACACATTTTTGGGACCATTGTCATTTCTACAGTAATCACTGCTATACAAATGCACTGATTCATGTGTAAATGACACTGGCAGTGAAGGGGTTAACCAGTGGGTGGCAGTGTAGGGGTTAAGTGTTCCTAGGGGTGTGTTACTAACTGTGGGGGGCTGGGCTTTCATTTAGTGAACACTGATCTCTGCTCCAATCACATAGAGCAGAGATCAGCGTCACTAGTTTCTAGGCAGAATGGAGAAATGCTGTTTACAACAGCATTTTCTCCATTCAGCCGTCCCGTGAGACGATCGCGGGTATGCCCGCGGTGATCGAGTCCACGGGACCCGCGACCGGACTCACGGGGGGTCCCGACCAGCACGCGAGTGCGCCACCGGCAGCACGCTCGCGATGGCAGGGTGGCATTGAAGATTGGACATACCTGTACGCCAATATGCCTGCCCGTGCCATTCTGCTGACGTACATCGGTGTGCGCTGGTCGGGAGCCGGTTAAGCAGTTATATATATTATATATATATAGATATACAGTGCCTTGCGAAAGTATTCGGCCCCCTTGAACTTTTCAAAATTTTGCCACATTTCAGGCTTCAAACATAAAGATATAAAATTTTAATTTTTTGTGAAGAATCACCAACAAGTGGGACACAATTGTGAAGTGGAACGAAATCTATTGGATTTTTGAAACTTTTTTAACTAATAAAAAAATGAAAAGTGGGGCGTGCAAAATTATTCGGCCCCCTTGCGTTAATACTTTGTAGAGCACCTTTTGCTGTGATTACAGCTGCAAGTCGCTTGGGGTGTGTAACGGCTCCCCTAATATAAAGGGGGTTAACGCCGTTTACGATGTTCCCTCTCCGAGACACACATCCACTCGGTACCAATATCCACAGTTAAACGACACTTTCCTATAGGAGCCGATCGCTCTGGCAAAAAGACGACACGCACTCTGTCTCTGCTGTAGTAGGAATGCCTTTATTAAAAACCAACATTGTATTTTTATACACACTTCAAGGCACATGCTTTAACATGAACAAGAGCCCAGCTCCACTCACACATCCCAAGACGTCTGCTATGCTTCAAACGATCCCACCCAATACACATCTTTTCACAAAGGGTTAGCAGCCAGTCTGTCTGGCACTTTACAATACACACAAGGATAGACTTAAATGAACAATAGAAATGCAAAACAACTTAATTCCTCACATACAGTATACATCCAATTTATGCACAATGAATTATACAGCCTTGAATATGGCTATCACAGACCATATCGGGGGTTTCTTTTATTCACCCTGTGTCCAAAGTGACCCCACTGTCACACATCTCCCCTTTCGGCAGGGGACTAACAGAGGAGGGGACCCCAGACGGGTTGACTCCGCAGTTAGTCCATGAGTCCATTCTTCCAATACTGGATAACCCATCAACATTGCACTAGGAGTCCGGGAGGGCGTCGGTTTGCCGGGACAACCCATCAGCATTGCCATTTTGCTTACCGGGTCGGTAGCTGATGGTGAAGTTGTAAGGTTGTAGGGCTAAGCTCCACCGCAACAACCTGCCATTATCTCCGGAGACCCGGTTAAGCCAGACCAATGGGTTGTGGTCGGTGACCAGTGAAAATTCCTGTCCGTATAAGTAAGGGTTCAGCTTTTTAAGGGCCCAGACCAGCGCCAACACTCCTTCTCCACTGCCGCATAGCTCACTTCCCGGGGTAATAGTTTTCTACTCAGGTATGCGACAGGGTGTTCTCCTCCATCCTCCCCAACTTGGCTCAGCACCGCCCCCAGTCCAAACATGGAAGCATCTGTGTGGACAAGAAAACGTTTGTTAGGTACTGGGGCAGCCAAGACAGGGGCATTTACAAGTGCTTGCTTGAGGGCTAGAAACGCGGATTCACAAGCTGGAGACCAGAGGACTTGCCTGGGTAAGTTCTTTTTCGTCAGGTCAGTCAGGGGTTTGGCGATAGCACTATAATTAGGGACAAAACGTCGGTAGTACCCTGCAGTTCCCAAGAAGGCCAATACCTGGGTCTTAGTACGGGACATGGGCCAGTTAGCTACTGCCTCTACCTTGGCTGGCTCGGGTCTCTGGTTCCCACACCCCACTCGGTGCCCCAGGTACTGCACCTCCGCCATCCCTAGATGGCACTTGTCTGGTTTCAAGGTCAGGCCTGCGGCCCGAATTTTGTCCAGAATCACTCCTACGTGAACCAGGTGCTCCTCCCAAGACCCACTGTAGATCGCAATGTCATCCAGATATGCACATGCAAAATCCTGGAAGCCATCGAGGAGCCTATCCACCATACGTTGGAAGGTCGCCGGGGCATTTTTCATTCCAAATGGCATGACCTTAGACTGGTACAGGCCAAATGGGGTAACAAATGCTGACTTGGGGATAGCATCCTCGGCCAGGGGGATCTGCCAATAACCTTTACACAGGTCTATTGTAGTTAAATAACGTCCCCTGGCTATACGATCTAGTAGTTCGTCTACCCTGGGCATCGGGTAGGCATCGGTGGTGGTCTTCTCATTGAGTCGCCTGTAGTCCACGCAGAACCGGGTAGTCCCGTCTTTCTTAGGCACCAGGACTACAGGCGAGGCCCAAGGGCTGTCAGA
This sequence comes from Lithobates pipiens, assembly GCF_037356315.1. Classification (NCBI taxonomy): domain Eukaryota; kingdom Metazoa; phylum Chordata; class Amphibia; order Anura; family Ranidae; genus Lithobates; species Lithobates pipiens. The sequence goes on along the minus strand of NW_027507784.1, from coordinate 14,621,868 downwards.
AGGCTCAATGACTCCTAACTGAATCATCTCCTGTATCTCTTTCCGCATTTCCTCTCGGACTGCTTCAGGGATACGGTAGGGGGGCTGGCGGAGGGGTGCTTGTCCAGGGGTCTCTACCTTATGTACAGCCAAGGTCGTATAGCCCGGTCTTTGGGAGAACGTCGCCTGTTTCTCCCACAGAAGCCGCTTAGCCTGTTCCTTCTTTGTGGGGCTTAACCGGTCTCCTAGCTGTACAGGGCTAATGAGGTCGGTCTGGGGCTCTCTCTCTAGTAAGTCAGGGAGGGGTAAACCTTCTGAGTCGTCCGCAGCAGGGGCACATACTGCAGCAACATCCTCCTGCCGTTCCTGATACTCCTTCAGCATGTTCACATGAAAGGTTCGCTGGATTCTTTCATCTGCACAGCTGGCAATGACATAGGTAGTATCACATACCTGGGCTACTACTTTATACGGGCCCTGCCAAGATGCCTGCATCTTGTCGGTCTTCACAGGCTTGAGCACTAAGACCTTCTGCCCAACCTGGAAGACCCGCTGTCGGGCCCCCCGGTCGTACCATCTCTTCTGTCTTCCCTGGGCCGCCTGGAGATTGTCTCTTACCATCAGAGACAGTTGCTCCATGCGGTCCCTGAGTTCCAGAACATAGGGTACTATGGGGGTCCCTTCTTGCTCTGTCTCTCCCTCCCAGTGTCCTCTGATGAGATCGAGGGGTCCGCGGACCCTTCTCCCATAGAGTAACTCGAAGGGCGAGAACCCAGTAGATTCCTGGGGTACCTCTCTGTACGCAAATAACAGGTGAGGCAGGAATCTCTCCCAGTCTCTGCAAGAGTCCGAAAAGGTCCTCAGCATTTGCTTGAGGGTCCCGTTAAAGCGTTCGCAGAGACCATTAGTCTGGGGGTGGTAGGGGGAGCTCAGTAAGGGCTTAATATTGCACACCTTCCACAACTGCCTGGTGAGTACCGCGGTAAACTGGGTTCCCTGGTCAGAGAGAATCTCTTTAGGGAACCCCACTCTGGTAAAAATCTTAACCAGGGCATCAGCTACTGTCTCTGCTTCAATGTTGGACATAGCTACTGCCTCTGGGTAACGGGTGGCGTAGTCCACCACGGTGAGAATATACTTCTTTCCGGATGGACTAGGCCGGGCCAGGGGACCCACAATGTCAACGGCTATGCGGTAAAAGGGCTCCCCAATAATAGGCATGGACATGAGTTTAGCCTTAGGGTGGTCCCCCCTACTCCCTATCCGTTGACACATGTCACACGTTTTGCAGTATTGTCGCACATCCTGGCTAAAATTGGGCCAGAAGAAATTCTGTGTGATCCTATGGGCCGTGCGACGGAACCCTAGATGTCCCGCTAGCGGCACATCATGCCTGATTCGCAGAATCTCCAGCTGGTATTTCTTAGGTACCACCAGCTGTCGTTTCTGCGAAGGGGCCTTACTTCTCTGAGATGGCTTAGGGATCCTATACAGTCTATCCCCATCCCATTCAAACCGCTCCCCATCTATTCCCCTTTCCTGAGTATCTGCCTTAGCCCTATACTTGTGTTAGGTCGGGTCCTCCCGAGTTTCCCTCCCGAATGCTTCTGGGGTATCCCAGCCTAGGCGCGCCTGATCTAAGGTACGTGTCGGGGAGGATAGTCTCACCTGGGTCTCTGCAGCAAGTGGGCCGGTTCCAGCAGTACGTGTCTGTGCACGGGTAGTCACAGGGTTGACTTCATCGGGGCCCATCGGGGTGTAAGCAGAAAACAGGGGGGCCAAATCATTCCCCAGTAGTACATCCGCAGGCAAGTCCTTCATCACCTCCACATTCACGTGTCCCGAACCAACCCCCCAATCCAGGTGAACACGGGCCACGGGTAGCCGGAAGATGGTACCTCCCGCTACTCTTACGGCTACAGTGTCTCCGGTGTGTTGGCTCTCTGGGATGAGGTTCTTCCGTAGTAGGGTCATGGTAGCGCCGCTATCACGTAAGCCATTGGCTACCGTTCCATTAACCCGGACCGTCTGCCTGTGTTGTTGCCTGTTGTCCCGGTTAGCTGCTTGTATTGGATCAGCCTCGTGCAGGACGCCCCAATGTTCTTTCCCCTCAATGCAGTGGGCCGCAGGCATGGGTGTGCGGGGGCTCCCCCTTGCTGGTTGTCTCCATGACTGGGACGGGATGGCTGGATTTAATGGACAGTCTGGCTTTTTGTGCCCTAGCTCTTTACATCCGAAACACCTGATGGGTTGTGCATAGTCCTGGGAGTTGAACCTGGGCTGCTGAGGATAATTGGCCGCTGGGGTTGGTGCTGAAGCTGTGTTAGAGGCTGATAAACTGGGCCGAGATGGTGGATAGCGCTCGCTTCCGCCTGACCTTCGAGAGTCCAGATATTCATCGGCCAAAGTAGCCGCTTGCTTTACAGTCCGTGGTTGCTTATCTCGTACCCAATCCCGTAGTACTGGAGGGGTGTGGTTAAAGAACTGTTCTAAGAGTACTAGTTGGGTGATGTCTTCTATGGTATGAGCGTGGCTTCCCTGGATCCAGCCCTTAAGGTCCCGCTGCAGACGATGTGCCCACTCCACGTATGTTATGTGGGTTTGTTTCAGAGATTCTCGAAACTTAATCAGGCTGGCTTCGGGTGTAATGGCAAATCGGGCTAGCAGAGCTTCTTTTACCCGATCATAGTCTTTAGCGTCCTCATCCTCCAGGGCCCGATACGCATCCGCCGCTCTGCCAGTTAAATTACTTGCCAGTAAGACAACCCAATCTTGGGGCAGTACTTCATGTATCTGGCATAGTCTCTCAAAGTCCTGCAGGAATGCTTCAATTTCCTCCTCTCCCTCCTTAAATAGTTTGAACGCCCGAAAGGGCAACTTACGGACAGGCGCTGCATCTTTAAGTGTTGTCTCCGATTGCCGTATTTCTGCCATTCTCTGTTCATGTTGCCGCTCTAGTTCTCTCTCCTGTCGCTCATCCTGCAGCTGGATGTCTCTAATGGCATTCTGTATGGCGGTCTCTGATGGTTTAGCACCATATAATGCCACCCGCTGTCGAACTCGTTGCTGAAACAAGTCTTCAACTGACCGGGGTCCTGCATCACCATCCCTCTGATCCATCTCGGTTAGTTCCCTGATCAAGGTGGCCTTGTTCTTTGTCCCACTGGTCCCTCCACGGCTCTCAAGTAAGTCTTTCAGTGTGGCTTTCCTGCAGGCTGCATAGCTGGTCATTTACTGTGGTGGTTTGAAGTGTCCCAGTAACTGGAGGGAAGATCCCACCGCTGCCACCAATGTAACGGCTCCCCTAATATAAAGGGGGTTAAGGCCGTTTACGATGTTCCCTCTCCGAGACACACATCCACTCGGTACCAATATCCACAGTTAAACGACCCTTTCCTATAGGAGCCGACCCCTCTGGCAAAAAGACGACACGCACTCTGTCTCTGCTGTAGTAGGAATGCCTTTATTAAAAACCAACATTGTATTTTTATACACAATTCAAGGCACATGCTTTAACATGAACAAGAGCCCAGCTCCACCCACACATCCCAAGACGTCTGCTATGCTTCAAACGATCCCACCCACTACACATCTTTTCACAAAGGGTTAGCAGCCAGTCTGTCTGGCACTTTACAATACACACAAGGATAGACTTAAATGAACAATAGAAATGCAAAACAACTTAATTCCTCACATACAGTATACATCCAATTTATGCACAATGAATTATACAGCCTTGAATATGGCTATCACAGACCATATCGGGGGTTTCTTTTATTCACCCTGTGTCCCAAAGTGACCCCACTGTCACAGGGTGTCTCTATCAGTTTTGCACATCGAGAGACTGATACTCCTTCCATTTCAAAATGATCGCTTGCACAGTGCTCCTTGGGATGTTTAAAGCTTGGGAAATCTTTTTGTATCCAAATCCGGCTTTAAACTTCTCCACAACAGTATTACGGACCTGCCTGGTGTGTTCCTTGGTCTTCATGATGCTCTCTGCGCTTTCAACAGAACCCTGAGACTATCACAGAGCAGGTGCATTTATACAGAGACTTGATTACACACAGGTGGATTCTATTTATCACCATCAGTCATTTAGGACAACATTGGATCATTCAGAGATCCTCGCTGAACTTCTGGAGTGAGTTTGCTGCACTGAAAGTAAAGGGGCCAAATCATTTTGCATGCACCACTTTTCAGTTTTTTATTTGCTAAAAAAGTTTAAAATATCCAATAGATTTCGTTCCACTTCACAATTGTGTCCCACTTGTTGGTGATTCTTCACAAAAAATTTAATTTTTATATCTTTATGTTTGAAGCCTGAAATGTGGCAAAAGGTTGAAAAGTTCAAGGGGGCCGAATACTTTCGCAAGGCACTGTATATGTATAAATATATATAAATACTGTACACACATACATTATATATATATATATATATATATATATTAACCACTACAGCCCCAGACCAATAAACACCTTAAGGACCAGAGGTCTTTTTCCAATTTCGCACTGCGCTGCTTTAACTGTAAATTGCACGGTCATGCAATATTGCACCCAAACGAAATTTGCGTCCTTTTCTTCCCACAAATAGAGCTTTCTTTTGATGGTATTTGATTGCCTCTGCGATTTTTATTTTTTGCGATATAAATGGAAAAAGAGCTAAAATTTTGAAAAAAAAAAAGATATTTTCTTCTTTTTGTTATAAGAAAAATCGAATAAACTAAATTTTAGTCATACATTGAGGGCAAAATGTATTCAGCCACATGTCTTTAGTAAAAAAAATTTCAATAAGCGTATTTTTTTTGGTTTGCGCAAAAGTTATAGCGTCTACAAACTAGAGTACATTTTCTGGAATTTACACAGCTTTTAATTTACGACTGCCTATCTCATTTCTTGAGGTGCTAAAATGGCAGGGCAGTACAAACCCCCCCAAATGACCTCATTTTGGAAAGTAGACACCCCAAGGAAATTGCTGATGGGTATGTTGAGCCCATTGAATATTTATTTTTTTTGTCCTAAGGGGATTGAATAATGACAAAAAAAAAAAAAATTTACAAAAAGTTGTCACTAAATGATATATTGCTCACACATGCCATGGTTATATGTGGAATTGCACCCCAAAATATATTCTGCTGCTTCTCCTGAGTACGGGGATACCACATATGTGGGACTTTTTGGGAGTCTAGCTGCGTACGGCACCCCGAAAACCAATCACTGCCTTCAGGGTTTCTAAGGGTGCAAATTTTTGATTTCACTCCTCACTACCTATCACAGTTTCGAAGGCCAAAGAAAAAGCCAAAATAACACAACCCCCCCCCCCAAATGACCCCATTTTGGAAAGTAGACACCCCAAGCTATTTACTGAGAGGCATGTTGAGTACATGAAATATTTTATATTTTGCCACAAGTTGCAGGAATTTTAAATTTTAAATTTACAAAAAGTTGTCACTAAATGATATATTGCTCACACATGCTATGGGCATAAGTCAAATTACACCCCAAAATAAATTCTGCTGCTTCTCCTGAGTACGGGGATACCACATGTGGGGGACTTTTTGGGAGCTTAGCCACGTACGGGACCCCGAAAACCAAGCACTGCCTTTCGGATTTAAATATAAAATGCTACCAAAAAAAACTTAGCGATCGCAGGGATCAGGCCTGACTCTGCGATCGCTGCAGTTATGTGTTTAGTGTTTTGTAAGTGACAGTGATCGATCGATACTGCACTTGGGTGGGCTGGGCGGGGGGGCAAAACGCAGGTGCCAGCAGGTATCTGGGCTGATCCCGCTAACAATGCGTTTTTTTTGGGACCCTAAACTGCTGGGGACGCTAGTATAGATCTGATCAGATCAGATATTGATCTGTTCAGATTCTATACCACTACGGGAGGTTTATGCTTTGCGTGTGGGTGTTAGCGGTACTGGCACTAACCTAGCGCTGCCTGGGGCGACGCAGACCCTGACCCTAAAACCTAATTGATATCACCCGCCGGGTGATCAGGGGGTTAAACCTTTATTGGGTAATAAATGGCGGGTGCCCTGATGCTATAAAAAGCAAACTAACCAGAGTCACCGTAAAACTTATACGGTGATCACTGGTGAAAGGGTCAACTAGGGGCAATCAGGGGGTTCAAATTTTTATTAGGTAGTATATGGGGGTCCCTGGCGCTATATAAAAACCCTGACGGGGACCTAAATAACTAACTGGCTAACTAGCGTCACCAGTGACACTTATACTGTGATCGCTGGTGAAAGGGTTACCTAGGGGCAATCAGGGGGTTAAAACCATTATTGGGTAGTATATTGGAGTACCTAGCGCTATAAAAACCTGGCGGTGAACCTAAAAAAATAACTAGATACCTAGCGACACTAATGCAGCGATCAGAAAAATGATCGCTTAGTGACACTGGCAAAAGGGGGTAAAAGGGTTAACTAGGGGCAATCAGGGGGTTAAAACCATTATTGGGTAGTATATCGGGGTACCTAGCGCTATAAAAACCTGGCGGTGAACCTAAAAAAATAACTAGCTACCTAGCGACAATAGCGACACTAATGCAGCGATCAGAAAAATGATCGCTTAGTGACACTGGCAAAAGGGGGTGAAAGGGTTAACTAGGGGCAATCAGAGAGTTAAAACCATTATTGGGTAGTATATCGGGGTACCTAGCGCTATAAAAACCTGGCGGTGAACCTAAAAAAATAACTAGCTACCCAGCGACAATAGCGACACTAATGCAGCGATCAGAAAAATGATCGCTTAGTGACACTGGCAAAAGGGGGTGAAAGGGTGAACTCTAGGGGCAATCAGGGGGTTAAAACCATTATTGGGCAGTATATTGGGGTACCTAGCGCTATAAAAACCTGGCGGTGAACCTAAAAAAATAACTAGCTACCTAGCGACAATAGCGACACTAATGCAGCGATCAGAAAAATGATCGCTTAGTGACACTGGCAAAAGGGGGTGAAAGGGTTAACTAGGGGCAATCAGGGGGTTAAAACCATTATTGGGTAGTATATCGGGGTACCTAGCGCTATAAAAACCTGGCGGTGAACCTAAAAAAATAACTAGCTACCTAGCGACAATAGCGACACTAATGCAGCGATCAGAAAAATGATCGCTTAGTGACACTGGCAAAAGGGGGTGAAAGGGTTAACTAGGGGCAATCAGAGAGTTAAAACCATTACTGGGTAGTATATCGGGGTACCTAGCGCTATAAAAACCTGGCGGTGAACCTAAAAAAATAACTAGCTACCCAGCGACAATAGCGACACTAATGCAGCGATCAGAAAAATGATCGCTTAGTGACACTGGCAAAAGGGGGTGAAAGGGTGAACTCTAGGGGCAATCAGGGGGTTAAAACCATTATTGGGTAGTATATTGGGGTACCTAGCGCTATAAAAACCTGGCGGTGAACCTAAAAAAATAACTAGCTACCTAGCGACAATAGCGACACTAATGCAGCGATCAGAAAAATGATCGCTTAGTGACACTGGCAAAAGGGGGTGAAAGGGTTAACTAGGGGCAATCAGGGGGTTAAAACCCTTATTGGGTAGTATATCGGGGTACCTAGCGCTATAAAAACCTGGCGGTGAACCTAAAAAAATAACTAGCTACCTAGCGACAATAGCGACACTAATGCAGCGATTAGAAAAATGATCGCTTAGTGACACTGGCAAAAGGGGGTGAAAGGGTTAACTCTAGGGGCAATCAGGGGGTTAAAACCATTATTGGGTAGTATATTGGGGTACCTAGCGCTATAAAAACCTGGCGGTGAACCTAAAAAAATAACTAGCTACCTAGCGACAATAGCGACACTAATGCAGCGATCAGAAAAATGATCGCTTAGTGACACTGGCAAAAGGGGGTGAAAGGGTTAACTCTAGGGGCAATCAGGGGGTTAAAACCATTATTGGGTAGTATATTGGGGTACCTAGCGCTATAAAAACCTGGCGGTGAACCTAAAAAAAAAAATTAGCTACCTAGCGACAATAGCGACCCTAATGCAGCGATCAGAAAAAAGATCGCTTAGTGACACTGGCAAAAGGGGGTGAAAGGGTTAACTCTAGGGGCAATCAGGGGGTTAAATCTTTATTGGGGGGTGATAGGGGGCTACCCTGGACCTAACACTAACTGCCCTGACAGTTTTTACTTTTACAACTGACACTGAATGTAGTGATCAGTAAATATATGATCAATGCAATCAGTGACACTGTGACTGGGGGGGGGGGGGCGGGGGGGATCGGGGGGGGTTTGTGTGCCTGTGTGTACCTACATGTCAGTGTAGTGTTTTGGTGCACTTACTTCCGCTCTTCTCCTCGTAGTTCGGTCAAAAAGACCGCCCCGAGGAGAATGACATCACTTCCTCCTTCCTGTGTAAAAAATACACAGGGGAGGAAGTTCGTCACTGGCCAGGAGCGATCGAGAAGGGATGGCCAGAAACCAACGGCCATCCCCTCATCCCGGATCGCTCCTGGGACGGACCGGACCGCCGTATCCAGCGGGAGGGGGTCCGATCGGACCCCCCACCCGCTGGAAGGCAGGCACGTACATGTACGTGCTTGTGCCTGCCTGTGCCATTGTGATAACGTACAATGGCAATACGGCGGTCCTTAAGTGGTTAATATACACACACAATATATATATATACATGCATGTGTAGCGCCGGCTCCTGAAGAGCACGCACTATGTGTTTTTGGCATTTAATATTCCTGGAACTGCAGTTTGGTTTTGGGTTTAATTACTCAAAATTTTGGTCTCAGTACTAGTCTAGCTGGATTGCATTGTGTTTTGCTTGACCATAGATGGCGCTGTTAACTCTGGCAGGTGCCAGAACGCAGTCCAGTTGGGTGCATTGAGTGCCAGTTCTCTCTCGGAGCCAGCCCAGTGGGAGTGTCTCTCATGCTGTGCATTCTAGGTGGGGGTACTTAAGGTGCTGACATCACGTGCTTCGGGGGTTCCGGTCAAGAAGTGCTTTCTGACTGTGTGGTCCTGGTCCTCCTGACCAGCCCCCCCAGGGATCTCATGGCCCGGGGTGCGGATCCACCCAATTCCAAGTCTCGGGGCTGGCTGGCCCAAGGCAAAGTAACTGAAAGAAGGGATTCGAAGGTGGTCCGGTGCCGTCTTGGTTTGTGAAGAGGCCCAGCAACTGGAGAAGCATCCAGGGGAGGACTCTTCGGGAGAAGGCCACGCAAAGGTTGGTTTCTCAGCAGGAGCCTGGAGGGTAAGTTGAAAGACCCCAAGCGAATCTAATCTCGTACGGTATCGCCGGACTGGCTGCAAGATACTGGTACGGTACGAGGGTTCTCTGAGTTGTCTACATCTTTCAGTTATTTAAGTGTTTTACAACAAGTCTGTGGCAGAGACTTTGTTTGATTTAAGCACCCTGTTGGCTGCTAGGCCTGTTGAGAGAAGGACTATATATATATTAATACACACACACACATATATATATATATATATGCATAGCTCCCAACTGTCCCTGATTTGGAGCAATGTGCCTCTGTCCCTCATTCCTCCTCATTTGTCCCTCATTTTGGTCTGATCTATATAGCTGTATATAAAATTCACTTTTTATCTATCAAAATGTGTTTTCCAGCGCTAAACCATTCATCTGATTTCTAAATTTCCAAAAGCCAATATAAAGGAATAGTAGCAGTAAAAAAAAGCACTTGTGAGTTTAACCAATCTTGTTTTCTTGTACAATTCTTCTTTAAGGGGCGTGGCAAGGGGTGTGTCCTATGCCTGGATACTTTTGCTGATAGGTGTCCCTCATTCCTATCTCAAAATATTGGGAAGTGTGTATATGTATATATATATACATAGACATGGCAGGGGGACATGGTTACTGTCATGGGGGGTCTGAACCAGGAAGGAAGAAGTCAAAAATCTTCCTCCTTCCCCCAAGATTCCTTTTTCAGTCCCCGATTCTCCACCTCTGAGCTGGGGAATCGGTGATTGTGAACTTCCGGCAGAGATTGCCAGTGAAGTGCTGAGATCACAGCTTCATAACTGTCCGTTTCTGTGATAGTCAATGAAAGCTTGGAGATCATCAACGGAGAACTTCTTCTACCCCGATCATCTCTGTTTCATAATCTGTTTATGGACTGTGATCCGAGGTGATCCTTGGGATCACCGCTGTTCATGGTTTCATAAATGGACACCCATGTCTAGAGTAGCCATGCACCGGGAGATTTTTATCAGGCAGAAAAAAAAAAAATCAAACAAATTCCTCCATCCAGGCTGTACAGCGTCGATGGATGAATCCCCCTGGTGGGCTATTTCCTGCAGTGGCTGTCCGAATACCCGAACGTAGGATGCATCTGAATGGATGTAGGTACTGCATGAGGCACAATTTTCCACCTTGATACTCCAATTTTTTCAAAGGATGGATGCTGACCGCAGAGGCGTCCATTGTTTTGGGGGTGATTTCTATCCTCTATATAGCACTTCGTTGGGTTCATTTGCTCAAAAATAATGTAGATGAGGTCAACAGTGGTGCCCGTATTGACAAAAAAATAACTGAAAAGTATTCTTGGTCAAAAGGTATTTATTGGCCAGACCAGGATAAAATACCCTATCACCGCGTTTTATGGCAACTTCATCAGGATCAATGTAGGAACACTTTAAGGAGGCAGGGTTGTTGGTGCTCTGCTGTGGCTTGGAACCCTCCAGGAGCACCTCTTCTTTATTCTTTCTGGGATGACTTCCATCTTTCATATCACTTACTGGGATCAAAGCACAACCGAACACATGATCACCTGGAACTCCACAATGAGCATAGAGTGCAACCAGTGGCGTAACTAGAACCTTCAGGGCCCCGATACAAGAAACCATGAAGGGCCCCCCTGAACCCCAGCCAGGGCCCTTCCCTCCAAGTCCGGCGCTGGAACTCCAGGGCGTGGTCACAGGTATGACCTTTGTGAGCCCTGTAGTTCCACCACTGGTATCAGTAGTTTTTTTTTTACTATTTTTTTTTTTTTAGGTGCCCCATTGGGGGACTGTCCCTAGGCAGGATGGGGTCCCCGTCCCCAGAAGAGATGAGGTCCTTTTCTCCAGGGCAGATGAAGTTACTGTCCCCAGGTGAGAAGGGGTCCCTGTCCCCAGGGGAGGTGGGGTTCCATGTCCCCACGTGAGAAGGGGTCCCTGTCCCCAGGGGGAGATGGAGGGGGTAAGTAATGGTGTGTAGGGGATGGGGTCCTCTCACTCCCCATGACCAAGCTGCAGGCCGCGCACTCATCCATGTTGGCCTGGGCTCCATCCAGTGTGCTGGATGGGCGATCGGCATATCTCCCAGAAATACCTTTTATCATCTGTGTATGACGGGGAAGGAGGGGGGCTGGCAGACAAGCCTGCAGTGTCCTCCGGGGAGCCGGCTCTCATAGGGCTGCACTGCATCTGTGTGCTTAAATTTTGTTTACCTGGGAGAAGTATGCAGTGCAGTGTGGGCTGGACTCAAGGGGGGTGGGACTCTGACTGGGGAGAACAGACATCGGACTGAGCGGCAATGCATGGAGCAGGAGAGGGGTACTCTGAGGAGCCGGCTGAGGACACAGGTCATGCGGGGAATGCACAACTAAAGAGCAGCCAGTGCGATAGTCGAGAATGGAGCTCTGCTAGTCACCCTCCACCTCCAGCCACCCGTGTGCATGGTGCACTGGTACCCCTAGCTGCCTATGCTGCTGCCGGCCATATGTAGAGGGGGATGCATGGGCCCCCTGCATCACAGGGCCCAGTTGCGGTTGCGACTGCTGCACCCCCTATAGTTAAGCCCCTGAGTGCAACCACCTATCGGGTGAAGACAGACATACTGTAATACCTACCTTTTGACCAACAATTCTTTCCAGTTCTTTTTGTCAACATGGGAGCCCCTCAACTTCATTGTTTTTGGGGTGATTTCTATCCCCTATATATCACTTCCCTGGATCCAATCGCTCAGAAAAGAATGTAGACGAGGTCAGAAGATATGCCTGTGTTGACAAAAAGAACTGGAAAGAATTGTCGGTCAAAAGGTAGGTATTATTTCTGTCTTCACCCAGGCAGTAGTAGGTGGTTGCACTCGATACTCATTGTGGGGTTCCAGGTGATCATGCGTTTGGTAGTGATTTGATTCCAGGAAGTGATATGAAAGATGGAGGTCATCCCAGAAAGAATAGAGGTCATCTGAGGTACTCCTGGAGGGTTCCAAGCCACAGCAGAGCACCAACATCCCTGCCTCCTTAAACAATGGAAGCAAGGATTTTGGTGCTCTACCGTAGCTTGGAACCCTTCAGGAGCACCTCTGCTGTCCTCTTCTCCATTCTTTTTGGGGGTGACTTCCATCTTCCTTATCACTTTCTGGGATCAAAGCACTACCGAACGCAGGATCACCTTGAGTGTTCTCAAAAATCATGAAGTGGTGCCAAAAAAGTCTCCCCCACCTTCACAAGCACAGCCTCTTACCGGCTACTGTAGACCACCAAAGATTAAGCCATCAAAAGAGCCCATACAACATATAGATATGGCTGAACTCCATGATCTCCAAGGTCTTGCACTTGTATATTGCAGGCCCCAACAATACAGTATCCTATTTTAGAACATTTCCTTCAGTATCATATTTCAGAAAATCTCCTACTGTATCAAATTTCAGAACATTTCTTATATCTGCTGCAGGCAGGAGGAAGCACTTCCTCAGTCTTCTCTTTTCCAGTGATCATACTGCAACATTTTAACTAATAAATGTGCAGTTGAGATCACCTTGAGTGTGCTCAAAGATCATGAAGTGGTGCAAAAAAGTTTCATCCACTTTCACATGCCAAATACAGCCTCTTACCGAATAATCATGATCACCAAATATTAAGCAGTCAAAGCGCCTATACAACATATAGAGATGGCCAGGGCCGTCTTTAAATTTGATGGGACCCTGGGCAAAATTTTTCTTGGGGGCCCCCCTCCCCATGCAGTTTCGCTCTCCACCTGCTCTGAGACATAAAATAAATAGCAGCTAGACTCAAAATCAGTTTACTGAATCAGATCAGGCAGCTAAGCTATTGTGATTGGTTGCCAGAGGTTTCAGTGTATCATTACCGCTCACTGACTGGTTGCTAGAGGTTACAGAACACATTACAGCTCACTGGTTAGTTGCTAGAGGTTACAGCACATGATTTCTGCTTGTTGATTGGTTGCTAGAGATTACTGTGGATATGACTTCAGGGGGGCATGATATACATATCAATGCTGCCGGCCCGCCTCTATTTACATATGAATGCCAGTAATTTACATGCAAACACAGGGTCTCCAGGTGAATCATCTGGGACACAGCACAGGACTAAAACCTCAAGGGATGAGGGAATTTAAACCAGGATAGTTGGCAAGTATGAAACAGCTGCTTTGGGCTCCACAACAATGACAGGGCCCAGGGCAGCTGGCCCTTTTGCCCTGCCTTAAAAACGGCCCTGGAGATGGCTGAACTCCATGATCTCCAAGGTCTTGTACTTGGATATTGAAGGTCCCTATCTGGGTTAACAGATCGGACACCATCTGACCACCACCAGGACAAAAATGTCAGGATGTAGGACTTTTATGGTACGGTATGAACTCATGGTACAGTCATTTTATATTAAAAATTTAAAATTATTGAATCAATTTGTAAAAAAAAAAAAAAAAACTCACCCATATAGGGAGAATAGAGACAATAAACAGGAAACTGAATAAATTCCTCTTATATAGACTGGAAATAGGCTTCAGTATCAACCCAATCAAGGGGAACTTTCATTCACACAATTCCGATCTCATACTCAACATGTTTTGTGTGAAATCCATTTATTCTGGAGTTTAATTCAGAGGAATATTTGATCTATAAGTAAATTAACTACATAAGAAAAATATATTTTCTATTAACAGATACATTTATCTTGTTTTAGAATGTTTTTTTCTTCATATATGTTTCTTATGTTATTAATTTTCTTATAGATCAAATATTCCTCTGAATTAAACTCCTGAAGAAGCGGGTTTCGCACAAAACACGTAGAGTATGAGACTGATTAACAGATACATTTATCTTGTTTTGTAATGTTTTTTTCTTCATATATGTTTCTTATGTTATTCATTTTCTTATAGATCAAATATTCCTCTGAATTAAACTCCTGAAGAAGCGGGTTTTGCACGAAACATGTAGAGTATGAGACTGGAATTGTGTGAATGGAAGTTCCCCTTGATTGGGTTGATACCGAAGCCTATTTCCAGTCTATATTAGAGGAATACATTTTTATTAGCACTGTCTGTCTTCCCTTGTGGGATATATGCACGGTTTCCTGTTTATTGTCTCTATTCTCCCCATATGTGATTTTTATAACAAATTAATTCTATAAACTTGTATTTTTTATATAGAATGACTGTACTGTACATACCGTACCATGAAAGTCCTTTTTGCCTCTGTCTAATATGTGAAATTTTTTAATCCATAGGACGTAGGTACCTCATCCTTGCTGTATTTTTTTGTAGCACCTCTTTTTAGATTTTCCACCAGGACAAAGAATCGCTTGGCAAGGACATACAAATCAAGGAAGAGAACCGCCTCATAGTGTAGTAAACATGAATCGTCACATTTGTTAAAACTCTATGCACTCACATATACAGTATCCAAATAAATTCAGCATATCACAAAATTCCAAAAATTTCAAACCAACAAGAGCGTCTCGATACTCAACGCAATGACATCACACTCTGTAGCTCTATCTTACGCGTTTCGTCATCAATAGGCATCGTCTATTGAACACACTCAAGGTGGTTTCAACTGCTCATTTACTGGACACTTTTCAATGACTTGCTTGAAGGATCATTGTGTTAGTTATATACTGTATATTTGTTTATGCTTTAACCCCTTCACGCCAAAAGTACATATACAGTATATGCAGCCTCACTGGACTGGGTGTTTTTCCATGGGGCCGCATATATGCATATCTGTCTTTGTGCTTGGAGCGCGCCACACAGCGTGCTCCCAGCACAGAGCCCTGGGTCCATACTAACAATCCGGAACTCCTGGCTCTGGGTCACCTGATCGCTGTGATAGCCTCTGATTGGCTATCACAGAGATCGGTCTCTGTGAAGCCCACCCCCTGTGTTTCTCTCTTTGTGAATGGAGAGAAAAGAAAACAATGTTTCTCTCTCTCTCCTTTCAGAGAGAGATAAATGAACAGCTTTAAAAAAAATAAAAATAATAATTAAAGTGGTGTTACCACCCAAAAAAAAAAATTGCTTAAAAGTCATAAAAAAAATGAAAAAAAATAATTGGAAAAAAATTTTTTTTTACTCACCTCTAAATGCCTGTTGCTAGGGGGTCCCTCGTAGTCTGCCTTCTTCAATGCCCGGGCTGGTGACATCACTTCCCCTCGCACCGCACAGTCATCTGGGACCTGTCACGTGTCCCAGATGACTGTGCGGCGTATCACGGCGCCGCGAGCGGAGCGGGGGGGGGGCTTCATTCCCCCGCATCGCTGGACCCTGGGACAGGTAAGTGTCCAATTAATAAAAGTCAGCAGCTGCAGTATTTGTAGCTGCTGACTTTTCATTTTTTTTTAGGGGGCACCCCGCTTTAATAAAAAATAAAATAAAAAAATACCTAGATCAAGGTTGGATCTAGGCCAGTGTCAGTGTTTTGGGTCCAAGGTCAAAGGTCAAGGTCAGGGTCAGGGTCAAAGGTCAGGTCAGCTTATTTTAGTCAGGATTTAAAAAAATAATAATTTCAGTATCAGTGTCGGTATGTTTTAGGTAGAATAAAAAAAAAAAGCGCAAAATGTGCACTATTGTTTCTGGGCCGTATTATGTGTACAAATAACCAATAACATACACGTGTGGTAAGTTCAATAGCCAGTAGCCAATAGCTTCCGTCTCGTAGTTGAAACTGAGCATGCGTGATTTTTTTGGCGTGTCAGAATTGCATACACAGGATCGGAATTACCGCTAGAAAGTTTTTCCGTCTGGAAAATTGAGAACATGCTATCGATTTTTGGCTGGCAGGGAATTTGGACAGCTAAATTCCGATGGAGCATACACACGGTCGCATTTTCCGATGAAAAGCTCTCATCGGTCTTTTTTCTGGCCGGAATTCCGATCGTGTGTACGCGGCATTAGACATTTTAGTAGGGGGCGTGTGTTATCAGAGATACGGCAGTAAGCATTTTTTTAATCATCTTTATCAACAAGGGGAAACCCGCATGTTTTGGAGCACAAGGCACAGATAAGGGTAGATGATAGAGAGTGCTGCTAACCTTTGTGTCTTGTCAGGCTTTCTACGTCTCTGTAATGTTCCGTCACCATCCCGAGTCCCTCCCGTCTTCTGTAATTCTGGGGTCTTGCTTCCCTTTGGTTCTCCAGGCCTGGGCGGAGTTGTCACCTTTTGATCATTTTTGGGAGACTTTTGATGTTTGTCTTTTTTCCTATGAGATCCCTTGTCTTCTCTGACCCCTTTTCCTTTCGGTGTCCTTTCACCGTGAGAACCTTCCATCTTTTCTAGATGACCCTATTTAAGATCTACCACCGAAGGTTTTTCAAGCGTCGAGTTTTAAGGTGACTTGTGTACTTCCTTGCGGATCCTGGGATTTGTCTCTGACATTGTGTCTGGTAATGGTCTCTCGGGGTAGAAGGTCCTTAGAGGATGTCGTCACCACCAGTCCCGTTGGGTAAATCCTGGGCTCTCATTTTATGGGATTATTTCAATGTTGGGTTCCGTCCTCCAGGAAGATACATCTATGGCAGAGATTGAGTCTCTCTGTCACTGTAAAAGTTATCACTTGATTATGTTGGGTGCAAGGTCTACAGGACGGGAAGGCGGAGCCCTGATACAAAGGTGACGGCTACATACAGATGACGTTTTCACATGTGTTATCTTATTTCCTTATATATATATATGGACGTCTACATTCCAAGAACACGTCTCTGATATTTCATGGATGAACTTCAAAAGAGTTTAAAAGAAACAAATAACTGATACAATGATAATGCTCTCTTTTGAAGGTACAGACTGGCATCACATATGGCACACCACTGCACATCACTCCATTAATATTACTGCAAATCAATGTAATTACAACCACTTCTGGATCAACGACCTACCGGTACGTCACTGACCTTCAGATTCTTATCCCGGGATGATGGCAGAAGATGCAGGCATCTTCCCTGTACTGTTTTTTTTTTTTTTTTTAAAGCCGGAGGGCGGCTCTATTGTAAAAGCAATCCTATCGGCTAAGTGGCCACTGGATAGGTTTTACAAGCAGATGGAGGGGACACCCCCCCTCCTCCCTCTCCCGCCACCTTCCAGCGCTTGCTCAGGCCCTCCCGCCCCCCCCCACCAGAACTTCCTCCGGCTGGTCGGAGAGCTGAATAAAGACTGGGATTGGCTTTGATCGGCTCTCAGCTATTGTAATATGGAAAAACAATAAAAACTTGGCCTACCACCCATTCACTTTTCCCACCATCCATTCATTTGTCCCACCATCCATTCACTTGTTCC
Organism: Lithobates pipiens; assembly: GCF_037356315.1. Lineage (NCBI taxonomy): Eukaryota > Metazoa > Chordata > Amphibia > Anura > Ranidae > Lithobates > Lithobates pipiens. The sequence continues at coordinate 14,604,401 of NW_027507784.1, read as the reverse complement.
ACCATTCATTCAGTTGTCCTACCATCCATTCACTTGTTCCACCATTCATTCACTTGTCCCACCATCCATTCACTTGTCCCACCATCCAATCACTTGTCCCACCACCCATTCACTTGTCCCACCATCCAATCACTTGTCCCACCATCCATTCACTTGTCCCACCATCCATTCACTTGTCCCACCACACATTCACTTGTCCCACCATCCAATCATTTGTCCCACCATCCATTCACCCGTCCCACCATCCATTCATTTGTCCTACCATCCATTCATTGTCCCACCATCCATTCACTTGACCCACCATCCATTCACTTGTCCCACTATCCATTCACTTGTCCTACCAGCCATTCATTTGTCCTACCATCCATTCATTTGATCCACTATCCATTCACTTGTCCCACCATCCAATCACTTTTCCCACCATTCATTCACTTGCCCCACCATCCATTCACTTGTCCCACCATCCATTCATTTGTCCCACCATCCATTCATTTGTCCTACCATCCATTCACTTGTCCCACCATCCAATCATTTGTCCCACCATCCATTCACCCGTCCCACCATCCATTCATTTGTCCCACTATCCATTCACTTGTCCCACCATCCATTCACTTGTCCCACAATCCATTCACTTGTCCCACAATCCATTCACTTGTCCCACCATCCAATCACTTGTCCCACCATCCATTCACTTGTCCCACCACCCATTCACTTGTCCCACCATCCATTCACTTGTCCCACCACCCATTCACTTGTCCCACCATCCAATCATTTGTCCCACCATCCATTCACCCGTCCCACCATCAATTCATTTGTCCTACCATCCATTCATTGTCCCACCATCCATTCACTTGACCCACCATCAATTCACTTGTCCCACCAGCCATTCATTTGTCCTACCATCCATTCATTTGATCCACTATCCATTCACTTGTCCCACCATTCATTCACTTGCCCCACCATCCATTCACTTGTCCCACCATCCATTCATTTGTCCCACCATCCATTCATTTGTCCTACCATCCATTCACTTGTCCCACCATCCAATCATTTGTCCCACCATCCATTCACCCGTCCCACCATCCATTCATTTGTCCCACTATCCATTCACTTGTCCCACCATCCATTCATTGTCCCACCATCCATTCACTTGTCCCACCAGCCATTCATTTGTCCTACCATCCATTCATTTGTCCCACTATCCATTCACTTGTCCCACTATCCATTCACTTGTCCCACCATCCATTCATTTGTCCCACTATCCATTCACTTGTCCTACCATCCAATCATTGTCCCACCATCCATTCACTTGTCCCACCATCCATTAATTTGTCCTATCATCCAATCACTTGTCCCACCATCCATTCACTTGTCCCAGGCAGCAACAAAGCAGTAAACTTCCAGCAGTCAGTGGAGCTTCTCGCCCAATCAAGGGGATATCATCTCCAAATGGAAATAAAGCAGTACATAGTGAAGCCCGACTCACTTGTGAAAAGAACTTAATGTAGCAACTTACATGCCTTGGGCTGGCTATAAGACGCAAAGCGCGGTGAACGCCGCGGCCGTTTTGTTTTATGATGATCGCTCTTATGGACGGTACATGTGAGTTGCTACAATAAATCCTTTCACAAGTGATTTATGAGGAAGAAATGCGGAATTGCAGAAGAAAGTCCCCAACCCTTTTTCAAAATCACACAATGCCACGGAACGTGTCAGCAGATGCGTGAGAGCATCATTAACCACTTCAGCCCCGGACCATTTGGCTGGCCAAAGACCAGAGCTTTTTTTTTGCACTGCGCCGCTTTAACTGACAATTGCGCGGTCATGCGGCGTGGCCCCCAAACAAAATTGGCGTCCTTTTTTCCCTACAAATAGAGCTTTCTTTTGGTGGTATTTGATCACCCCTGCGATTTGTATTTTTTGCGCTATAAACAAAAATAAAGCGACAATTTTGAAAAAAATGCAATATTTTTTACTTTTTGCTATAATAAATATCCCCCAAAAATATATAAAAAACATTTTTTTCCCTCAGTTTAGGCCGATACGTATTCTTCTTGGTATAAAAAAAAATAGCAATAAGCGATTATTGATTGGTTTGCGCAAAAGTTATAGCGTTTACAAAATAGGGGATAGTTTTATAGCATTTTTATTAATATATTTTTTTCATTAGTAATGGCGGCGATCAACGATTTTTATTGTGATTGGAACATTATGGCGGACACATCGGACATTTTTGACACATTTTTGGGACCATTGTCATTTATACAGCAATCAGTGCTATTTAAATGCACTGATTCCTGTGTAAATGACATGGGAAGTGAAAGAGTTAACCACTAGGGGGCAGTGTAAGGGTTATGTATGACGTTTGTGTTTTTTTATTGTAGGGGGCGTGGCCTGGCATGTGACGTCATTGATCGTCTTTCCCTATAAAAGGGAACAGACGATCGGTGACAGCCAAAGTTGGAAGCACGGGGAGAGGTTTGTTTACACAGACCTCTCCTCGTTCTTCAGCTCTGTGACCCGATCGCGGGACACCAGCGGCGATCGGGTCCACTGGTCCCCCGGCCAAGGTCACGGAGCTCAGAACCGGGTCAGGAGCGCACCGCCGGCGGCACGCAACGGACCTACGGCTGGGCACTTAAAAAGCAACGTACAGGTACGTGCTTGTGCCCAGCCGTGCCATTCTGCGTGCAGGAGGCGGTCCTTAAGTGGTTAAAAAGCAGCACTTATAGCAATCAATGTGAATATACTGTAAAAAATGGCCCACTATTACAAAAGATGGACCCTGTCTCAATGGGGACATCTTGTGGGCATTTTGTAGACTGATGTCCCTGCATCAATTTATTTCTGCATCATAAGACATATTGTATATAAAAAATGTATATACCGTGGAACCTTGGATTACGAGCATAATCCGTTCCAGGAGAATGCTTGTAATCCAAAGCACTCGCATATCAAAAGCGAGTTTCCCCATACAAGTCAATGGAAACTAAGATAATTCGTTCCGCATTGACTTCTATTGCATGCAATACCGCATGTGGCCAGAGGTGGGGGTGGGGTGGTGCCGGAGAGCCTCGGAAATACTCTGGGATAGCTCGGCTGAACACGGAAACCCTCGGAAAGGCTGGGAAACACTCAGGAACGTAGTGTTTCCGATTGATCCCGAGTCTTTTCAAATGGCTCAGAACAATTCCGAGTGTCACTGGCGCCCCCCGCACCTCTGGCTAAATGCAGTACTGCACACCCCGTTGGCTTGAATACTGCTCGTTTTATGAGACAACACTTGCAAACTGAGTCAGAATTTTTTTTAAAAAGTTGCTCTTCTTTCAAAATGCTTGTTAACCGCGATACTCGTAAACCAAGGTTCCACTGTACAGTATCTCACAAAAGTGAGTACACCCCTCACATTTTTGTAAATCTTTTCTTCTATCAACACTGAAGAAATGACACTTGTCTACAATGTAAAGTAGTGAGTGTACAGCTTGTATAACAGTGTAAATTTGCTGTCCCCTCAAAATAACTCAACACACAGCCATTAATGTCTAAACCGTTGGTAACAAAAGTGAGTACACCCCCTAATTGAAAATTTCAAAATTGGGCCAAATTAGCCATTTTCTCTCCCCGGTGTCATGTGACTCGTTAGTTTTACAAGGTCTCAGGTGTGAATGGGGAGCAGGTGTGTTAAATTTGGTGTTATCGCTCTCACTCTCTCATACTGGTCACTGGAAGTTTAAAATGGCACCTCATGACAAAGAACTCTCTAGGGATCTGAAGAAAATAATCCTTGCTCTACATAAAGATGGCCTAGGCCAGTGATGGCGAACCTTGGCACCCCAGATGTTTTGCAACTACATTTCCCATGATGCTCCACTACACTGTAGAGTGCATGAGCATCACGGGAAATGTAGTTCCAAAACATCTGGGGTGCCAAGGTTCGCCATCACTGGCCTAGGCTATAAGAAGATTGCCAAGACCCTGAAACTGAGCTGCAGCACGGTGGCCAAGACCATACAGCGGTATAACAGGACAGGTTCCCCTCAGAACAGAACTCGCCATGGTCCACCAAAGAAGTTGAGGTCACGTGCTCAGCGTCATATCTAGAGGTTGTCTTTGGGAAATAGACGTATGAGTGCTGACAGAATTGCTGCAGAGGTTGTAGGGGTGGGGGGGTCAACCTGTCAGTGCTCAGACCATACGCCGCACACTGCATCAAATTGGTCTGCATGGCTGTCATCCCAGAAGGAAGCCTCTTCTAAAGATGATGCACAAGAAAGTCCACAAACAGTTTGCTGAAGACAAGCAGACTAAGGACATGGATTACTGGAACCATGTCCTGTGGTCTGATGAGACCAAGATAAACGTATTTGGTGTCAGATGGTGACAAGCGTGTGTGGGGGCAACCAGGTGAGGAGGACAAAGACAAGTGTGTCTTGTCTACAGTCAAGCATGGTGGTGGGGGTGTCATGGTCTGAGGCTGCATGAGTGCTGCCGGCACTGGGGGGCTACAGATCATTGAGGGAACCATGAATGCCAACATGTACTGTGACATACTGAAGCAGAGCATGATCCCCTCCCTTCAGAATATTCCAACATAACGACCCCAAACACACCTCCAAGACCACCACTGCTTTGCTAAAGAAGCTGAGGGTAAAGGTGATGGACTGGCCAAGCATGTCTCCAGACCTAAACCCTATTGAGCATCTGTGGGACATCCTCAAATGGAAGGTGGAGGAGTGCAAGGTCTCTAACATCCACCCGCTCTGTGATGTCATCATGGGGGAGGGGAAGAGGACTCCAGTGACAACCTGTGAAGCTCTGGTGACCTCCATGCCCAAGAGCGTTAAGGCAGTGCTGGAAAATAATGGAGGCCACACAAAATATTGACACTTTGGGCCCAATTTGGACATTTTCACTTAGGGGTGTACTGACTTTTGTTGCCAGCGGTTTAGACATTAATGGCTGTGTGTTGAGTTATTTTGAGGGGACAGGAAATTTACACTGTTATACAAGCTGTACACTCACTACTTTACATTGTAGACAAGTGTCATTTCTTCAGTGTTGTCACATGAAAAGATTTACAAACATGTGAGGGGTGTACTTACTTTTGTGAGATACTGTATATAAAAGATGTAGCGGATGACATTATGGACAAAATGTCACACGCCTGTAAATCTACTTTTTGGTCTCAGAACAATAAAGGTTCTGAGGGTTAATTGTGTAGGTTGTGCCTTAACACCAGTCTAGCCAGGCTGTGTTTGGAAGTTCTGCCTGGTCATGTGAGCGGTGAGGTGCACATGACAGGCCAGAACCAGGTCTGGTTGGATGTTTAGGTATCTGTCCTCTCGGAGCCAATCAGCGGGAGCGTCCGGCCCGCTGAGGAGTCTAGGAAGGGGTACTTAAGGGGGTGTGGGTCACGTGTTCGGGGTTCCGGAGTTGTTCGAGATGCCCGTGTGGTCTGTTTTGGTTCCAGGACTGGGGTAGCCCTGTGAGGGGTCCCGGTCACGGGGTGTTCGACACCCCGCAACATGTTCCTGTTAGAGGCCCCTTATAGACCTGCCTGGTCTGGGGTAGGGATCCGTCTGTTCCCGAGTCTCGGACCCTGCTGGTCCGAGGTGCAGTAACTGAGGGAGGATTCACAGTGTCCGGGTGTGCTCTCGGCTTGGAGGGACACCACAGCTCATGGAAGTGACCGGGGGAGGACTCTTCGGAGGAGGGCCGGCAAGTGGCATCCTGAGAAGGGCATGGTTACGGAGTTGGGAAGGACATTGACAAATTCACACTTTTCCAGTACCATTGAGGAGACGGGCAACGTTCCAGGGAACAGGCAAAAAGGTTCCTGTTCACCTTTAGTTGATTGTTCAAGTTTTGAGTCAACGTGCTGACTGCCATGATCTCTGGCTAGGGATCTGTTCAGCCTTGAAGTGCCCAGCTGCGAGAGGCTACTCTCTGGGTGGAAATAGAGACTTTGCTAGACCTGCAGTTCAAGGTGCCCGAGTTCTTCACCCCGTGCCCTCTGTTCCCTAAGAGACTGTGTTAATTGAGAGTTCTTACTGCAAAATAAAACCTTTTAAGGAGGACTTCATCTGTGTCAGTGTACAAGTCGTTGGGTATCAACCCAGGGAACCCCTAGATGTGGAAGAGCAGGCCGAGAGAAGGTAACTGGTCAGCCCGATAAGTCAAGGCCGCCCTGCAATGGGTTATGGCCGCTACAAAGATATATATCACCAAATACTTATTTGGGATGATGCTAGCTGGGATCTGGATCCACGGTATTGGATAAATAGTTAGGCTTCTACCTATGGTGTTTTTTGTGACCTAAGGATCCTTTTTGATCTCGTCACCATGGCCCACAGCACGGCACATCTCCCATCCAATATCCCATGTTCAATAAGATTTTGATGATCAGCCCACAGGTGGCCTCTATAGGTTTCAGCGGTATTCAGCTTCGATTGCCCCTGAGCTTTCTCATATGTTTTTCTCTATTGGAAAACTTTTTTTTTTGTCCAATCACTGATTGATTAACACGTATTTGCATGATATTCCTGCAAGAAGATAGTGAGATTCTTCTCTTCTTTGCAATTTCTGAACCCCAAATGTGTCCTGAAGAAGTGTACAACGAAACGCGTAGATGCATTAGGGCTCATATCGTGTATCGATTTCTGTCTCCATATGTGATTTTTATCCTTATTTCTTTCATGTCTCTGGTCTTTATACTATATGAATTTTTCAATAAATGTTAAATATTTTTTTTCGTACTCCCCGTGTTTGTTGTGCCTTTAAAGTCCAACCACAGGTTTTCTTCAAATTACTTTTTTTTTTTTTTTGCTCCCAATGTCTGCGGATGAGGCTTTTTCTCTTTTTTTTATTCGGTGACAACATTCACTCACTGCACTGTATGTATACAGAAGTAGTGTTGTCACCCTAGGGCAGTACTACAAACACCTACCTTTTATGCCCCCTTTTTGCTATAACATAGAGGGTGTTCTGTAGTCCTCAGAGGTAAGTAGGAACTATGTGACCAATGAGAGTTCAGCACCGGCAGAGAGCACAGGATATTATCAGCTCCCAAGATTTATGGCGGGATTAAGAGTTATTTATTGCACTTATTACACGGATTTTACGCTTGCCGGGGTATATTTAACAGACCAAAAGGGAGCAAAAAAAAAGAGACGTTCGTTGTTGGAAGTTATATACATTTTAATACTTTTGAAAAAGTATTGAAAAAGTATTGAAGTATTGGAAAAAAACTAATGCAGTGGCCACAGAAGGTTAGAAAAGGAAAGATAGTCTTTAATAACATTAAATTACATTACAATGTAATTAAATTACAATTTCTTGTGCAGCAATTCCACATGTATATACTCTATTTTATATTATTTATTATTATTCACTTTATTATTGTGGTATGTATTATTATCAGTGCGGCAGAATTTTGTTTATTTTATTATGTACCGTATTTATCGGCGTATAACACGCACAGGTGTATAACACGCACATTAATTTTAAGAGGGAAGTTTCAGGAAAAAACTAAAATTTTTGTATTGGTGTATAACACGCACACGATATTCACACCTGATTTTCATGGTGAAAAAGTGAGTGTTATACGCCAATAAATAAAGTATATACTGTAGTGGAAATGCATAAAAATACAGAGCAGGATTTTTTTTAAACATACTAAATAACAAAGGAGATAGAGGAGAAAAGAGAAGGAAAGAAGGAAAAGGGGTAGGAAAAAGATGGAGGGGAATTAAAGGGAAAGTATAAAAAAAAAAAATAGAAAACAATCAATGTGTTTTGGGGGCTCTGAGCTCTCCCCTTTCCCCCTACAGAAATTATACTGTAATATATATAAATATATATATATATATATATATATATATATATATATTTTTTTTTGTCAGGGCCTGGATCTGAACCCGGGGGCATCTGTTGTGTCTGGCAGTGCCAGAGCTTGTTGAGCCACCTGGAATACTAGACAGCTCCATAGACAATTCCCCAAATGATCCCGCCTTGAACCTTGTTTACTGTGAACCTTGAACCCTTTGATCCTCCCATAAATTTCCAATCAGAGCCATGCCTTTGTATTTCCTGTTTGCCAGATTATTGTGCTCTCTTCAGCCAATAAGTCGCTCTTGTCAGTCCTGCTGCCACCCATATCTTCGCTACCACTTATTTCCGACCCTTGGCTTGTTCCTTGACTACACTTCTGCTTATCCCTACTTGCAACCAGTTGTTAACAACCTTTGGCTTGTTACTGACAATGCTTCTGCTTATCCCTACCTGTTATATTTGCTACTGGATCCTGGCTTGCTCAGGAGTGGGCTACATACAGAGGGCAGGGTTCAGGAGTGTGCTATGTTCAGAGTGCAGTGTTCAGGAGTGTGCTATGTTCAGAGTTCAGAGGTGTGCTATGTTCAGAGTGCAGAGTTCAGGGGTGTGATATATTCAGAGTGCAGAGGTGTGCTATGTTCAGAGTGCAGAGTTCAGGGGTGTGCTATATTCAGAGTGCAGAGTTCAGGGGTGTGCTATATTCAGAGTGCAGAGTTCAGGAGTGTGCTATGTTCAGAGTGCAGAGTTCAGGAGTGTGCTATGTTCAGAGTGCAGGGTTCAGAGGTGTGCTACGTAGAGTGCAGAGTTTAGGGGTGTGCTACATACAGAGGGCAGGGTTCAGGAGTGTGCTATGTTCAGAGTGAAGAGTTCAGGGGTGTGCTATCTGCAGAGTTAAGGGGTGTGCTATGTTCAGTGTACAGAGTTCCCGGGGTGTGCTATGTTCAGAATGCAGGGTTCAGGGGTGCACTGTGTACAGAGTGCAGAGTTTAGGGGTGTGCTATGTACAGATAGCTTGGTTCAGGGGTGTGCTGTGTACAAAGTTCAGGGGTGCACTGTGTACAGAGTGCAGAGTTCGGGGGTGTACAATGCAGGGTGTGAAACCCCAATCCCACCCCCTTATCCTTCCCAAAACTTCCTCCTACCTGGTCCGACTCTAATACCTCCCTGTTTAGGTGGCAGTGGTGTCAGTTGGAACTTATCCAAGATGCAGAAATTGGTCATTGTTCAAGGAAGCCCCCAGCAACCTCTGGAGGAACCCTACTTGAGGAGCCCTGGTCCAAAGTGATAGGAGACAGTATTATAATAGGGGAAGATATGACATAATCTTTTATATAGAGAAGATTGAAGGTTACAGTGATCTATAATTAATGTTTACAATCTTTGGGATTCCCCATTGGCCATGCATTCTTCTCAACTTGTCCAGGATCCTAAAATAGTCCGCTTGGTCTTCTAGTCTTTTGTTTTATTTTTATTTTTTGGTTCTTCCTCCTGTAGAACAGAAAAGCAATGTGTTACATTTATTTTGAGTGAGAATGCTTTTATTTCCCTAGCTGGGTCTGGAAGGTAAGGGCCATGGCACATTGGCGATCCTGATGATGGGCAGCGGGGAAGCGATCTTGTTATACATGGCAGAGAAATACCCGTCTGTTTCCATGGTGTCACTCCCTTACCGGTTGGATAAGTAAGGTGGCATTTTTGTAGCATTTCTGTGAGTGGCACCTCGCTCGTCCTTCCAGAGAGGTAACCCCACTGTGGAAACAGGCAAGTATTGCCTCAGCTCTGTATAGGGATCCTATCACTGACAAATTGTCACCAATGTCAGGATTACAATTGTGACATGGGCTCAAAGCTAAGCTCCAGGAAAACCCAAAAAACACCAAATCAGTACAAAATTAACCACTTGCCGACCAGCCAGCAGGAAATTTTCCTGTTGGCCGGAGACTCCACTGGGCATCGCAACGTACCCGTATGTCACGCCAAACTTCTTGGGTTTACAGGAGCGGGAACGTCCCCTGCCTCTTGTGCAGCTGATTGGACACAGGGCGAGTTTGTCAGCAGGCTTTCAGCCAATGATTTGGGCTGTGAACCTACTGACTGCTGTGGCCAATCACAGCACAGATCTTTTTCTAAAAAATTTTTCATTTATCATTCGGAGCTGAAATTAGGAGGAAAAGCCAGCCAGTCTGTAAGCGAGTAAAATCAGCACACGTACAATTGTTAGGCACACTGCCAGTGCTGGAACAAGGCCATTTGGTGCCCAGGGCGAAGATGGCATATTTCAAAACAAGAATATACTTATTATAATATTAAGGGACACTCTGCTGGGCAAATTGTATGTTAAGGGGAACCCTGATGGGCACATTTTATATTAAGGGGCACTCTGATGGGCACAACAAAACGTGCCCCTTAACGTAAAATGTGCCCATCAGAGTGCCCCTTGTTACAAAATGCGCCCATCAGAGTTGCTCTTAAAATAAAATATGCCCATCAGAGTACCCCTTAACATAAAATAAGGGTTATGCTTAAGGGGCACCTTTTATGTTAAGGGACACTCTGATGGGCACATTTTATTTTAAAGGGCACGCTGATGGGCACATTTTATGTTAAGGGACACTCTGATGGGCACAACAAAATGTGTCCATTAGTGTGCCCCTTAAGATAATATGCCCATCAGTGTGCACATGAAAAATATACCCATCAGCCCCTTGAAATAAAATGTATCCATCAGAGTGGCCCTTATCATAAAAAAAGGTGCCCATCAGCGTAACCTTTAACAAAATATGCCAAGCAGTGTGCAGAATAAAAATATGCCCATTAGTGATCACTAGTTAACATGTGGCCCACATACCTTGAATGCAGGAGGGCACAACTGAAATACTGAAGGGGCGGAAGGTACGAGATATGGAGAGCCGCGACCCGGGAACCGCGAGTAGCAGGGGGGCGGGCGCGGTCTTCTGTCAACTCCGAGACCTGTGGTGAGGAGCAGGGGGTGGGCGCACGCAGCATCACTGGTTGCTGGGGGACACTATTAGGGGGGACACTATACTATTCTGGGACACTATTCTATTGGGGGACACTATACTATTCTGGCACACTATACTATTGGGGGACACTATACTATTGGGGGACACTATACTATTGGGGGACACTATACTATTCTGGGACACTATACCTTTCAGAAAAGCAAGGACTTAATACGGTAAAAACGAGAGGGAGGGGTGGGGCAAAGAGATGCCACCAGATCGCATTCTGGTGGCATCTCTTTGCCCCACCCCTCCCTCTTGTTTTTTTTTTTCCCCACATAAAGGGGATAAAACCTTCCTGAGGTCAAGTGGTTAAAAAATAATTACCTTTTTAAAATAATAATAGATTCCTTTCCAGTCACAGGGAGGGGGTGGATACATGGCCAATCTACAGTACATTAAATTATATTATATAATTATATATATTATATTATATTAAATCCCATCTATGATCTGGGCACAAAAAAAAAAAAAAAAAAAAAACACCCTTACACCTCAAGAGTTAAATCCTCATTATGTCTAGGGGTGTTGTAATGAGGAGAATATATTATAATTTTTTTATTATTATTATTATTATTATTTTATTATTATTTTCTTTTTTGATTCTTATTCTTATGTATCATTTCATGTTATTTTCTGTACCTAATGTTACTGTATATTAGTACTTGTATTTGACTGTTATGTAGTCTGTATATCTTATATTTATGTTTTGTTTTTTTGTTTTTTTTCTTTTGTAGACAATATTTGCCTCACAGCTTCTGAAGAAGCAATATAGCTATACTGTATATGGCTTTATATATTATTTTCATCAATCAGTGATGATTTTTTTATGTGTGTTTGTATCTCTGAGAGTTACCGCAGGGCAAATGGGACATCTGGCCAGGGCCCCACCATTGCTTGGTGGTGGCCCAAAGCAGCTGCCCCTGGAGCCTGTGCTGCCCGCCAGCTTTTTTTTTTTTCAGCAGAGTTCCTCCTCCTCTGGGATCGGGCGCTGGTTGCTGAGCTGCCCGCTATTGTCACTTGTAAATACATGAGCGCTGCTTCATGGTGTGGTATGCAGGCAGTGAGGAGATGATGTGCTGTATCCTTCAGCAACCAATCAGTGAGCTGTATTGATGTGCTGTGACCTCTAGCAACCAATAAGTAAGTGGTAATGATGCGCAGTAACCTCTATCAACCAATCAGTGAGTGGTAAACATGTAACTTCTAGCAACCAATGAGTGAGCGGTAAGCATGTAGCCTCTAGCAACCAATGAGTGAGTGGTAAACATGTAACCTTTAGCAACCAGTTAGCGGTGAGGATGTGCAGAAGCCTCTAGGAACCAATCGGTTAGCAGAAATGATCTGCTGTAACCTCTAACAACTAATTGATGAGTCTTAATGTTTGCTGTAACCTCTAGCATCCAGTCAATGAGCAGTAATGATATGCTGTAACCTCTAGCAACCAATCTTAATTGCTGCCTGACCTGATTTTAAGTCGGGGGCGGGCCCAAAGGCAAATCTTTGCCCAGGGCAATATTAAAGATGGCCCTGTATATAAGTAATAATGCCTGTACGCCCTAGACATAGGGAGCATTAAACCCTTGCAGTGCTGGGATCCCCACTGCAGGGGAGGGGGGGGTTTCCAATTCCTGAAAGCTCATTTTCAGTGTACCCTTCCACCCTCTTTGGGGCAGCATCCTGATCATTTTTGTTTGAAAATATGTATACATACCTATTCAGGGGGTCTTTGCTTTGGTCATGTGATGTCACAGGTCCACAGGTCCCCTTACCTCCTTTTTCGTCCTTGGTGGTGGACAGTTGAATTCTGCATAGAGGGTCATTCAATGACGTGGCGCCGGGTCTCTGCTGCACTCTCCCGTGAGCCCAGGTTGCTTGGATGCTGTACCTCCCAGGAGGTCGGATCCTTGGGGCCTCGGGATCATAGGGAGTGAGTCGAATAACATTGGGTGCCATTCAAACTGGGAGATGTGGAAACATCCAGTCTCAGAAAATACTTCCTGATGACAGTTTCCGGTTCTCTGAGGGGAGAAGAGGCAGATCGTCTGTTCATACAGAGTATGAACAGCGATCAGTCATCTCCCCTACACAGTCCCCTCCCCCCCTTCAGTTAGAACACACATAGGGAATACAGCTAACCCCTTGATCGCCCCCCCTAGTGTTAACTCCGTCTCTGCCAGTGACATTTTTATAGCACTGATCGCCAATGGTCCCAAAAATGTGTCAAAATTGTCCGACGTGTTTGCCATAATATCACAGTCCTGAAAAAAAAAAAAAAAAATCGCAGATCGTCGCCATTGCTAGTAAAAAAAAAAAAAAAAAAAATAATAAAAATGCCATAAAACTATCCGCTATTTTGTAGGCGTTATAACTTTTGCGCAAACCAATCAATAAACGCTTATTGCGATTTTTTTTTTTTTTTTACCAAAAATATGTAGAAGAATACGTATCGGCCTAAACTGAGGAAAAAAAATGTTTTTTTTATATATTTTTTTGGGGATATTTATTATAGCAAAAAGTAAAAAAAATATAGCTTTTTTTTCCAAAATTGTCGCTCTTTTTTTTTTTATAGCGCAAAAAATAAAAACCGCAGAGGTGATCAAATGCCACCAAAATAAAGCTCTATTTGTGGGGAAAAAGGACGTTGATTTTGTTTGGGTGCACCGTCGCACAACCGCGCAATTGTCAGTTAAAGGGACGCAGTGCCCGAATCGCAAAAAGTGCGCTGGTCAGGAAGGGGGTAAAATCTTCTGAGGGGGTGAAGCGGTTAAAAGGTTTTATTAATTTATCAGATTTCATTGTTTTTTTTTTTTATCCAGATAGATGCCGCTCCCTTTACACACACTTTTTTTTCAGAAAATAATTGGTACAGAGGACAGCTCCGGAGATAAGGTGAGTAGTAATGAGCTGGGGAATTTCCTGGCCACAGCTGATTGGGACAGGGGCTTGCTATTATGTGACAGGTCCCTGAGGTTTTTCGGGACAAACTGGGTTCAGCCTGAACCCTCATTGAGCTGTCAAAAAGTACTGGGACAAGGTCACCAGCGCCCAGGGCAAAGATGGCATAACATTATTTGCAAGTTTAAAGGATCCGCCATCAATCATCTGCTTGTCAATAGGAGGATTTTTTATTAAGAGTGGAGTATTTGCAAAAAAGGAGGCTGTTCATGGTGGGAGACCTCTGTGGCCCAGAGGAAATAGACAGCACAACCTCCAGCTCTCTACTGCTCTCCTCACTGGTTCCAGCAGCTGACAGGAGTAGTGATGCCGCTGTCACTATTCCTGTCAGGCATATAGTCAGAATGGCGGACCCTCCATCCCTGCAGAATACAGCTACGCCCAGGGCAGCCTCTCTTCCTGCCCACCCCTTATTCTGGCCCTGACTGTCACATAATAGCAGGCCACTGTCAGGGCTGGGCTCTCTGAGCTGACCACTCAGCTGTCAGCTAATTGCCAGCTCCTATCTATCCACAGTTACTCAGCTGTTGACGATATCCTGCTCGTCAGTCCTGCCTACTTAAGCCATCCAGTCCAGAGGATCTCTGCCTTCATTGTGGTCAACATCACAAAGATGATCCCCTGCGTTCCTGTTTAAAGACTGGCTTTGCTGACATCCCTTCTGGCTCCAGATCCTGCTTGCTGTTTCACTACATTGATCCCTGACTTCTGGCTTGTCTGACTATCCGTTCCGGTTACTGAACTCTGGCTATGTTTTTACTAAGTTTGTTCTTTTTACTTTTATTATTAAACAAGTGTGATTTAACTGTACTTCTGTCTCGGTCTGATTATGTGGTTTCTGACAGCCACTGGCCCATTCAGCTGTGGCCAGGAGATTCCCCCGCTCCACAGCTGTGCGTAACAAAGGGGCGGAGATGCTGGTGACATCATTGACCTAATATGGCCATATCTGGTGAATAACATTGTCCAAATATGGCCATGTGGCCAAAAAAGGTCATGTCACCAACATTCCCTTTGTTACATGTAGCGCCAGGGTGGAGGAATTCTCCGGCAGCAGCTGATTGGAGTAGCAGCCTCCTATCACGTGACAGGTCCCTGAGGTTCATCCTCAACCTTAGCGCATCAGCATTGCAGCCAGGGTTGATTTTTTTTTCTTTTTATCTAAAGTTCACAGTTCAACTTGTCCAAATAATTTCCTCAGCAGACAAGATAAAAACAAATTGTGGCCAAAGTTGAATAATGCCCTCGCTATAGGCGTAGGGCGTATATGTACCTCTTGGAGCCTGACTGAACAACTCCTAGAGATATCGTCAGGTCTAAAACTCTGAGCTCAGAACTACTGTGTTAGGGGAGAGAGAGTCAGGGGCGGACTGACAACTCATGGGGCCCCTGGGCAATAGGAGATTATGGGGCTCCCCGGGCAATAGGAGATTATGGGGCCCCCAGGCAATAGGAGATTATGGGGCTCCCCAGGCAATAGGAGATTATGGGGCTCCCCGGGCAATAGGAGATTATGGGGCCCCCGGGCAATAGGAGATTATGGGGCCCCCGGGCAATAGGAGATTATGGGGCCCCCGGGCAATAGGAGATTATGGGGCCCCCGGGCAATAGGAGATTATGGGGCCCCCGGGCAATAGGAGATTATGGGGCCCCCGGGCAATAGGAGATTATAGGGCCCCCGGGCAATAGAAGATTATGGGGCCCTCGAGTAATAGGAGATTATGGGGCCCCCGGGCAATAGGAGATTATGGGGCCACACAGTATATACACACACACACATACATACAGTATACACACACAGACACACAGTATACACTCATAGGCTATGAACCAAAAAGGAAAAAAACATGTGCAATTCAAAGAAAAGGCATATAAAGTAAACTCAAACGGTTCTAAAACTATATGTGATAACATAAAGTCCATAAACAGTCCAACTGGAGAGACACCCTGTGTGGAAGGGATCTATTCAATCGTAAAGCTTTTCAATCAGCGTGAAGAAAAACCAGGTGCACCTCCACCAGACAAGTAATAATAGCCCCTTACCAGATGTCCCGGTAGGGAGCGCTTAATCACAAAATGGGTCTGCAGATGGATCAAACTTGAGCCCTCCAAATGGAACACTATCGTAAGGCAGGTTAGGAGATACAGCAGTCATACACCGTCCAGCATGGGAAGACGCTGTTTGAAGCGGGTCTCAGATGTATAGCATTGTAGAATCAAGGAGGGTTCACCATAGGGAGGAAAAAAAGCGCTCCAAATAGTGTAAAATCATTTACGAATATAAAAAACAAAAGATGCACTTACAAACATGAAAGAACATCGGGCATATCATCAAACTGGGCAAGCGTCGGCCGATCGCGAACACCAATCGATATCCCTTCTAGTACCGGTTCACATGAGGCAAGTAAGCGTGTCACGCCACCCAACGCGTTTCGTGAAAAATTCACGTCGTCTGGGGTCATACCAGTTGGACTGTTTATGGACTTTATGTTATCACATATAGTTTTAGAACCGTTTGAGTTTACTTTATATGCCTTTTCTTTGAATTGAACATGTTTTTTTCCTTTTTGGTTCATAGCCTATGAGGGAATATATATATTCACTGTATACATTTATAAGCAATGTTTTATGGTTTATTTAGTCATAAGTTCGGTGTGTTAGAGTTACAGATCACAAGATACACCTGTTTAAGGGAGATTGGTTTAAATCCTAATAGAAATATTGGGGATTGCGCAGTTCTCTTCTTTTTTCTTTGTCTCTATATGTATATTACACTTTGGGTATATATTAGAACTGCTGCATCACACATTTTCATTAAGTACACACTGTAGCGCAGATTTCCTCTCCTTTTTTACACAGTATACACACACAGAATACATATACACACATTGAAAAGGTACTGAAGAGGCGGGGCAGCTATAATCTTGGGATTTTTGAGGCTGGCAACCCTGATCGGGCCCCTTAGTGGCATGGTGAGTCCGCCCCTGGAGAGAGTGCATGTTTTATGGGTTTATATCAGAGAAAGAACTTGCTCCTGGGAAGGTGAACAATAACTGCCGGGAGTCTCTTAGCAATGTCCTGACCACAAGTGTACGACATCGCTGGGAGTTTTTCAGTCAGGCATCAGGAGGCACATAAATGGCTTACACCTATAGCAAGGGCATTATTCAACTTTTTTCTTTCACAAATTTTGTATAAATTGGAGTTGGGTTTGACCGCAGTCAAGAAAAGTCAAGAAAAGTCAAGAAAAGTCAGAAAAGTCAGGTCACCGGGGTGCGTCAGTCAATAATGATGTTTGCGCCGCTCTGACACTCCTTACCTTGTTTTAATTGATTTTTTAAGGCTGAAAAGACAATAAAAATAAGTTGTATTATACGTATTGTTCATGAATAATATATACACATGTACAGTATATAGTATGTGTACTTTGTGGGGAGGGGGGACATTGTATATAGTTTTACATACGTTTTGATTTAATGTCCTTCTTTAATTTTTTCAGGTTCTTTTGCACTTTTCCATCTTCTATTATCTTCAGATGTTTTCCGGTGTAATTTTTATCTTCCTGTGTGAAGAGGAATACTTCCTGGGCATATTCTCTCAGGGCTGTCTGTCCATCTAGAATTCTTCTCTTCTCATCCTCATCACTTTTCTCCAGATCGTCAATCACCACAACAACTTTCTCCTTTCCTTGAAGGAAAAAGGAAATTCCATTATTCAGCTGTACATATGGGGGGGGGGGGGGGGGAAATGCTGGGTGGTGGGCGGTCACCTCTTAGATTTGGCTCTGTTTAAATTGGTATTAAAGACCAGCTTTGGAACGTTCCCCTATATCAGGGGTCTCCAGACTTTGTAAACAGTGGGCCAGTTTACTGTCCTTCAAGCTTTAGGGGGGCCAGACCATGGCCATTGGGAGTAGAAGAGGTACCAACATCAGCGGGAAAAAAACATTGCCCTGTCTTTGGTGTCATTAGGAGGAATTGTGCCCCATCATTGGTGTCAGTGGAAGGAATTGTGCAACATCATTGGTACCATTGGGAGGAATTGTGCAACATCATTGGTACCATTGGGAGGAATTGTGCAACATCATTGGTGCCATTGGGAGGAATTGTGCAACATCATTAGTGCCATTGGGAGGAATTGTGCCCCATCATTGGTGCCATTGGGAGGAATTGTGCCTCATCATTGGTACCATTGGGAGGAATTTCGGCCCATCATTCATTTCAGTGGGAGGAATAGTGCCCCATCATTGGTGTCATTGGGAGGAATAGTGCCCTATCATTGGTGTCATTAGGAGGAATTGTGCCCCATCATTGGTACCATTGGGAGGAATTTCACCCCATCATTCATTTCAGTGGGAGGAAGAGTGCCCCATCATTGGTGTCATTGGGAGGAATTGTGCCCCATCATTGGTGTCATTGGGAGGAATAGTGTCCCATCATTGGTGTCATTAGGAGGAATTGTGCCCCATCATTGGTACCATTGGGAGGAATTTCGCCCCATCATTCATTTCAGTGGGAGGAATAGTGCCCCATCATTGGTGTCATTGGGAGGAATTGTGCCCCATCATTCCTGTCATTGGGTGGAATTGTGCCCCATCATTCCTGTCATTGGGTGGAATTGTGCCCCATCATTCCTGTCATTGGGTGGAATTGTGCCCCATCATTCCTGTCATTGGGTGGAATTGTGCCCAATCATTGGTACCATTGGGAGGAATTCCACCCCATCATTCATTTCAGTGGGAGGAATAGTACCCCATCATTTGTGTCATTGGGAGGAATTGTGCCCCATCATTGCTGTCATTGGGAGGAATTGTGCCCTATCATTGCTGTCATTGGGAGGAATTGTGCCCCATCATTGTTGTCATTGGGAGGAATTGTGCCCCATCATTGTTGCCATTGGGTGGAATTGTGCCCCATCATTGCAGTCATTGGAAAGAAAAGTGCCCCATCAATTGTTGTCATTGGGTGGAATTGTTCCATTGCAACTGTCATTGGGAGGAATAGTGCCCCATCATTACTGTCATTAGGAGGAATTGTGCCCCATCATTGCTGTCATTGGGAGGAATAGTGCCCCATCATTACTGTCATTGGGATGAATTGTGCCCCATCATTGCGGTCATTGGATGGAATTGTGCCCCATCATTGCTGTGATTGGGAGGAATTGTGCCCCATCATTGTTGTCATTGGGTGGAATTGTTCCATTGCTACTGTCATTGGGAGGAACAGTGCCCCATCATTACTGTCATTGGGAGGAATAGTGCCCCATCATTACTGTCATTGGGAGGAATTGTGCTCCATCATTACTGTCATTGGGAGGAATTGTGCTTCATCATTGCTGTCATTGGGAGGAATTGTGCCCCATCATTACTGTCATTGGGAGGAATAGTGCCCCATCATTGCTGTGATTGGGCCCAATTTTTTGTGTCATTGGGAGGAATTGTGTCCCTTCATTGGTCTCAGTGGGAAGCAGAAGAATGTACCCCATCGTTGCTGTCATTGGAAGGAATGGTGCCCCATCATTGGTGTAATTGGGGCAGATTTTTTGTGTCATTGAGTGGAATTGTGCCCGATCGAAATCCAGCGATGTGCATGAGAGCAGCAGCTCTCCCGGTTCTCTCTCTCCTCAGTGAATAGAGAGGCAACAGAAGGAACCATTGGCTCCTGCTGCTGTCAACCACAGCCAGTGAGGAGAGAGCTGGGGGGGGGGGGGCTGAGAAAAAAAATGACAATAAGCATATATTGATTGGCTTGTACAAAAGTTATAGTGTCTACAAAATAGGGGATCGTTTTTGTCATTTTTATTATGATTATTTATTTTTTTTACTAGGAATGGCGGCGATCTTAGCGATGATTTTTAATTGTGACTGCGACATTGCGGCGGACAGATCAGACAGTTTTGACACCATTTTGGGACCATTCACATTTATACAGCGATCGGTGCTATAAAAATGCATTGATTACTGTATAAATGTCACTGGCAGGGAAGGGGTTAACACTAGGGGCAATCAAGGGGTTAATTGTGTTACCTAGGGAGTGATTCTAACTGTAGGGGGAGGGAACTCACAAAAGGGAGGAGAGCAATCGGTGTTCCTCTGTACTGGGAACACATGATCGGTTTCCTCTCACCTGACAGGACGTGGATCTGTGTTTACACACACAGATCCACATCCTGACTCTGTTAACAGGCAATCGCGGGGGGCCTGGCGGACATGGCGGTCGCCGCCGGGCGCGCGCATCCCAGACGGCCGGGAAGCCCAGGACTTCATAGGATTCCCACCCAGGATGGGAGATCCCTCCTGCGGACGTCATATGATAATAAAGACGTCCTGAATTTTTGATGCATTGCCCTGTATATTCCTATTAAAGTCTACTGAATGGCATCTACTGCCAGCTGCCTTTGCCAGTGCCATTCCAGTCTTGAGCCCTGGGGCATTGGTAAGGCATTGCTTTCTCTGACTCATAGTCTCACCATATTTGGAGTGAGATTTGGTGATGCTATTGCTGTGCCGTTCACTGTTCTCCTTGCTGGAGAGCCACCATACTCCTGGTCATCTAAAGCAATGATTCTCCCCCTGGCTGGGGACACCCAACATTTGTTTCCTTGGTTACAGGATAATATTTAGACATTCCGCCGATCACTTCTTAATAAGTGATTTGACTGGCATATTTAAGGCTTTGGATATCTTTTTTACATGCTATTCCATTTTTGTAAAAATTTCATTACCTTGTTACGCAGGTCTTTTGACTGTTCTTTTCTACCTCCCCATGGCTCAGTGTCTAGCCTGCTTAGTGCATCCATGTGAGAGCTAACAAACTCATTGACTATTTATACAGACACTAATTGCAATTTAAAAAGGCACAAATGTGGGAAATTAACCTTTAAAGGGGTTGTAAAGGTTCATTTTTTATTTTCTACATAGGTTCCTCTAAGCTAGCGCATTGTTGGTTCACTTACCTTTTCCTTCGATTTCCTTTCTAAATGTTTTTTTTCCTTTGTCTGAATTTCTCACTTCCTGTTTCTCCTCAGTAAACTTCTCACCATCATCCGAGCGGTGGTTAGTCAGCCAGAACAGCTTACTGAACAGCTTACTGAGGAGGAACAGGAAGTGAGAAATTCAGACAAAGAAAACAAAGAAAAAAAACATTTAAAGGGAAACTGAAGGAAAAGATAAGTGAACCAACAATGCACTAGCTTAAAGGAACCTATTTAGAAAATAAAAAACGAACCTTTACAACCCCTTTGAAGTGGTTGTAAACCCCTATAGACCACTTTGACCTACAGGTAAGCCTATATCAGTGTTTCTCAACTGCAGTCCTCAAGGCGCCCCCAACAGGTCATGTTTTCAAGGCCTTCCATTATTTTTGCACAGGTGCTTTGATCAGTTTCACTGCCTTAGTAATTACCACAGCCGTTTTCATCTGAGGGGAATCCTGAAAACATGACCTGTTGGGGCGCCTTGAGGACTGGAGTTGAGAAACACTGGCCTAGATTAAGACTTACCTGTAGGTCCAAGAAATATCTCCCAAACCTACACGGTTTAGGAGATATTTGCAAAAGTAAGGCACCGATGTCTACGGCGCATGCGCCGTAGACAGTGGCGCACACAGGCGCACTGAGCACGATGCTGCTAACGGCAATCATGCCGTTAGTGGTGGTTCCCGTGCGCATGCGTGGGGGGTGACGTCATCGCGGCTCCGGCCATTCACAGCGACGGAGCCGCGATACTCGGAAGTCACTCCGGGTATCATGGCGGCATCCGAGGAGGACAACGAGGGTCGCATCTGTGTGCCACCTTCTGTGTGCCACCTTCTGTGTCTGTACCAAGGCCAAACATTCCAGGGAATGTAAACTTTTTATCAGGGCCATTTGGGTGATTTCTGTTATCATGATTTAAAAATGGATCCAAAAAAATGGTGTGATAATAAATGGCTTCTTGTGATCACTGTCCTTAAATAAAATACAGTTTTCTTTTTTTTGGCACAATTAGTCATATTTTCACCACGTGGTTTTCACCACGTATTAACCACGTGACCACGGGGCACTTAAACCCCCCCCCCCCCCCCCCGTGACCAGACCAATTTTCAGCTTTCAGCGCTCTCACACTTTGAATGACAATTACTCAGTCATGCAACACTGTACCCATATGAAAGTTTTGTCCTTTTTTTGCGCACAAATAGAGCTTTCTTTTGGTGGTATTTAATCACTGCTGGGTTTTTTATTTTTTGTGCTATAAATCAAAAAAGACTGAAAATTCCGTAAAAAAAAAAAAAAGATTTGTTTCTGTTTCAAATTTATTGCAGAGTTTTAGCGAGTATTGGCAGAGTATTGCAGATTACTGTCACCGAGCAGCGCTGTGGGCACTACACATCCAGCCCACAGCGCTGCTGCCATCTCTCCCCCTCTCCCCTCGCCAGGGCTGGACTGGGACAGAAATTTGGCCCTGGACTTCATCCAGACCAGCCCACTTACATTTTGAGTGTCCCCATCAGCACTCCCTTACATCAGAGTGTCCCATCAGCACCCCCTTACATCAGAGTGTCCCATCACCAGCCCCCTTACATCAGAGTGTCCCATCAGCACCCCCTTACATCAGAATGTCCCATGAGCAGCCCCTGTACATCAAAATGTCCCATGAGCAGCCCCCTTACATGAGAGTGCCCCATCAGCAGCCCCCTTACATCAGAGTGTCCCATCAGCAGCCCCCTTACATCAGAGTGGTCCATCACCAGCCCCTTTACATCAGAGTGCCCCATCAGCAGCCCCCTTACATCAGAGTGTCCCATCAGCAGCCCCCTTACATCAGAGTGGTCCATCACCAGCCCCCTTACATCAGAGTGTCCAATCAGAACCCCCTTACATCAGAATGTCCCATGAGCAGCCCCCTTACATGAGAGTATCCCATCAGCAGCCCCCTTACATTAGAGTGTTCCATCAGCACCCCCTTACATCAGAGTGTCCCATCACCAGCCCCCTTACATCAGAGTGTCCCATCAGCAGCCCCCTTACATCAGAGTGTCCCATCAGCAGCCCCCTTACATCAGAGTGTCCCATCAGCAGCCCCCTTACATCAGAGTGTCCCATCACCAGCCCCCTTACATCAGAGTGGCCCATCAGCACCCCCTTACATCAGAATGCCCCATGAGCAGCCCCCTTACATGAGAGTGTCCCATCAGCAGCCCCCTTACATCAGAGTGTCCCATCACCAGCCCCCTTACATCAGAGTGTCCCATGAGCTCCCCTTTACATCAGAGTGTCCCATCAGCAGCCCCCTTACATCAGAGTGTCCCATCACCAGCCACCTTACATCAGAGTGTCCCATCACCAGCCACCTTACATCAGAGTGGCCCACTAAGCCATTGGCCCACCGGGTAACTCCCGGTAGTCTCGATGGCCAGTACATGCCTGCCCTTCGCACTGTACCGAGCAGTACAGACAGGGGAGGGAGGAACCACCATTATGACGTGGTGCTGGTTTGTGTACAAGTGATCGCTCCGTCATTTGACGCAGCGATCACGTGGTAAACGGCCGCTATCAGCGGCTATTTACCGTGATCTGTGATACGGGTATTCCGGGTCATGGATGTTCCCGGGTGCGTGCCCCGGGGTGGGGGGGACGTTGGGGGTGTGCAGGAGCAAGATTCTGGGAGGACGTCCATGGGCGCCCTCCCAGAATATGCTGTCTGCGCTGTAGCCGTCTTATTTCGGGCTATGGCCCGGTCAGCAAGTGGTTAATGCCCAAATTTCACAATTTCTGCCAGGGTATGCAAACTTTTGAGCACGAATGTACCTGGTAAATGTTTGAAGTGGCTAGGCCAAAGATTTCCATGGGGTAGGGGCGATGGTGATGAAGAAGGGAGTGAAAATAGCAGCCAAGGCACTTACCTGTGCCTCTCTGTTGCTTGTCTGGATCCCTCTACTCTCTCCTCCATTTTGGTTGGTTCTGACAGTCTGTCACCCCATGTAACCACTGCACATAGGTTTGGCAGTTCAGCAGAAGACATAATGTAAAGAAGTAGGGGTCAGATTTATTGATGGGTGTAAAAGATTACTGCAGATTGGATGGCCACATTGTGAAAAGCAACGTGGCATGGGGACACGGAGGGTTACCTTAACCTGGTTTATAGAACAGTGAAGCCTATGCAATGCCGGACCAATACTCAACATAACAAAAGGAAAAAAAATATGCCACAGGCTGGGGATGAGCCAGTAAACCAAATAAAAAAGCTGACAACTCAGGCCCAAAGCTGGCAAGCTCTCAGGTATATGAAGAGGGTGACCTTTCTTGTATCTCCTGCCCAAGCATCCCTTGAAGGTGAGCTCCAGGGTGCAAAGGGGCAAGAGGAGCACGAATGGTGGAGGATGTAGTTTGCAGAACCTCGAACTGGAGATGCTGTCAGCAGGCGAATCAGCAGAAGTTAAAAGTGAACTCTGACTTCTCTGAAAGTTTAGGATGGCAGAGCTCGTGGATGATGTCAGCAGGTATATAGAAGGACGGTGCATAGAAGCAGGCAATAAGTAAGGTAAGTAGGCAATAGGGATGAGCTCGGTGTTCGACTCGAACATCGGCCGTTCGTCTATTGGCGAATTCAGAACTTTGTGGACCGTTCGTTTCAAATTCGTGTGGCAAGAACGGTCCACAATCCTCTACGCCATCACAGTGCATTGCTGGCTCACGATTGGCCAAGTATGCGATGTGACCCCGCATGCTTGGCCAATCACAGCGCCGGCAGCGAGGAGATCCATAATTGGCCACAGGCAGGATGCCTGTGGCCAATTATAGCTCAGGGGGGTTTAGTACACGCCCCACACTATATAAGGCCGACAGCGTGGCGGCCTTGTGTAGTGTTCCGGCGTGCAGGAAAAAGAGCAAGATGGGCAGGGACAGTGTGTTTTTTTCTCAGGCATCGGCAGGAGTTAAAATGGGTGATGTGTGCCTCCAGCGCAGTATACAACTGTATCTAACCTTTATTGCTGGTGTTCTATAATAAAGGCATCTGCAGAAGTTAGTGGGTGTTGTGTGCCCCCAGCACAGTATACACCTGTATCTACCCTTTATTGCTGGTATTCTCTAATACAGCCATCTGCAGGAGTTAGTGGGTGTTGTGTGCCTCCAGCACAGTATACACCTGTATCTACCCTTTATTGCTGGTGTTCTCTAATACAGGCATCTGCAGGAGTTAGTGGGTGTTGTGTGCCTCCAGCACAGTATACACCTGTATCTACCCTTTATTGCTGGTGTTCTCTAAAGCCCCATACACACTATCAGATTGTCTGCTGATTTTTTCCTTCAGGTTTACCAAAACCATGTAATACAAGGGCCTGCCTGATTGCATACACATTGAAACCCCTAAGTTTTGACCCCATATTATATGCTTTTGGTAAATCTGATGAAAAAAATGAGCAGACAATCTGATAGTGTGTATGGGGCTTTATACAGCTATCTGCAGGAGTTAGTGGGTGTTGTGTGCCTCCAGCACAGTATACAACTGTATCTACCCTTTATTGCTGGTGTTCTCTCATACAGGCATCTGCAGGAGTTAAAGTGGGTGTTGTGTGCCTCCAGCACAGTATACACCTGAAGATACCCCTTATTGCTGATGCTGTTGCATATCTTGCATATTAGTCTTTAAAATTAGCACTTTTGATTTCGAACGTTTGAGTCACATAGACTTTAATAGGGTTCTAAAGTTCGTACAAATTTTTGGTCCGTTCGAAGGTTCTGGTGTGAACCGAACCATGGGGATGTTCGGCTCATCCCTAGTAGGCAACTGTCAATGGCATAGAGCAGAATCAGAAGCAGTATCAAAGTCACAGATCAGGCTCAGGTCCACAATTCAGGAGCTGATTCAAGGTTAGGGACGAAGTTGAGGTCAGGAACAGGTAGAACAGAAGTACAGAGCAGGATCCAAACCAATTCAGGAGGAAGCCAGGTTGATAATAGGAATCACACGCAGAACACAAGTCATGGAGCAAGGAACACACCGAAGACCAGTTAGCACAGGGTTTTACTGTTTTCTTTGTCCCCAGCATGGGCGTCTGCAGGTAAGGGCAAGGGGGGTCAAGCGCCCACCCCTGGAATCAGGGATTGGATCAGCACATTCAGCACAGTGGTGTGGCTATGGGGGTGCAGGCAGCCAGTGGGGTGACATCATCAAGGTGCTGTCAAGCCCCCCCCCATCAGTGTAGTGTGACTACGGGCTCTTTTCCCTGCTCAGTTCAGCAGAGAACTTGGCGTTGCTGTGACAGGAGAAAGGCAAGCTGCGGGCCCCCCCCCCCCCTTTCTCCTGTCAGGAAGAAGAGACAGTGGCTCTCACCAGGCTCCCTGCCCAGCTTCCTTCCCGCTCCGTTCCTTCCCCATTGGCTAAAACTGAGGGCCAATCAAAGGAGACTAGGAGAGGAGAGCATCATGGGACATGTAGTCTCGAAGACTGGCAGCCCCATTTGCCACAGGAAGGAGGCTACAGCTCGATCAAGAGAGAGATTGAGAGACTGCAGCCTGGAAAAAATCTGAGGGAGTGAGTGCTACAGGACAAAAAAAAGAGGCATGTGCTGGGCGGAAGCCACAGAGAGAGAGAGAGAGAGAGAGAGAGAGAGAGAGAGAGACACACACTGCCCAGTGTCACCAGAGAGAGAGCCACGCTGCCCAGTGTCACCAGAGAGAGAGCCACGCTGCCCAGTGTCACCAGAGAGAGAGCCACGCTGCCCAGTATCACCAGAGAGAGAGCCACGCTGCCCGTATCACCAGAGAGAGAGACACACTGCCCAGTATCACCAGAGAGAGAGCCACACTGCCCAGTATCACCAGAGAGAGAGCCACACTGCCCAGTATCACCAGAGAGAGAGCCACGCTACCCAGTGCCAGAGAGAGCCATGCACCTAGCGCTGCCAGAGAGAGTCACACTACCCAGCATCACCAGAGAGAGAGCCACCTTACCCAGCGCCAGAGAGAAAGCCACACAACCCAGCGCCACCGGAGAGAGCCATGCTGCCCAGTGCCATAGAGAGAGCCACGCTACCAAGCACCACCAGAGAGAGAGCCACGCTACCCAGCACCAGAGAGGGCCATGCTTCCTAGTGCTATAGACAGCCACACTACCCAGCACTACCAGAGAGATAGCCATGCTACCCAGTGCCAGAGAGAACCATGTTACCCAGCGCCAGAGAAAGAGACACGCTACCCAGCACCACCAGAAAGAGCCATGCTACCCAGCACCACCAGAGAGAGAAAGACTGAGCCACTGCCAGGGTACAGACATGCTACACTACTGACCAAAATCGCCCCCGGGGAACCCAGAGTGAGCGATCGTCCAGCCGGAGGGATCACTGCTGTAGTTTCCCTGGGTCTAGTAAGAGGGCTGGCTATTATCCAATACTTATCCTAGGGACTGTACTACGCCTGCAGTCTCTGACCATGACGATGTGATAATCACATTGTCACATGGGTAACCCCCCCCCCAAAAAAAAAGTTCTGCGGGCGCCCATGGTTCACAGTGGGGAGATCGCTTCTCCCACACTTCCTGTCCAGCAACAAGAAAGAAAGTAGAGGTCAACGAGAGCACAACTACCAAAAAAAACCTGACAGAGATTCTAAACATCTTAATTCTACACAGGCTGTGTCCCCATTCAGAGAGATTCTCCATATTTTCTGTTCCAGCAGACAACAGGTGAAAGGAAATCTCCACAATGGAGCTACAGAAAGCACTGAAACCTGTCTGAGGTCCTAACGTGCTGCAGCCAATTCCCGGGGAGGTGTGCAAAGTAGGTGGCTGGAGGGGAACATAAATAGTCTGGGGTCTGGAACAGCCTTGGTCTTGTCCTGCTGGAGAAGTTCCCAGGTTCAGGGGCAAGCTTGCTGGAGTTGCTTTAGTTCATCGAGGTCCTAGCTGTGGCAATACTGGGTGGCCTATTCCTATTCCTTCACCCACAGGTCTGGTATGGAGGAATCACCGGAAGTGTGTAGCTGTCCTATAGCACTGAGTATTAACTCCTTTCTCACTGAAGAATGTCTGGTGGAAGCTAGGAACTGGGTAGTTGTCTTGAAGCATAGGGATGTCTAAAGAAAAAATGGGGACTTCAGCTGTCCTAAAGACACATTGTAAGAATAGACCCTAGCTCAAGACCCAAGTGACTGTGTGCTGTTTGAAGGATAAGTGCCAGCATTTCTGAGACAGGTATTTGGTTTTGGCCTTTCCTTTAAACCCGTGGCCTTCAAGACTGTTCAGAGAAGACTAGCCTAGACAAGAGTGCCCACCTGTTACTATTTAACATGCCTTGAATATCCCATGCCACCCTAACCCCACCCTCTTTCCAATTCCTTCAATCAATACAATTTAAAAAGTCAACCCTAGACTGTTTATTGAAGCCAGAGTGGAAGGAATGTTGCCTGTGTGGCTGGTGGCCTTGTACGGTTTGTGAAAGAACCAGTTAACATCTGCAGCCCTTGTGAGGGTAGTGCTACAATACAAAAATAAAGACCTATTACTTACCAAACCTTTCATTAAGAAATTTCAGCTCCTCATCATAGAGGGAGTCGGTGACATTGGTGATATTTATCCTTCCACGCTTCTTAGTATGATACAAGATGGCAAAGTTATACTCGGAGACCTCTTGACGAAACTTAGACATGTCGTTGGTTATGTACACAGGTCGGGCCACGATCTTTGTGTTCTTACACATTCTGTTCTCTAGAAAATCTTTCAGCCATTCATAATTCTGTTCACTGTCTCTGGAGCAGATTGCCACCTTTCTTGGCCCCATCTGTAATAACCAACAGACATAAGTCATGAGCCGATAACATGATAAACTGTTTATTTCATTGCTTGCATTTTATGGTTTACTCCACAACAATCCACATCTCTGTTCATAAGAATGAAATGATGTGTGTGATCTTTAAGCCTGAATTCCGGGCACAAAAACGTTCATTTCAATACATTCCTCAATAGCCATAAAGGATAGAAATGTGCTTTGTGTGCACAAAATGCCTTTGCAAACCAAAATTTTACCTTGTAAATGTAGCAGTGACATCATCTCTGTGCTGGACATAATTGTGTGGAGAGGAGAGCTGTGGGAGGTTTTCATTAAGGTCCAACCACTGCAGGAGGGAGACATGACCAGTTACCCTGCTCAAGGGGAGAGAGAGCAACAGTGACCGTCAGGGTTGGGACAAGCAGGGCTGGACTGGGACAGAAATTTGGCCCTTGACTTCATCCAGACCGGCCCACTTATATTTTGACTGTCCCATCAGCACCCCCTTACAACAGAGTGTCCCATCAGCACCCCCTTACATCAGAGTGTCCCATCAGCACCCTCTTACATCAGAGTGTCCCATCAGCACCCCCTTACATCAGAGTGTACCATCAGCACCCTCTTACATCAGAGTGTCCCATCTGCACCCCCTTACATCAGAGTATCCCATCACCAGCCCCCTTACATCAGAGTATCCCATCAGCAGCCCCCTTACATCAGAGTATCCCATCAGCAGCCCCTACATCAGAGTGTCCCATCAGCACCCCCTTACAACAGAGTGTCCCATTACCAGCGCCCTTACATCAGTGTCCCATTACCAGCCCCCTTACAACAGTGTCCCATTACCAGCCCCCTTACAACAGTGTCCCATTACCAGCGCCCTTACATCAGAGTGTCCCATCAGCACCCCCTTATATCAGAGTGTACCATCAGCACCCTCTTACATCAGAGTGTCCCATCTGCACCCCCTTACATCAGAGTATCCCATCACCAGCCCCCTTACATCAGAGTATCCCATCAGCAGCCCCCTTACATCAGAGTATCCCATCAGCAGCCCCTACATCAGAGTGTCCCATCAGCACCCCCTTACAACAGAGTGTCCCATTACCAGCGCCCTTACATCAGTGTCCCATTACCAGCCCCCTTACAACAGTGTCCCATTACCAGCCCCCTTACAACAGTGTCCCATTACCAGCACCCTTACATCAGAGTGTCTCATCAGCACCCCCTTACATCAGAGTGTCCCATCAGCGCCCCCTTACATCAGAGTATCACATCAGCAGCCCCTACATCAGAGTGTCCCATTACCAGCGCCCTTACATCAGAGTGTCCCATTACCAGCACCCTTACATCAGAGTGTCCCATTACCAGCACCCTTACATCAGAGTGTCCCATCAGCAGCCCCTACATCAGAGTGTCCCATCAGCAGCCCCTACATCAGAGTGTCTCATCAGCACCCCCTTACATCAGAGTGTCCCATCAGCACCCCCTTACATCAGAGTGTCCCATCAGCACCCCCTTACATCAGAGTGTCCCATCAGCACCCCCTTACAACAGAGTGTCCCATTACCAGCCCCCTTACAACAGAGTGTCCCATTACATCAGAGTGCCCCATCAGCAGCCCCCTTACAACAGAGTGTCCCATTACCAGCGCCCCTACATCAGAGTGTCCCATCAGCAGCCCCTACATCAGAGTGTCCCATCAGCAGCCCCTACATCAGAGTGTCCCATCAGCAGCCCCTACATCAGAGTGTCCCATCAGCAGCCCCTACATCAGAGTGTCCCATCAGCAGCCCCTACATCAGAGTGTCCCATCAGCACCCCCTTACATCAGAGTATCCCATCAGTAGCCCCCTTACAACAGAGTGTCCCATTACCAGCGCCCTTACATCAGAGTGTCCCATCAGCACCCCCTTAAATCAGAGTGTCCCATCAGCACCCCCTTACATCAGAGTGTCCCATCAGCAGCTCCCTTACATCAGAGTGTCCCATCAGCAGCCCCCTTATATCAGAGTGTCCCATTACCAGCCCCCTTACATCAGAGTGTCCCATAACCAGCCCCCTTACATCAGAGTGGCCCACTGTGCCACCGGCCCACCGGGAAACTCCCGGTAGTCCCGATGGCCAGTACATGCCTGGGGACAAGGTATGGGCAGGAGGGACAGCTGCCCTGGGCATGGTGGCATCATGGGAGGTGGGGAGGGCACCACATGGAGAGCTCCTACCTACAAGAAGACAGGAGTAGTGATTTCAGCTTCACTACTCCTGTTAGCCTAGCACTGGAGGGGACAAGCCAGATCTGGAGAGGAGGAAAGTGCCAGGAGAAGGGACGGGTTGTGCTCTTTCTCGCTTCTAGCTTCTTCTCCTGCCACTGCAGCTCTCCTGAATCAGCACTGCACGATCGCCACCTTGCTGTGTTTCTTTATCTTCCCCCATCCGCTTCCAACAAAGAACATGGGTAGGGGGCGGGTAAACAAAGTGGAAATCTGACAGCCAGTGGCATTTCAAGTGCAGGGCCCCTGCAATCCTATAGAGCTCTATAGATTCATCAAATCCCCACACCGGCTCCCAATCACCCAGCAAATTAAATTCAAAATAATAACCACAACATACAAAGCCATTCACAACTCTACCCCCGATCTACATCACCAAATCACCAAGTCTCCAAATATCACCCAAATCGTCCTCTCCACTCTTCTCAAGACCTCCTACTCTCAAGCTCTCTTTCGTCTCCTCCTCCCATGCTCATCTCCAGGATTTCTCCATAGTCTCTCCCATCCTCTGGAACTCGCTACCTCCACTGGTCCGGCTATCCCCCTACTCTTGCAACCTTCAGGTGATCCCTGAAAACTCATCTCTTCAGGGAAGCCTATCATGTCTCCACCTAATCTCCTACCACTTCCATCAGCTCATTCCCCACAGTTATAACCTTTTGTACCACCTGCCCCACCCTATTAGATTGTAAGCTCTTCTGAGCAGGGCCCTCTTAATCCTTTTATTTTATTGAATTATAACTGTATTGCCTCCTTTTTATATTGTAAAGCGCTGCGTAAACTGTTGGCGCTATATAAAAATCCCGAATAATAATAATAATAATAAAACCCACCTATAGTGCTTGAATAATTTTTTTTGGGGGGGCAGGGGATTTTTGCTGACACATAATGTCCATACATTTCTGGGGAGGGTGCCATTTGATATCTTCGCTCCTTGCCACTAGATGACCTTGTTCCGTCACTGGGGACCAGTCTTTATTAGAGGAAGCTGCTGCTTAATTTATCATGTTAAAGTGATTGTAAACCCTTACAAACCACTTTGACCAACAGGTAAGCCTAGATTAAGGCTTACCTGTAGGTCCAAGAAATATCTCCTAAACCTACACGGTTGGCTGTAGGACACATAGGGTGTGGATTGGCTGTAGGACACATAGGGTGTGGATTGGCTGTGGGACACATAGGGTGTGGCGTGGCTGTGGGACACATAGGGTGTGGCGTGGCTGTGGGACACATAGGGTGTGGCGTGGCTGTGGGACACATAGGGTGTGGCGTGGCTGTAGGACACATAGGGTGTGGCGTGGCTGTAGGACACATAGGGTGTGGCGTGGCTGTAGGACACATAGGGTGTGGCGTGGCTGTAGGACACATAGGGTGTGGATTGGCTGTAGGACACATAGGGTGTGGATTGGCTGTAGGACACATAGGGTGTGGATTGGCTGTAGGACACATAGGGTGTGGCGTGGCTGTAGGACACATAGGGTGTGGCGTGGCTGTAGGACACATAGGGTGTGGCGTGGCTGTAGGACACATAGGGTGTGGCGTGGCTGTAGGACACATAGGGTGGGGAGTGGCTGTAGGACACATAGGGTGGGGAGTGGCTGTAGGACACATAGGGTGTGGCGTGGCTGTAGGACACATAGGGTGTGGCGTGGCTGTAGGACACATAGGGTGTGGCGTGGCTGTAGGACACATAGGGTGTGGCGTGGCTGTAGGACACATAGGGTGGGGAGTGGCTGTAGGACACATAGGGTGTGGCGTGGCTGTAGGACACATAGGGTGTGGAGTGGCTGTAGGACACATAGGGTGTGGATTGGCTGTAGGACACATAGGGTGTGGTGTGGCTGTAGGACACATAGGGTGTGGATTGGCTGTAGGACACATAGGGTGTGGATTGGCTGTAGGACACATAGTGACACATAATGGACTACTATGTGATGTGATGCGATGCGATGCATAGTAGTCCATTATGCTTTACCTTTGCAGGGAATCAAAGAGGAAGTAAACTCATCAGGGTTTACTTCCTCTTTAATATCAATGCTTATTGTTTTTCCAGAAAAGCAAGCGAGGTTCTAAACTTGGTGATACCATATCACCATATCACTATGGTCAGAAGAGGACTGAGAACCTTTGGCCTATGAGGGCTACTACAACTGAATGGCCCATTTCAGAACAGATTTCTCTGAGAGAACGTAAACCAAACAAAGTGGGTTGTAGACCACAGTTCTAGTGATTGGTGGACAAGGTGACGGATTGGTATTTCTAAAGGGCAGGACCTAAGCCGGACAAACATGGGTCGAACTCCAAATTAATTTTCGTTTGAAAATCCTAATTATGAATTTTTGATCAAATTTCGCAGCATTAGTGGGCTGCAGCAACGGCCACTTTTCATGCAGCCATCGAATCTGAGTGATTGAGCATGTTGGAAATTAGATGAATGAATACATTTCAAATCAATACAATTGAAAAAGAAAAAGCGGTGACCTGGAAAGAAAAGAAGATTCCCGACCACGAAATGTCTTTCCTGTAGCAACATGAGATGAAATTGAAGGCTTGGTTGGACGAATTTAATGGTGGCACCATGGTATTACAAAACGCATTTTGATTTTTGAAAGGAAAATTCATTTGACCCATGCATGGTCTCTATTAGGGCCTAAATATTTTCCAAGGGGAAAGACAGCAGCTTCTCAGCTTACCGGTTAAGGGAAGGCCACAATATTAAGAGAGGTGCCCTGCCTCATGATTGAGCTTGCTGGCATCTCCATGCAGGTGAAGAAGTGGCTGTAGGACACATAGGGTGTGGCGTGGCTGTAGGACACATAGGGTGTGGCGTGGCTGTAGGACACATAGGGTGTGGTTTGGCTGTAGGACACATAGGGTGTGGATTGGCTGTAGGACACATAGGGTGTGGATTGGCTGTAGGACACATAGGGTGTGGATTGGCTGTAGGACACATAGGGTGTGGATTGGCTGTAGGACACATAGGGTGTGGATTGGCTGTAGGACACATAGGGTGTGGATTGGCTGTGGGACACATAGGGTGTGGATTGGCTGTGGGACACATAGGGTGTGGCGTGGCTGTGGGACACATAGGGTGTGGCGTGGCTGTGGGACACATAGGGTGTGGCGTGGCTGTAGGACACATAGGGTGTGGCGTGGCTGTAGGACACATAGGGTGTGGCGTGGCTGTAGGACACATAGGGTGTGGATTGGCTGTAGGACACATAGGGTGTGGATTGGCTGTAGGACACATAGGGTGTGGATTGGCTGTAGGACACATAGGGTGTGGCGTGGCTGTAGGACACATAGGGTGTGGCGTGGCTGTAGGACACATAGGGTGTGGCGTGGCTGTAGGACACATAGGGTGGGGAGTGGCTGTAGGACACATAGGGTGGGGAGTGGCTGTAGGACACATAGGGTGGGGCGTGGCTGTAGGACACATAGGGTGTGGCGTGGCTGTAGGACACATAGGGTGTGGCGTGGCTGTAGGACACATAGGGTGTGGCGTGGCTGTAGGACACATAGGGTGTGGCGTGGCTGTAGGACACATAGGGTGTGGCGTCGAGCCATCGAATCTGAGTGATTGAGCATGTTGGAAATTAGATGAATGAATACATTTCAAATCAATACAATTGAAAAAGAAAAAGCGGTGACCTGGAAAGAAAAGAAGATTCCCGACCACGAAATGTCTTTCCTGTAGCAACATGAGATGAAATTGAAGGCTTGGTTGGACGAATTTAATGGTGGCACCATGGTATTACAAAACGCATTTTGATTTTTGAAAGGAAAATTCATTTGACCCATGCATGGTCTCTATTAGGGCCTAAATATTTTCCAAGGGGAAAGACAGCAGCTTCTCAGCTTACCGGTTAAGGGAAGGCCACAATATTAAGAGAGGTGCCCTGCCTCATGATTGAGCTTGCTGGCATCTCCATGCAGGTGAAGAAGTGGCTGTAGGACACATAGGGTGTGGCTTGGCTGTAGGACACATAGGGTGTGGCGTGGCTGTAGGACACATAGGGTGTGGAGTGGCTGTAGGACACATAGGGTGTGGATTGGCTGTAGGACACATAGGGTGTGGCGTGGCTGTAGGACACATAGGGTGTGGAGTGGCTGTAGGACACATAGGGTGTGGAGTGGCTGTAGGACACATAGGGTGTGGAGTGGCTGTAGGACACATAGGGTGTGGAGTGGCTGTAGGACACATAGGGTGTGGATTGGCTGTAGGACACATAGGGTGTGGATTGGCTGTAGGACACATAGGGTGTGGATTGGCTGTAGGACACATAGGGTGTGGATTGGCTGTAGGACACATAGGGTGTGGATTGGCTGTAGGACACATAGGGTGTGGATTGGCTGTAGGACACATAGGGTGTGGATTGGCTGTAGGACACATAGGGTGTGGAGTGGCTGTAGGACACATAGGGTGTGGATTGGCTGTAGGACACATAGGGTGTGGATTGGCTGTAGGACACATAGGGTGTGGATTGGCTGTAGGCTCTTGTAGGCTTTTGTAAGTCAGTGGTTGCAGTAAAAGAATAGGGGAATCAGGGAGAGGCCGCACTGGAGAAAAGCTAGATGGACAAAAAAGAGTATCTGGCGGAGTTAAGGAATAAGCTGCAAAGTGGGGGGAGGGGTAAAGACAGGTCCAAGAGTAAAGCTGGCCATACACAGTTATATTTTTGTTCTAACATTCATAGAGAAATTGTTTCGTCAGAAGATTCTTTAACGCCTTCATTGAGTCAACTATTTTTGTTCAAAAGCCCTTACAATTTCCTTCAGAGCTTTTGTTTGAATGGATTGCCAGACCTGTTAAACCGGTTTCCTTACAATAAATACAAAATAAATACAAAATGTACTATGAAGAAAAATAGTGTCCCATTGTTAATATCAATGGGAGGAATAGTGCCTCATTGTTGGTGTCAGAGAGAGAGGAATAGTGCCCCATCATTGGTGTCAGTGGAGGAATAGTGTTCCATTATTGGTGTCAGTGGGAGGAATAGTGCCCCATCATTGGTGTCAGTGGGAGGAATAGTGCCCCATCATTGGTGTCAGTGGGAGGAATAGTGCCCCATCATTGGTGTCAGTGGGAGGGATAGTGCCCCACCATTGGTGTCAGTGGGATGAATAGTGCCCCATCATTGGTGTCAGTGGGAGGAATAGTGCCCCATCATTGGTGTCAGTGGGAGGGATAGTGCCCCAATCATTGGTGTCAGTGGGACGGATAGTGTTCCATTATTGGTGTCAGAGAGAGGAATAGTGCCCCATCATTGGTGTCAGTGGGAGGGATAGTGCCCCATCATTGGTGTCAGTGGGAGGGATAGTGCCCCATCATTGGTGTCAGTGGGAGGGATAGTGCCCCATCATTGGTGTCAGTGGGAGGGATAGTGCCCCATCATTGGTGTCAGTGGGACGGATAGTGTTCCATTATTGGTGTCAGAGAGAGGAATAGTGCCCCATCATTGGTGTCAGTGGGAGGGATAGTGCCTCATTGTTGGTGTCAGAGAGAATAATAGTGCCCCATCATTGGTGTCAGTGGGAGGGATAATGCCCCATCATTGGTGTCAGTGGGAGGGATAGTGCCCCATCATTGGTGTCAGTGGGAGGGATAGTGCCCCATCATTGGTGTCAGTGGGAGGGATAGTGCCCCATCATTGGTGTCAGTGGGAGGAATAGTGCCTCATTGTTGGTGTCAGAGAGAATACTAGTGCCCCATCATTGGTGTCAGTGGAGGGATAGTGTTCCATTATTGGTGTCAGTGGGAGGAATAGTGCCCCATCATTGGTGTCAGTGGGAGGGATAGTGTTCCATTGTTGGTGTCAGCGAGACGAATAGGGGCCCATTATTGGTGTTAATGAAAGGAATAGTGTCTTGTATCATTGGAAGGAAAGAGCCAAGGGCCATATCCTGCCCCCGGGCTAAAGTTCGGAGACTGCTGGGCTAGACAAAGGGGAGGGACAGAGAGTTGTACAGAGTCCAGGGAAGAATTCCATGGAGGTACCAATGGCTTTGATGGAAGAGGAACCAGAGTTCGGTAGATGGTAACTTGTGATGGGCTTTTCAGTATCTACAATATCTCTCGATACCATCTATATATACACAGAGTAGTGAAGCTTCACTGAGAATGATGGACAGGGACAGCCATCATTGAACGGTATGGCACAGAGGAAAGGGTAACTCTTCGGGATCTATGGCTTGGTGAGGAGGTGGAAGGTCATGGATCTCTGGGATACAGACAATTATAGAGAGGTTACAACAGAATGTATGGAGAAGTAGTAGTTAACTATCTGAGGGCCTCTTTAGCTTTACTACATTTTACATTAGTTTTCATTTTGTAAAGCTTTTTTATATTTTATTTTCACCTGGTGATCATGCCAGTAACAGGCTTCTCATCCTAGGGTGACAATGCTCACTTACTCTACTGTATATATAAAGCAATAGTGCTGAGTTAACATGTCTGTACACCCGCTGTGCCCATTATGATCGGTTCCCACCATCCCTGCACTGAGTTCCCAGGTCTGTCTGCACTTCTGCTGTACACAATATAAAAGGGCTTTCACTATCCCCATGCTATGGTTCTGAGTCTGTAAACCTACTTTGTCCATTATGAGGGGTTCCTACCATCCCTGCACTGAGTTCTCGGGTCTGTACACCCGCTGTGCCCATTATGAGGGGTCCCCACCATCCCTGTGCTGAGTCCCCAGGTCTGTACACCAGCTGTGCCCATTATGAGGGGTTCCCACCATCCCTGTGCTGAGTTCCCGGGTCTGTACACCAGCTGTGCCCATTATGAGGAGTTCCCACCATCCCTGTGCTGAGTTCCCGGGTCTGTACACCAGCTGTGCCCATTATGAGGAGTTCCCACCATCCCTGTGCTGAGTTCCCGGGTCTGTACACCAGCTGTGCCCATTATGAGGGGTTCCCACCATCCCTGTGCTGAGTTCTCGGGTCTGTACACCAGCTGTGCCCATTATGAGGGGTTCCCACCATCCCTGTGCTGAGTTCTCGGGTCTGTACACCAGCTGTGCCCATTATGAGGGGTTCCCACCATCCCTGTGCTGAGTTCTCGGGTCTGTACACCAGCTGTGCCCATTATGAGGGGTTCCCACCATCCCTGTGCTGAGTTCCCAGGACCGTACAATTGCTGTGCCCATTATGAGGGATTCCCACCATCCCTGTGCTGAGTTCCCGGGACCGTACAATTGCTGTGCCCATTATGAGGGGTTAATTTTGTTTATTGAAAATCTTACAAACAACAACTTATATACAATAAAACCATAATAAATAAATAAAACATATTTACAAAGTAATTGAAAATTACTATACAAACCAGAAAGAACAAGAACAAAATAAACAGTGCAAAACAAATTGCGCATTACATAATCCCTATGGGAGAGCCAGACTAAGGAACATCACCGTCACCATGCATGGAGCCTTTTATCAAAATCATATTGGATCTGAAAATCTAAGGGAGTGAAAGAAGAATACAAAGAAAGCCGCACACCCCGAGATCAACAGGCAGCCACTACAGAGTCCTGATATTCCTCCACGCCTTTATCCAGGCCTCCTGCTGCCACCTGTCTTTCTGAAGACCCCGAATCTTCCCAACCTCACCCAGAATGTTCTGCACCACCACTTCCACAGGGAGGATTTTACCCCGTAAGGATACCTGACACCGTGCACTCCACGTGAAATAACGGACTACTAAACTAACTAAAAAAAGTGTTTCCAAATCATAATCCCGACGAGTCTGAAAAGCCCCATACACCCACTCTGCATAACTCATATGGGGGAGGAAGGGTATAC
Source organism: Lithobates pipiens (assembly GCF_037356315.1). Classification (NCBI taxonomy): domain Eukaryota; kingdom Metazoa; phylum Chordata; class Amphibia; order Anura; family Ranidae; genus Lithobates; species Lithobates pipiens. The sequence continues at coordinate 14,565,770 of NW_027507784.1, read as the reverse complement.
TCAGAGCCCTCCCCACCCTCTTGTACACATCTATATTAAAAGGGCACTGAAGTAGAAAGTGATCCATGGACTCCACCACTCCTCCACACTCTACTCTCGGGCAGCCCCGATCACTCATGGAAAGAAACTTCAAGTTGCCCTTCACATATAGTTTTCCATGAAAGGCAAGCCAAGCCTGATCCCTAAACTTCATTGGGATTCTCTCCAAATTAATCAACTGCAAACCCACCCCCAAAACCAGGCTTGGGCAATCCCTCAAGGCCAGTGGCTCGCAAAAAGCAGAGCTCATGATCCGCTTCCCAAGAAGTTTCCTTGGAAGAGATCTGACTTCTCCTGCCGTTACTTGCCACTGCCGAAGTATTTTCAAACACGGGGCAACATAAGCCGGGAGCTTATCATGCTTGACCCTCAGGCTTTTCATGAGGGGTTCCTGCCATCCCTGTGCTGTGCTGAGTTCCCGAGTCCGTACAATTGCTTTGCCCATTATGAGGGATTCCCACCATCCCTGTGCTGAGTTCCCGGGTCTGTACACCTGCTGTGCCCCTTATGAATACCATCCATGTGCTGAGTTCCTGGGTCTGTACACCCGCTGTGCCCATTATGAGGGATTCCCACCATCCCTGTGCTGAGTTCCCGGGTCTATACACCTGCTATGCCCAATATGAGGGGTCCCCACCATCCCTGTGCTGAGTTCCCAGGTCTGTACACCAATCTCACTGTTGGAGAATCCAATTCATATAGGACTGATTCAACCCATCAGACTCCACCTATAACTAAAATATCACTTCTGGGTGACCTGATCATAAGAAATAATACATCTAGGATCGGTTTCAGTGATGCTGAATATGTTTATAATGAACATTTCCCAGCACTGTGTGTGTAAATCTTCTGTGATATACATAATATACAATAGAGCTCAGTGCTCACTCGATGTGACGCTGGCATGATCGCACAGCGCAGCATGACACACGTATGATACATACCTTCGTTGTCCGTTTGTCTCCCTCCTAGAATATTCACCGGTAAAACCCTTCCATAGATTCACCTCTGGCCCTCGCCGTCTTCTTCCTGCTTCTAGATCAGAAAAGGGTGGAGAACAATCGCTCTGCTACTTTCTCTTTCACTTTGACTCTTCCAGCCTTCGTTGCAGGCCTCTGCTACTCCTATCGGTGACAATGACAACCCTACAGACAGAACCTGTCCTGCCCACCTATGCAGGTGCCTCAAACCTCAGAGCCAGTCTATTGGGGGAGTCAATCAGCCAAACAAAAAGTAGAATCTTCATCGACAGTTTATTGGCAGGAAAACTGATACCAGCAGGGGGCGCTCCTGTACAAGGCAAAGGAAGACTTCACCGCCACCCATCATCCTGGACTTTTAACCTCTTCAGCTCCGGCATCTGTTTTCCCTTTTTAGACCAGAGACATTTCTATGTGCCCACTGTTGGCCTATTGCTATAAGCGTCTTTTTTATTTGCTGAAGAAAGCTCCAATCCCCGTGTTCCTGGTTTTAAAGGTGCCTCAGATACTCCTTATATAAGTGAAGGTTGGCAGCCATTACCAAATGGCTAATGGTACCATTCAAACAGAATGCGAGAAATAATAATAAGCCCTGGCGCCAACCAAAAATGACAATATGCTAGAAAAAAAAAAAGTAAAATTGTGAAGCTGCCCCTTTAAGTGAAAAAAACACTTCTGAAAAGACAATCAATGAAAAGGAAGGTGCTAACACATATGCAGGGGCGGACTTACCATTCGGGCACTCGGGCACTGCCCGAGGGCCCCATGCCACTAAGGGGCCCCATCAGGGTTGCCAGCCTCAATAAAACCAGGGACAGTATGTAAAAATCAGTGTTTTTAAAAAAAAGAAATCCCAAGATTATAGCTGCCCCATCTCTCCAGTACCTTTCCAGTGTGTGTATGTGTATCCTGTGTGTGTATATTGTGTGTCTGTGTGCATACTGTATGTGTGGGTGTATACTGTGTGGCCCCATAATCTATTGCCTGCGGGCCCCATAATCTATTGCCTGTGGGCCCCATAATCTCCTATTGCCCGGAGGCCCCATAATCTTCTCCTATTGCCCGGAGTCCCCATAATCTTCTCCTATTGCCCGGGGTTCCCATAATCTTCTCCTATTGCCCGGGGTCCCCATAATCTTCTCCTATTGCCCGGAGTCCCCATAATCTTCTCCTATTGCCCGGGGTTCCCATAATCTTCTCCTATTGCCCGGGGTCCCCATAATCTTCTCCTATTGCCCGGAGTCCCCATAATCTTCTCCTATTGCCCGGGGTTCCTATAATCTTCTCCTATTGCCCGGGGTCCCCATAATCTTCTCCTATTGCCCGGAGGCCCCATAATCTTCTCCTATTGCCCGGGGTCCCCATAATCTTCTCTAATTCCCCGGGGTCCCCATAATCTTCTCCTATTGCCCGGAGGCCTCATAATCTTCTCCTATTGCCCGGGGTCCCCATAATCTTCTCCTATTGCCCGGAGGCCTCATAATCTTCTCCTATTGCCCGGGGTCCCCATAATCTTCTCCTATTGCCTGGAGGCCCCATAATCTTCTCCTATTGCCCAGGGTCCCCATAATCTTCTCCTATTGCCCGGAGGCCCATAATCTTCTCCTATTGCCCGGGGTCCCCATAATCTTCTCCTATTGCCCGGGGGCCCTATAATCTTCTCCTATTGCCCTGGGTCCCCATAATCTTCTCCTATTGCCCGGAGGCCCCATAATCTTCTCCTATTGCCCGGAGGCCCCATAATCTTCTCCTATTGCCCGGGGGCCCCATAATCTTCTCCTATTGCCCGGAGGCCCCATAATCTTCTCCTATTGCCCGGAGGCCCATAATCTTCTCCTATTGCCCGGGGTCCCCATAATCTTCTCCTATTGCCCGGGGGCCCTATAATCTTCTCCTATTGCCCGGGGTCCCCATAATCTTCTCCTATTGCCCGGAGGCCCCATAATCTTCTCCTATTGCCCGGGGGCCCCATGAGTTGTCAGTCTGCCCCTGCACATATGTGATCATACCTCCCAACTTTTTGAGATGGGAATGAGGGACACCTACTAGCAAAAGTAGGTAGGCATAGGACACGCCCCCCTGCCACACCCCTTAAAAGGAGAATTAACAAAAAAAAAAGATTAGTTAAACCCACATGGGCTTTTTTTTTTTTTACCACTATTGCTTTATATTGGCCTTGGAAATCTTCTCCTATTGCCCGGAGGCCCCATAATCTTCTCCTATTGCCCGGAGTCCCCATAATCTTCTCTTATTGCCCGGGGTCCCCATAATCTTCTCCTATTGCCCGGAGGCCCCATAATCTTCTCCTATTGCCCGGAGGCCCCATAATCTTCTCCTATTGCCCGGGGTCCCCATAATCTTCTCCTATTGCCCAGAGGCCCCATAATCTTCTCCTATTGCCCGGGGGCCCCATAATCTTCCCCTATTGCCCGGGGGCCCCATAATCTTCCCCTATTGCCCGGGGTTCCCATAATCTTCTCCTATTGCCCGGAGGCCCCATAATCTTCTCCTATTGCCCGGAGGCCCCATAATCTTCTCCTATTGCCCGGAGGCCCCATAATCTTCTCCTATTGCCCGGAGGCCCCATGAGTTGTCAGTCCGCCCCTGCACATATGTGATCATACCTCCCAACTTTTTGAGATGGGAATGAGGGACACCTACTAGCAAAAGTAGGTAGGCATAGGACACGCCCCCTGCCACACCCCTTAAAAGGAGAATTAACAAAAAAAAAAAATTAGTTAAAGCTTTTTTTTTTTTTTTACCACTACTATTGCTTTATATTGGCCTTGGAAATTTACAAATGCAGCAATTTAGAAATTGGCTGAAATATTTAGCGCTGGAAAACACTTTTTGTTTTCAAAAGTTTTTATTGAGGATAACAATATACAAACAAGTATAAACAAAATATCCATTCAGGGAGATTCCAGCAATAGTGAAATTGGTCATAACTGGGAAACCCATTCCGGTCTAAACATCCATACCAATAGGATATTGTAGAGGCCAAAGAAGGAGCCTCCAGTTTCGTGAAAACTCTACCCAATAACCAAAAAAAAAGAAAAGAAATGAAAAAACGAAACAACAACAAAAAAAAAAGAACAAACTATAAATGACGTCAGTCTTGAAGCCTGAAAACCCCGCCAAGCCTTCCACTTAGCCTCAAAGGGAGGAATAGAATCCTGAAGGGTGTGAAAAATATTTTCCGCAATCATGATCTGGTCTACCCGTGAGATAACCTGTGCACAAGAGGCCCGTGAAGACTTCCAATGCAAAGCAATCGTCCACAGCATGGCGATACAAATGACATGGATCAGTCTCATCGTGTGTTTGGGAGTGTCTGGAATATCTTGAAATAGGAGGCAATGCTGTAGGGAGAAGGAGATGGGCCTATCCACTAACCTCTCAATTAGTTTGAATACTTCCAACCATATAGGCTTCAATTTTTCACATTCCCAAAAAATATGTAAGTACCTAAGTCCGTGCAGCCTCTGAAGCACCGAGGCGAGGATTGTGGGGAAAATTTTGTTAAGACGAACCGGGTTATAGTACCAACGTGTCAATAATTTAAAGCGGGATTCCACCCTAAAGTGGAACCTCCGCTGATCGGATCCCTCCCCCCCCTCCGGTGTCACAATTGACACCTTTCAGGGGGGAGGGGGGGTGGAGATACCTGTCAAAGACAGGTATTTTCACCCACTTCCGGGCATAGACTCCCGTGGGAGTCTATGCCATTTCCTGCCCTGCCGCGCTGTCTGCTGGGACACACACGGGTCCCAGTGACAGCGCCGAGAATTCCTATTGCGCAACGCGGCTCGCGCATGCGCAGTAGGGAACCGGGAAGTGAAGCCGATTCACTTCAATTCCTGATTCCCTCACCTAGAATGGTGACGGCTACAGCCGAGAGCAAAAATCGATCAATCGGCCTCGGCTGCCGGCATCGCTGGAACGCGGGACAGGTGAGTGTTCATTTATTAAAGAGGAAGTAAACCCTGATGAGTTTACTTCCTCTTTTTTTCCCTGCAAAGGTAAAGCATAATGGACTACTATGCATCGCATCGCATCGCATAGTAGTCCGTTATGTGTCACTTACCTGACACAGGAGCCAGCGAAGTCACCGCTGTCCCCTGTAGTCCGCCGCATCCATCTTGCTGGTGGCGTCTCGCAGCTCCGCCGAATGACAGCGGCGAAGCCGCGATGACGTCACTCCCGCGCATCTCGCAGCTCCGCCGCCGTCATTCGGCGAAGCCGCGATGACGTCACTCCCGCGCATGCGCATGGGAGTCGACAAATTAGGCAGCTTTATTCTTGGACTTGCCGCGTTTAGTGCACCTGCGCGTCGCTGTCTACGGCGCATGCGCCATAGACAGCGGTGCCCATTTTTGGGCAAATATCTCCTAAACCATATAAGTTTAGGAGATATTGCTTGGACCTACAGGTAAGCCTTAATCTAGGCTTACCTGTAGGTCAAAGTCGTTTGGAAGGGTTTACTTCCTCTTTAAAAGTCAGCAGCTGTAGTATTTATAGCTGCTGGCTTTTAATATTTTTTTTTTTTGGGTGGAATCCCTCTTTAATTGCCGTCTCTCTGCCTGAAAGTGATTTTGAGCATTTGTTCAAGTTTAGCCATCCCTTTACCCATGTCTATGTCATCATCAGCTCCCATGGAAAGATCACGCTCCCATTGAATTCTATACTGTACGTAGGGCTTCTCCACTGCAGCCTCCAAGGACTTATAAATTCCCGAAATCAGACCCTTCTAGCGAGTAGAGGATAGACAAATATCTTCAAAAAGTGTCCTAGACTCAGACGGAGGGAGGGGGGGGGACACTTTTTGAAAGATAAAAAGTGTATTTTAGATACAACTATATAGATCAGATCAAAATGAGGGTCAACTGAGGAGGCATAAGGGACGGATGGGACATTGCTCCAAATCAAGGACAGTCCCTCGAAATCAGGGACAGTTGGGAGCTACGTGTGATAATTGCACGTGAACAAAGGATAAAAACAATCCTAAAGCCCCGTACACACGAGCGGACTTTTCGACATCCAAACTCCGACGGACTGAGTCCGTCGGACTATCCGATCGTGTGTGGGCTGCAACGGACTTTAGCTTAGCTAAAGTCTGACGGACTTTTGAAATGAAGCATGCTTTAAATTTTCCCGACGGAACTCCGCCGGAGCCGGTCCCCTTCGAAAAATTCGCTCGTGTGTGTGCTACTCCGACGGACTAATACCGACGCTCGGGCAGCTATTGGCTACTGTCTATGAACTTCCTACGTCGAATCCAGTCGTACGTCATCACGTTCGACTCCGTCGGAGTTTGGTGTGATGGTGTGTGTCCAAGTCCGTTCGGTCGAAAAAATCCGCCAGAACTCCGTCGGAACTCCAGCGGAACTCCGTCGGAGGTTTGTCAGACTTAATTCCTCTCGTGTGTACGCGGCATAAAGGTACCTCAGATACTCCTCATATAAGTATTCCACCACAAAGTGTACAGGTCACCACTGGAGTCCTCTTCCCCTCCCCCATGATGACATCACAGAGCTGGTGGATGTTGGAGACCTTGCACTCCTCCACCTTCTGTTTGAGGATGTCCCACAGATGATCAATAGGGTTTAGGTCTGGAGACATGCTTGGCCAGTCCATCACCTTTACCCTCAGATTCTTTAGCAAGGCAGTGGTGGTGTTGGAGGTGTGTTTGGGGTGGTTATCATGTTGGAATACTGCCCTGCGGTCCAGTCTCTGAAGGGAGGGGATCATGCTCTGCTTCAGTATGTCACAGTACATGTTGGCATTCATGGTTCCCTCAATGATCTGTAGCCCCCCCAGTGCTGGCAGCACTCATGCAGCCCCAGACCATGACACCCCCACCACCATGCTTGACTGTAGACAAGACACACTTGTCTTTGTCCTCCTCACCTGGTTGCCCCCACACACGCTTGTCACTATCTGACCCCAAATACGTTTATCTTGGTCTCATCAGACCACAGGACATGGTTCCAGTAATCCATCTTCTTAGTCTGCTTGTCTTCAGCAAACTGTTTGCGGTCTTTCTTGTGCATCATCTTTAGAAGAAGCTTCCTTCTGGGACGACAGTCATGCAGACCAATTTGATGCAGCGTGTGGCGTATGGTCTGAGCACTGACAGGCTGACCCCCCCCAACCCTTCAACCTCTGCAGCAATGCTGGCAGCACTCATACGTCTATTTCCCAATGACAACCTCTGGATATGACGCTGAGCATGTGACCTCAACTTCTTTGGTGGACCATGGCGAGGCCTGTTCTGAGTGGAACCTGTCCTGTTATACCGCTGTATGGTCTTGGCCACCGATCTGCGGCTCAGTTTCAGGGTCTTGGCAATCTTCTTATAGCCTAGGCCATCTTTATGTAGAGCAATAATTCTTTTTTTTTTCAGATCCTCAGAGAGTTCTTTGCCATGAGGTGCCATGTTGAACTTCCAGTGACCAGTATGAGAGAGTGAGAACGATAACACCAAATTTAACACACCTGCTCCCCATTCACACCTGAGACCTTGTAACACTAACAAGTCACATGACACCGGGGGAGGGAAAATGGCTAATTGGGCCCAATTTGGAGATTTTCACTTAGGGGTGTACTGACCTTTGTTACCAGCGGTTTAGACATTAATGGCTGTGTGTTGAGTTATTTTGAGGGGACAGGAAATGTACACTGTTATACAAGCTGTACACTCACTACTTTACATTGTAGACAAGTGTCATTTCTTCAGTGTTGTCACATGAAAAGCTAGAAGAAAAGATTTATAAAAATGTGAGGGGGTGTACTCACTTTTGTGAGATATTGTATGATTTCCTATGATATCTTGGATGCTCCCCATCTACCGTGTTTCCCCGAAAGTAAGACATCCTCCGAAAGTATGACCTCCCACCAGGTTTCCCTCTCGCAGAAATATAAGGCGTCCACCGATAATAAGGCCTCCCCTGAATATAAGGCCACTAAAGCTACCATAAGGCGTCTGACTCCTCTGGACCATAGCGGTGGACGCTGCCGCGCAGCTCACTGACTGGCCGCAGCTCAGCCGGAGCTGTTCAGGCAGGTAGGTGCGAGGTCTCTTTAAATCAGTGAGCTGCGGCTGGCTCTCTGAATGACGAGTGACGTCACCCGTCATCAGAGAGCCCGCCCTGCTGCCAGCACAAGCTGCCACCTTCTGCCGCCTGCTGCTCGCCCTGCTCTGACGGAGTCTGGCTGTCTCACAATTAGACAGTGAGTCACGCTGGGCAGGAGTCGGGCACATTGTGTGGAATCTGGCCTCCACAGACACACAGGGGTGACTGAGGTGGGGGGATGTCTGCTAAAGGGTGGGGGATGTCTGGGGAAGATGGGAGGGGGGGAGACTAAATAATCCACTGGCACATAGGTGGGTGGAGGGGGACTCACTTAAAATGACACAAGGTTGATTTGAGGGGGGGGATCAAAATGGCACAGGAGGATCAGAAGGGGGCGGAATCAATAAATGTGTACCCTATTCATCTTCATGGAAAAATAAGACATCCCCTGAAAATAAGACCTAGCACATCTTTGGGAGCAAAAATTAACTCCCCCCCCTCCCCCTTCTTCTCCATCCAAGCAGGGTACCCACCACTTTAAAATTACACATTACAAATGCACTAATTACAGTCTCAAACTTCTCAATCTATTCTCTTTTAACCCCTTACATCCACCCTGGTAACACCTTTTTAAAGTCCTCAATGCTCAGTGGCGATCGTGCGACCATTGTGATTGGCTGTCACAGTGGTCACATGATTGGAAGCCAGGTCCCCGCCAGCTACCAAAGAGCAGTTTTTGGCTTCTGATGGGAGCGTGCAGCAAGCATGTGGGCATCAGCCTCTTGGCGCTGGCCCTTCAAGAGGTTTATGACACCCCCCCCCCCGGGAGGCGGGGTGAAGCTTAAGATCGCATGACCGCCGCGATTGGCTGTCACGTGGTCCGAAAAAAAAAAACTTGTTGCGATCAGGAGCTTTCAGTCAGTCTATGGTAACTGTGTCGGGAGCACGCATTTCGCGCACCCGCTCTCAGCACAAGTGCATCGGCAGCAATTAACAAACGTTTTCGGGGGCCCTCGACACTAAGGACCAGGCGCTTAGAGGCAGCATATTTGCGTATGGCCGGCGCCGATTGGGCTAACGCCCAGCTTTTTACTGCCATGCAAATGGGTTACTGTGCCGTAAAGGTTGTTTGATAGAAGGACTATTTTTTGGGTGGAAGTGGTTTTAGCCCTTGTACACACGGTCGTAGAATCCGTCGGAATGTGTTCTATCGGACCGTGTTGTCAGATAATCCGACTGTGTGTGGTATGCATCGGACTGATTCCGTCGGAATATCCATCGGACCAAGTTTTCCAACATGTTGGAAATATTTTCCGACCAACTGGTTCGATCGGACATACTCCAATCATGTGTAGAGAATTCTGATCGGACCAAGTGCCACGCATGCTCAGATCAAATTCCTACACTAAAGCTATTGGCTACTAGCCTGAACGTAGTCCTATCGTAACTAAATTACGTCATCACGTTCTGAACGATCGGATTTTCCGACAACTTTGTCCGACCGTGTGTATGCAACAGTTTCGGACAAAATCCGACGGATTTGGTTGTCGGAATCTCCGACCGTGTGTACAAGGGCTTAGTGTTGGCAATAGCAAAGTGAACAAAAAAGCAACATACAGAGACCTTAGCAATGAGATGAAGACCCCATGGCAGGTGCATGCTTTTTTTATTAATTTTTTAGAAAAATGAATTAAGTGCAGTACCGTATGTGCACTGGAATAGTGTCATCATCACACCACATCACCCCAATGTGATTCCTTAATCGTATTGTACTATGCTGGGAGTAGATGATTTATAATACAGTTTTTGTTGTTTTCCCAGATCAGGCTGTAGCTGACATCTTAGCCCTTGTACACACGGTCGGACATTCTGACAACCAAATCCGTCGGATTTTGTCCGTCGGATTTTGTCCGAAACTTGTGTTGCATACACACGGTCGGACAAAGTTGACGGAAAATCCGATCGTTCAGAACGTGATGACGTTATTTCGTTACGACAGGACTACGTTCAGGCTAGTAGCCAATAGCTTTGATGTAGGAATTTGATCTGAGCATGCGTGGCACTTGGTCCGATCGGAATTCTCTACACATGTTCGGAGTATGTCCGATCGAACCAGTTGGTCGGAAAATATTTCCAACAAGTTGGAAAATTTGGTCCGACGGATATTCCGATGGAAACAGTCCGATGCAGACCACACACAGTCGGATTATCCGACAACACGGTCCGATAGGACACATTCCGACGGATTCTCCGACCGTGTGTACAAGAGCTAAGATGATTGATGATCACCGAGATCTTCCACCAAGGTGACCACAGTAAGCCCTTGTACACACGGTCGGAGATTCCCGACGGAATGTGTCCGATCGGACCGTTTTGTCGGATATTCCGACTGTGTGTGGTCTTCATCGGACTGTTTCCGTCGGAATATCCGACGGACCAATTTTTCTAACTTGTTGGTAAAATTTTCTGACAAAATGCTCCGATCGGACATACTCCGATCATGTGTAGAGAATTCCGATCGGACAAAGTGCCACGCATGCTCAGATCAAATTCCTACATCAAAGCTATTGGCTACTAGCCTGAACGTAGTCCCGTCGTAACGAAATAACGTCATCATCACGTTCTGCATGTTCGGATTCCCCGACAACTTTGTCCGACCGTGTGTATACAACAGTTTCGGACAAAATCCGACGGATTTGGTTGTCGCAATCTCCGAGCGTGTGTACGCGGCCTTACTGTTTTTCATAAGAACAATACAGAGTAACAGAGTATTAAACTGTGCACCAGTCATACATTTGGTGAAAAATAGGAGAATTATTTTGGTGCCACTATATACAGCAGAATAGTAATAAGTGCTCATGCACACGGACGTTTTAAAAAACTGGCTGCAAAGCTAGCTCCGAATCCTGGAAAAATCGTCGTTAAAAACTCGATTTTTACCGCGTTTTGCATTGAGGTTTTTTGCACGTTTTTTAGCGTTTTTTTTTAAAGAAACACATCTCTTGCCGTTTTTTGTTTTTTTTTGTGCGTTTTTCCGCTATTCATGTTTTTCCAGCTCTAGCTCCGCGCCACGGAAACGCACTGGTCCTGGGTTTTTTTTTACAGCTTAAAAACACCTATGCCATTCGCAGCTTAAAAATGCCTAGGTGGGCATGAAGCCATAGACTAACATGGACAGGCGTTTTTAAGCTGCAAAAAACGTTCAAAAAAGCGGCTGTAAAAACGTCTGTGTGCATGAAGGCCTAAAGCTCTTAAAAAAAGTTAGAAAATATTGTTTGCCTTTTACAATATTCATGTTTCATTCATATTGTTAAATTAATTATATTATTTACATGTATTTAATAAAAGGAACCTTATAAAAAATGGATACTCTTTTAGCCCTGATGAAGCCCCTCGAAATGTGTTGGATGTAAATATACTATTTAAAAATATTTAATTGTAGATTTAGACATGGAGCTCCATCCTTCTTTTCTGAGGATTTGACCCAAAGACCCAACGACTACAAATATTGGGGAGCAACAGGCTAAGGAGGAGCAGTACCAGGAGGAGGACATTCTGTGAGTTGCTTGCGGCTAAATATAGGTTTTATGAGGAGGCAACTTCATCATTGTGCGGCTTGAGTTGTGTTGATTCTCTCTGCTCCATATTCCCAGACCTGTTACAAGATTTCTGGCCAAACCGATCCACAAATTGTATATTTTGAGGTCTGGTGCTGACTCAATCCCCATGCCAACCTAGGAGTCACCCACATGCGCCATCATGGTGAACACAGAAAAACGAGGGCGGTCTGGATACTATCTCTTAATATGGTACAACTCCATCCCTATAAGCCCTTGTACACACAGTCAGACATTCCGATGGACAATGTCCAATCAGACCGTGTTGTCGGATAATCCGACAGTGTGTGGGCTCCATCGGACTGTTTCCGTCGGGATATCCGACGGACCAAGTTTTCCAGCTGGGCTATAAAATTTTCCGACAACGTGATCCGATCGGACTTTGTCCGATCGCGTGTAGAGAATTCCAATCGGACAAAGTGCCACGCATGCTCAGATCAAATTCCTACACCAAAGCTATTGGCTACTAGCCTGAATGTAGTCCCATCGTAACGAAATAACGCCATCACGTTAAGTACGATCGGATTTTCTGACAACTTTGTCCGACTGTGTGTATGCAACAGTTTCGGACAAAATCCGACGGATTTGGTTGTCAGAATGTCCGACCGTGTGTACAAGGGCTAATAGAAAACGAGTTAGCCTATGCGACTTTAAATGAGATGTTCATAGAGGTCATAACAAATCAATGTAATAAATTGATAAAGATTTTTATTTTTTTTTTATTTTTAATTACGACTATGTTTGTGAAACGCAAATAAAATCTTTATCAATTTATTACACTGATTTGTTATGACCTCTATGAACAACTCATTTAAAGTCCCATGGGCTAACTCGTTTTGGATCATGGTGAACACAGCTCCACTCCTTTCTGTTTCTGCTCTGTAACAATGCTAAAAAAAAAGAAACCCCTCCATGGATTAGTGTAAGGGTTCAAATTAACACTGAAAAATGTACATCTCAATCAGTCCAATGACACAAGGACCCTCATTGGCGGTGGTGGTCTCCGGTTGGCTCAGCTGGCTGCGTCCTCCTGCTTGATGGAAACTACAGAAGAGAACAACAGAAGAGTTTGATCGACAGTGAGGAATAATGAAGAGAAACCTCTTGGGGTGTATTTTCAGTTCCTATCCAAACCAGGTCTTGGTGAGGATGAAACTGGAACAATGTCCTCTATGCATGCATCCATGTCATATTTATTTGCTGCATTTACTGTATGTACACCAACATATTATATCAGGGTCATCTTTAATATTGATTGGACCCTGGGCAAAACTTTTCTTGGGCCCCCCCCCCCCTATGCATTTCTGCTCTCTGTCTGCTCTGAGACATACAATAAATAGCCGCTAGACTCAAAATCAGTTTACTGAATCATATCAGGCAGCTATTGCGATTGGTTGCCAGAGGTTACAGTTTATCATTACCGCTCACTGACTGGTTTCTAGAGGGTACAGCACACATTACGGCTCACTGATTAGTTGCTAAAGCTTACAGCACATGATTTCTGCTTGTTGATTGGCTGCTAGAGATTACTGTGGATATGACCTCAGGGGGGCATGATATACATATCAATGCTGCCGCTATTAACATATGAATGTCGGCAATTTACATGTAAACACAGGGTCTGCAGGTGAGTCATCTGTACACAACAAAAGGGTAGAGCTGGGCAGCATTAGTAGCAGCACATCACACTGAGATATTGGGACACAGCACAGGACTAAAACCTCAAGGAACGATGGAATTTAAACCAAGATAGTTAGCAAGTATGAGGCAGTTGCTTTGGGCCCCACAACAATGACAGGGCCCAGGGCAGCTGCCCCTTTTGCCCTGCCTTAAAAACGGCCCTGTGCAGCATTTTACATAGTGTTAGCCCTTGTACACACAGTCGGACATTCTGATGGAAAATGTCCGATCGGACCGTGTTGTCGGATAATCCGACCGCGTGTGGGCTCCATCGGACTGTTTCCGTCGGAATATCCGACCGACAAAGTTTTAGAGCTGGGCTATAAAATTTTCCGACAACATGATCCGAGAAGATGTTGAGAATTTTGATCGGACCAAGTGCCACGCATGCTCGGATCAAATTCCTAGACTAAAGCTATTGGCTACTAGCCTCTACGTAGTCCCGTCGTAACAAAATAACGTCATCACGTTCTGAACGATCGGATTTTCTGACAACTTTGTCCGACCGTGTGTATGCAACACCTGTTTCAGACAAAATCCGTCAGACAAAATCCGACGGATTTGGTTGTCGGAATGTCCGACCCGTGTGTACAAGGGCTAAGAAAAGTCCAGTATGGGCTAGAACAAGAAGACCATTGTATGCACATGCTTATGTTTCTAATGCCACGTACACACGATCAGATTGTCCGGCGTACTTAGTCCGCCGAAACGCATTTCAGCAGACAATTCGATCGTGTGTGGGCTTCAGTGGACTTTTCCAGCGTAAAGTCCGGCGGACTAAGAAAGTATTTTTGCACTCCAATCTTCCCGTCGGACTTGGGTTTCTGCGGACAATACGTTCATCAGTATGCTAGTACGGCGGACTAAGAATGACGCATGCTCAGAAGCAAGTACGAAAAAGGAAGCTATTGGCTACTGGCTATTGAACTTCCTTTTTCTAGTCCCGTCGTACGTGCTGTACGTCATCGCGCTAGCAAACGCCGGACTTTCTGTGTGTGGCCAAATCCGTTCGGTAGAAAGTCTGCCGGACTATCCGCCGGATTGTATGTCGGACTAAGTATGCCGGACAATTCGATCGTATGTACGCGGCATTAGTATAAACTCATTGCAAGGCATATATTAGGATGCACACACTGAAGTAGGGGTGCTTAACCTTTTGAAGATCAAGGGCAAATTAAGTGATTTGGTAACCGGTTGTGGCACCCCCCAAACTGCAAATGTAAATGAGGCCTTAGTTGGTGTGAAAGCAGCCGAATAACCCTTTTTATAAGTGCTAATATGCCCACTGCAAAAGTGCAGTGTATGTGAGGTTTAATATACCTTTTCCTCCTCCAGCTATTGCTGGCATCGCTCTCCAGGCTAATAGAATGGTCCCAAGTGATGCTTACTTTGCCTGGGACAGGAGCTGGGGCTACAAAGGAAGCATCAGCTTATGGAGGTCCTGCTCCCTCCACGGCTGCCTGCTTCCTCTGCTGCTGGCGCCGACTCCATGCACTCTGATGCTCTGGGATGATCTGGGTGTGCTGACCCGCCATCCCAGAGCAAGGGCAGGGGCTTCCCTGGTTTGTGGTTGTGGGCCACATCATTGGACGCCACAGGTTGGGCGCCCCTGCACTACATGTATTAGCGTGGGCATAGGGGCATGTGCATGCTGGGCACTGGTGTTGGCACTGAATAGCCTATTTAAGCTGGAGTGTGACATAGACAGATTGCTGAATGGTCTTCAGTTCGCTCCTGATTTGCGTTTCCATGTACGAGCCAGTTTGACTTTGGCTTGTGTTTGGACTCTGTATTCTGCTTCCAGATTTGGTTACCTGCTGTGACCTTGATGTGTGTTTGGACTCTGTATTCTGTTTCCAGATTTGGTACCCCCACTGCCTGCCTGTGAACTGACCTTGGCTTGTATCCTGACTCTACCTCCTGTACCCCACTGCCTGCCTGTGAACTGACCTTGGCTTGTATCCTGACTCTACCTCCTGTACCTCACTGTATGGCTTTTGATAACCTTTGGCTTGTGTCTGGTCTTCTATCAAGTGTCACCATGTTCCTGCCATTTGTCCTTATCTAGTGGTCCACAGTCATCTGTGTCTTGCATTCAGCAGTTGACGCTGCCCGCTACATCGACCCTCGTGCCAGTCTGTGCCCTCACATCTCCTGTCACCACCACTACCAGGGGTTTTGGACAAGAGGAGTAGGAGAAGCCACCTCTTCAGCTTGATCTACACCAGGTATGTGGCATGTAGTAGACATAGAACCCTGGAGCCCAACCTGCAGCCCCAGTTCCACATGGCGGCCTTTGGCTGTGGCTGTGTGGCCGTTCAACAGACCCTAGCAGTCAGTATCGGGAGCATTCATTTGAAATGAAGCTGTAATGTCAGTGATCTCTAATGCCGCGTACACACGACCGGACTTTTTGACATCAAAGGTCCGACGGAACGATTCCGGCAGACCATTCGATCGTGTGTGGGCTGCAGTGGACTTTTGATTTGCAAAAATCCGTCAGACTTTAGTAATGGAACATGTTTCAAATTTTTCCTGCCGGAACTCTGCCGGACCCAGTTCCTACTGAGAAATCCGCTCGTGTGTATGCTTGTCCGACGGACAACAACCGACGCGAGGGCAGCTATTGGCTACTGGCTATGAACTTCCTTATTCTAGTCCGGTCGTACGTCATCACGTTCGAATCCGTCGGACTTTGGTGTGATTGTGTGTGGCCAAGTCCGTTCATTCGGAAAGTCCGTCAGAACTCCGTCAGAACTCCGCCGAAAGTCCGTCGGACCTAGTCCCTCGAAAAGTCCGGTCGTGTGCACGCGGCATTACAGTCTTGTCTAGCATATCCCCAGTCTCTGACTGTCTCCTGCCGCGTGTCTTTAGTCTCCAACTACACCTGTTGCATATCTATAGTCTCTGACCCTCTCCTCCAATATGTATGAAGTCTCTCCCAGTCTCCTGTCATATACTGAATACTATACATGGCCCTTTATGCCTCATAAGTTGAAAACCGCTGGCATAGAACCACACTCATCAATCTCTGTCCACCCCAGGAGCTTACAGTCTCATGTCCCATTCACACATAAGGGTCACTTTGGGTTCCATGGAGATAATGTCACAGATGGGATTAGAGCACAAAATGTGGACTTCTAAGGCAAGAATGCTAGTCCTTCGCTGCTCTCTCGCTCTATTTCCTTTCTCATATTTTCTTTCTCTCACCACCTCCCTCACCCCCCCCCCCCCCCGCCACCTTACATCTTTTTCTTTACCTCTCACCCCTCCCCTGCTGTTGCCTCTCATTCTTTATTTTTATCTATTCAGAAGCCTTTATGTCATAAACCGATTAAATCTATAGACTGTCTATTTACCTTAATGCGTTTTCCCCTCTTTGCCGTTCTTCCTGTGGATGAAATTAAAGTGAAAATGAAAGAGTGAAAGTAGAATTTAAATACATTATTTAATACATTTTCTCCTGCATAGGTGACAGCAGAAGATCTTCATTGGAAGACTGCTGAACTGATACTAGTTGGGTTTCTGTTGTTTCCACCTATTGGAATTCTGCAATTCTGCCAGACATCTGGCGAAACCCACAATCTCTTGCTCTGGACCACAATTCAACCTATTTTGAGGGTAAATACAATGGGCCACACTTTCAAAATGAGTGTAGCCGTATTCCTGAAAAAGTGTTTTTCCCAGGTAGGTGAGGTCACTTTATTGTCCCAGCATGACTGAGTCCCATCACACCAGCCCCACCAAGCCAGCTCCATGAAGACATGGTTTCACCGGTTCGGTGTGGAGGAACTCGAGTCACATGCACAGAGCTCTGACCTCAACGCTACTGAACAGATTTGGGAGGAATCAGAATACAAATTGTGAGCTAAGTCTTCTCATACATCATCACAAATGGCCACAAATTCCCAAAGATGCAGTACAAAGTATTGTGGAAAGCCTTCCCAGAAGATTGGAGGATGTTATAGCTGTATTATTGGCCATGGGGGGGGGGGGGGTTGTTAAGTTCATATTAATGGCCAAGGGTGAAGTGAACATCTCCATATTATTGGCCATGGGGGGGGGGTTGGCAAGTTCATATTAATGGCCAAGTGTGAAGTGAACATCTCCATATTAATGGCCATGGGGAGTACTGGGGGGGGGGTTGGCAAGTTCATATCAATGGCCAAGTGTGAAGTGAACATCTCCATATTAATGGCCATGGGGAGTACTGGGGGGGGTTGGCAAATCCATATTAATGGCCAAGGGTGAAGTGAACATCTCCATATTAATGGCCATGGGGAGTACTGGGGGGGGGGTTGGCAAGTTCATATTAATGGCCAAGGGTGAAGTGAACATCTCCATGTTAATGACCATGGAAGGGGGGGGGGGGAGTCCATAGTAATGGCCATGGGGGAGGGGGTAGCTCCATATTAATGGCAATGGGTGAGCAGATAGCTCCAAAATAGTGGCCATGGTTTGTTTTGGGATGTCCATCAATCTCATATTGGGGTGATGGTCAGGGGTTCACAAACTTGTGGCCACATAGTTTATATAATAATTACTTTTTTTCTGGCAAAGCTTTAACATGTTACCTGTTTTAATTTCTTTTTTTAAAGCTTTCAGTTTGTCTGCTACTCTTCCTTGGGCCATTCCTTGTCCATTGATATGAATTTTATCTGTCGTGGTGAAGAGGAACAAATTGCATGCATACTTGTGAAGGTCTTCTTGTGCACTTTGAATTCTGTTTTTCTCATGGTCACCGCTCTCCTCCAAATCGTCTATCACAACCACAACCTTTTTCTTACCTTTAAAGAAAGAAATGGAAGCTTTTTTTACTCAGATACGACCTGTGGTGGTGCTCACTCATGATGTGTCATTGTAAAGTGAGTGAATGTTCACCAAACACCATACTGCCAGGTAAATCGATACACAGCCAAACGGTCGGTGACTTACCTGTCTACTAGAGACTGTTTTGCTACCACATACTTAAATCCTATGGCAAGTAAGCTTTAATGTTGATAAAGGTAAATGTATGCATTTGAGGCCTAGAATGAGGTCCAAAGTATCCTTTTATTGCTTCCCCTGTGAATCCAATAAGAAGGATCAACTTTGGATTAGGTGGGAAGACATGGCTCTACTATGGACGTGGGCTATAAACGTGGGCTCCCCCAACAATAGAGCTCCAGAGTAACCTTTTATTGCTTCCCCTGTGGATCCAAGTAAAAGGATTGTCCTTGGATTAGGTAAGAAGACATGGCTCTACTATGGACATGGGCTAAGAACATGGGCAACCCCAACAATAGAGCTCCAAAGTATCCTTTTACTGCATCCCTTGTGAATCCAAATAAGAAGGATTGTCCTTGGATTAGGTAGGAAGACATGGCTCTACTATGGACATGGGCTAAGAACGTGGGCTCCCCCAACAATACAACTCCAAAGTATCCTTTTACTGCACCCCTTGTGAATCCAAATAAGAAGGATTGTCCTTGGATTGGGTAGGAAGACATTGCTCTACTATGGACATGGGCTAAGAACGTGGGCTCCCCCAACAATAGAGCTCCAAAGTATCCTTTTACTGCATCCCTTGTGAATCCAAATAAGAAGGATTGTCCTTGGATTAGAGAGGCGGACATGGCTCTAGTAGGGACCTGAGCTATGGATGTGGGCTCTCTTAACAATAGAGCTCTAACGTATCCTTTTACTGCTTCCCCTGTGGATCCAAGTAAAAGGATTGTCCTTGGATTAGGTAGGAAGACATGGCTCTACTATGGACATGGGCTAAGAACGTGGGCTCCCCCAACAATAGAGCTCCAAAGTATCCTTTTACTGCATCCCTTGTGAATCCAAATAAGAAGGATTGTCCTTGGATTAGGTAGGAAGACATGGCTCTACTATGGACATGGGCTAAGAACATGGGCAACCCCAACAATACAGCTCCAAAGTATCCTTTTACTGCATCCCTTGTGAATCCTGAAAAGAAGGATTGTCCTTGGATTAGGTAGGAGAACATGGCTCTAGTATGGACCTGAGCTATGAACGTCAACTCTCCATAACAATAGAATGAGGTCCAAAGTACCCTTTTACTGCTTCTCCTGTACATCCAAATAGGAAGGATTGTCCTTGGATTAGAGAGGAAGACATGGCTCTACTATGGACATGGGCTAAGAACGTGGGCTCCCCCAACAATAGAGCTCCAAAGTATCCTTTTACTGCATCCCTTGTGAATCCAAATAAGAAGGATTGTCCTTGGATTAGGTAGGAGGACATGACTCTAGTATGGACCTGAGCTATGTACATGAACTCTCCCTAAGAATAGAATGAGGTCAAAAGTACTCTATTGCTGTTTTATTGGTCAAGAAGTTGGATCCATTTGGAGGATCGGGTTGAGTTTTCAGCCATTACGATTCCTCCTGGTCCTAGGACAAGTCCCTGTTCATGTGCACTAACCCACAACCAGTGAGGGTTGTTCTTCTATTTGGTGATGTAAGAAGGAAGTACTATACTGTAATGAGGAAGACATACTGTATAGTAACAAGGACATACTGTACTGGATATGAAGACATACATACTCTAGTTCTAAATTTAGCCATACCCAAAGGACCCCATTACTAGATGACCTCACACACTAGGGTGGGAAAGACTGACCCGGCACCTTTGGCACCAATTACAGTCTCAAGTCTTTTTGAGTATCATGCTACAAGCCTGGCACACAACTATTTTCAGGCAGTTTCTCCATCAGGTTGGATGGGGATCATTGGCGCACAGCCATTTTCAGATCTCTCCAGAGATGTTCTATCGGGTTCAAGTCCAGGCTCTGGCTGGACCACTCAAGGACATTCACAGAGTTGTCCCGTAGCCACTCCTTTGTTATCTTGGCTGTGTGCTTTGGGTCGTTGTCCTGTTGGAAGATGACCCCAATCTGAGGTCCAGAGCGCTCTGGAGCAGGTTTTCATCAATGATGTCTCTGTACATTTTCTGCATTCGTGTTTCCCTCAATCCTGACTAGTCTCCCAGTTCCTGCTGCTGAAACACATTCCCACAGCATGATCCTGCCACCGCCATGCTTCACTATAGGGTCGGTATTGGCCAGGTGTTGAGCGGTGCCTGATTTCCTCCAGACATACCGCTTGCCATTCAGGCCAAAGAGTTCAGTGTTTGTTTCATCAGACCAGAGAATTTTGTTGCTCATGGTCTGAGAGTCCTTCAGGTGCCTTTTGGAAAACTCCAGGCATGTGCCTTTTACTGAGGAGTGCCTTCCGTCTGGCCATTCTACCATACAGGCCTGATTGGTGGAGTGCTGCAGAAATGGTTGTTCTTCTGGAAGGTTCTCCTCTCTCCACAGAGAAATTCTGGAGCTCTATCAGAGTGACCATCGGGTTCTTTGTCACCTCCCTGACTGAGGCCCTTCTCAGTTTGGTCGGGTGGCCCACTCTAGGAGGAGTCCTGATAGTTCCAAACTTCCTCCATGTACGGATGGAGGCCACTGTGCTCATTGGGACCTTCAATGCTGCAGACATTTTTCTGTACCCTTCCCCCGATCTGAGCCTCCATATAATCCTGTCTCGGAGGTCTCCAGATCATCCCTTGGGCTTCATGGCTTGGTTTGTGCTCTGACATGCACTGTCATCTGTGGGACCTTCTATAGACAGGTGTGTGCCTTTCCAAATCACGTCCAATCAACTGAATTTACCACAGGTGGCCTCCAACCAAGTTGTAGAAACATCTCAAGGATGATCAGTGGAAACAGGAGGCACCTGAGTGTCATGGCAAAGGCTGTGATACTTTTGTACATGGGATTTTTTTTATTTTTTTATTTTTTTATTATTTAATGTTCAAGGATTTCAAACAAACTTCTTTCATGTTGTCATTATGGGATATTGTTTGTAGGAGTTTGAGGAAAATTAATGAATTTAATCCATTTTGGAGTAAGGTTGTAACATAACGAAATGTGGAAAAAGTGAAGCGCTGTGAATACTTTCCGGATGCCCTGTAAACCACATTCACAGTTAGAATTTCATTCATTCAAGAAACAAATTTACAACCTTCTCCTTTGATTGTTCATATCACTACAGTAGAAAATTATCATCAATTTGACCCTATTAATTATTAGAAAAATTCAACGTACGTTCCAAAAACAAATCTTTCCGAGCCTTTACCCCACCGTTTACCTTTTAAAACATAAAGATACAAATACAATTCTGTTATCAATCATAAATAAGTAAGTGTATTTTTTTAAATGCAACCAATCAATTATGCTGCAGTGCTCATGAGATGACACTAAGCATGCTGATAGAAGGAAAAAGCAGAGAGACAGAGGGATAAGTCTATCAGTCTGCCGCTTCTCCTTTCACTGTCCAATCACAGGCTGGGAGCGAGACAAGACCTGTAAATGTTACTTAAAGTAGTAAACCCCCTCCGTATACCCAGTGAAGTGACTATCCTTGGGTGATACACAGAGATAAAACAAATCCTCCTACATAAGTTGTACCTGTTTATCTACAATGCTATCTTCTCTACACCCATTACTATACACAGCTGATGCTGTCAATCACCTTCTGTGTGCTGGAGGAGAGGAGAGGCTGGGCCATATCCCAGGATTGCCTGGTGTCGGCATAGATTGTCAGAAGTAACTAAAATACTTTGGATAGAGGCAAGTACACACTTTGGAGCAGGGGTGTCAACACACAATTTCAGCGCTGGCCCCATCAGCATTATGGTTTAAGGGCTGGTTGTAGCTGTAAGACTATAGAAATGTATTCAGGGCTATTTTTTCTCAAAGAATAGATGCAGGAACTCAACCATGCTCCCCTGCCGAACCACATTGAATGGTGGGTGTGGCCAAATTGCACAGTGGGAGGGTCTTAAAGGGCCAATAAATACAAGGAATGTGTTAAGTGCACAGATAAGGTATTTTCTATGTACATAGGGCAGTTTCAGGCGTGCTCTATGTACAGAGTGCAGAGTTTAGGGGTGTGCTACATACAGAGTGCAAAGTTCAGGTGTACGTTATGTTCAGATTTCAGAGTTTAGGGGTGTGCTGCATGCCAAGAGCAGAGTTTAGAGGTGTGTTTTGTACATAGTGCAAAGTTCAGGGGTACTCTATATACAGAGTGCAGAGTTCAGGGGTGCGCTATGTACAGAGTGCAGAGTTCAGGGGTACGCTATGTACAGAGTGCAGAGTTCAGGGGTGCGCTACGTACAGAGTACAGAGTGCAGAGTTCAGGGGTGCGCTACGTACAGAGTGCAGAGTTCAGGGGTGCGCTACGTACAGAGTGCAGAGTTCAGGGGTGCGCTATGTACAGAGTGAAGAGTTCAGGGGTGCGCTACGTGCAGAGTGCAGCGTTCAGGGGTGCGCTACGTGCAGAGTGCAGCTTTCAGGGGTGCGCTACGTGCATAGTGCAGCGTTCAGGGGTGCGCTACGTGCATAGTGCAGAGTTCAGGGGTGCGCTACGTGCATAGTGCAGAGTTCAGGGGTACGCTACGTACATAGTGCAGAGTTCAGGGGTGCGCTACGTACATAGTGCAGAGTTCAGGGGTGCGCTACGTACAGAGTGCAGAGTTCAGGGGTGCACTACGTACAGAGTGCAGAGTTCAGGATTATGCTATGTACAGAGTGCAGAGTTCAGGGGTGCTACTTACAGAGTGCAGAGTTCAGGAGTGTGCTATGTACAGAGTGCAGAGTTCAGGGGTGTGTTATGTACAGAGTGCAGAGTTCAGGGATGTGTCTTGTACAGAGTGCAGAGTTCAAGGGTGTGCTATGTACATAGTGCAGAGTTCAGGGGTGCGCTACGTACAGAGTTCAGGGGTGCTCTACGTACAGAGTGCAGAGCTCAGGGGTGCGCTACGTACAGAGTGCAGAGCTCAGGGGTGGGCTACGTACAGAGTGCAGAGTTCAGGGGTGCGCTACGTACAGAGTGCAGAGTTCAGGGGTGCGGTACGTACAGAGTTCAGGGGTGCGCTATGTGCAGAGTGCAGAGTTCAGGGGTGCGCTACGTACAGAGTGCAGAGTTCAGGGGTGCGGTACGTACAGAGTGCAGAGTTCAGGGGTGCGGTACGTACAGAGTTCAGGGGTGCGCTATGTGCAGAGTGCAGAGTTCAGGGGTGCGCTATGTGCAGAATTCAGGGTGCACTATGTACAGGGTGCAGAGTTCAGGAGTATGCTATGTACAGAGTGCAGAGTTCAGGGGTCCACTAGGTACAGAGTTCAGGGGTGCACTACGTACAGAGTGCAGAGTTCAGGATTATGCTATGTACAGAGTGCAGAGTTCAGGGGTGCGCTTCGTACTGAGTGCAGAGTTCAGGAGTGCGCTATGTACAGAGTGCAGAGAATAGGGTTGCGCTATGTACGGAGTGCAGAGTTCAGGGGTGCGCTACGTACAGAGTGCAGAGTTCAGGGGTTCACTAGGTACAGAGTTCAGGGGTGCTGCTTACAGAGTGCAGAGTTCAGGGGTGCGCTATGTACAGAATGCAGAGTTCAGGGGTGCGCTATGTACAGAATGCAGGGTTCGGGGTGTGCTATGCACAGTGTGCAGGGTTCTACCAACTATGACTGAAAAAAAAGCCCTGGGTGCAAGGACCACATAAAATGGCCTAGCGGGTTCGATTTGCCCCACGGGCCTTATGTTAGACACATGTGCTTTAGAGGCATATATATGCTTTACTCATTTTTCATTTTAGAGGTTTACAGCTATTTAAACCAAAAAAATCAAGACCCCTTCCCTGCATCCCAGGATGGATGGGCAGGTGAAGCCGTTCTCTTCTCTGTATTTTGTGTGTGTATTTAGACATTATCCTGGAGTTGAGCTTCGCGCTCCTGCTGGATGTGTTGATGGTACATAATTCTTAAAACTAGACCTCCAGACAACACTCACCCAGCTTGTCATGAAGATATCTCAGCTCCTGGTCATACAGAGAGTCGGTGACGTTGGTGACGTTTACCCTCCCCCGTTTCTTGGTGTGGTACAGGATGGCGAAGTCATGGCGGGGGGCCACTTTATAGAACTCGTTAGCATTGTTGGATATGTAGACGGGGTGGACGACCACCTTTGTATGTTGAAACATCTTGTTCTCCACGTGATCTTTCAGCCATCGGTAATTCTCTTCACTGTCCCTGGAGCAGATGGCCAAAGAAACTTCTTTACGACTCAACCTCTGGAGCAGACAAGAGGTAGACGGCATTGATTGTCTTATAACCCACCGGAACGGCAACTTACCGGGAAAGACAAACGTTTCCCTTTATCTCACACATATACAATCACATCTCGGTTTAGTCTGTGTGGCCGATGTTTGCTTCCACCACATTGTGGAACCTTTCTTCTCAATGGGGTGTATTTCTATACAATTCACAGATGAAAGTGCATGTACATTCCTTCTGTGTGAATGGGACAAAATCGATTGTTCTCAGGCTTCATTCCCTGAATGCTAGGCTTCATTCACACGGATGAACTGATGCTTACACCAATGTAATGCATTGGCACAGGTGCCTGGGGGCCCCATTATAAGGTGCATTACATCATACCTGCCAACTGTCCCAGATTTGCTGGGACAGTCATGCTTTTTACTAAGCTGTCCCAGGATGGCCATATCCTGGCAGTGTCCCGAAACCTGTACTGTGCCTTCTTGACCCCCCCCGTACTGTGCCCTCCTGCCCCCCCTGTACTGTGCCCTCCTGCCCCCCCTGTACTGTGCCCTCCTGACCCCCCTGTACTGTGCCTTTCTGTCTCCCCCCTATACTGTGCCCTGCTGACCCCCCCTGTACTGTGCCTTTCTGCCTCCCCCCATACAGTGCCCTCCTGATCCCCCCGGTACTGTGCCCTCCTGACCCCCCTGTACTGTGACTTTCTGCCACCCATCCCTGTACTGTGCCTTTAAGTCTCCCCCCTATGCTGTGCCCTGCTGACCCCCCCCCCTGTACTGTGCCTTTCTGTCTCCCCCTATACTGTGCCCTGCTGACCCCCCCCCCCCTGTACTGTGCCTTTCTGCCTCCCCCTGTACTGTGCCCTCCTGACTCCCCCTGTACTGTGCCCTCCTGACCCCCCTTGTACTGTGTCATTCTGCCTCCCCCTTGTACTGTGCCTTTCTGCCTCCCCCCTGTACTGTGGCATTCTGCCCCCCCTGTACTGTGCCGTTCTGCCCCCCCCCTGTACTCTGCCCTTCTGTCTCCCCCCTATACTGTGCCCTGCTGACCCCCCCCCTGTACTGTGCCTTTCTGCCTCCCCCCATACAGTGCCCTCCTGACCCACCCCTGTATTGTGCCCTCCTGACTCCCCCTGTACTGTGCCATTCTGCCTCCCCCCCTGTACTGTGCCCTCCTCACCGCCCCCCCCCCCCCCCCCCGATCGTGTGTACGAGGCTTTAATTATAAATAAATCATACATAAATTCAATTAATGAATACTAAGTAGTTATAAAAAAATAACCCCTAACCTTAACCCCCAACCCTTAAAAAATACAAATAAAAAATAAATAATAATAATAAATAACTAAACACCCTAACACAAAATTAATAAATACATATTATTAATTTATGTATTTTTATGTTTGGGTTTAAAAAATTTTATTATTTTAATATTATTAATAATACTAATAATATTATTATTATTTTTTTTTTGAGGGGTTAGGGGTTCTTTGTTATTTATTTATGTATTATTACATATTATTAATTTATTTAATTTATTTATAATGATTTCATATTATTATTATTATTTTTTTGTTTGGGTTTTAATTTATGATTTTAAAATATTATTATTATTATTATTATTATTAATAATCTTTTTTGTTTTAGGTGAGGGATTCATTGTTATTCATTTATGTATTATTACATATTGTTAATTTATTTTATTTATGTATGATGATTTTTAGTTATTTGTATATTTAATTTGTATATATATATCTATATCTATATAGTTTATTACTATGAATTTTTTTTCAATTGAGCAGAAAATCATGCAAAAATGTGCATAAAAATGTGTGAATGGTGCGTTTCCATTAATTTAGGATTAAAAACGTGCCAAAAATGCTCATATCTGCTAGATTTTGGCTACAGAAAAATCTCCGGAACTTTCTTTGATCTTGGGGCGTTGGGCGTCAGGTGACCCGGAGTGGAGATGTGAACCGTCTCCATAGAGAATAATAGATTTTTTTCTCCTCCAGCGTTTTGTAGCTCCCAGCAAGGTGTGATTCGGGCCTCAGTGATACGTACCACTCCCATCCTGACGATCTCCTCTCCTCCGTCACCCTACGTCTCCTCTCCACATCCCCTCTTCTATTCTCTCTCCGGTTTGTTGTCTCCGGTCTCTATGGCGGTGATCATGGCGTGGAGTTCAGAGGACGGACGGTTGGTGACACAAGACACAATGACCGTCATGGTGTGACGCCAGCAGGGGGCCCCACTGTACCGATTAACCCCTTCATCTCCACTGACTGTACACGGTGTATGGAGCGGAGCAATCCCTATAATTCCCCCCAATATGAGATCAGAGATACATCGATGACATCATAACAAAGGCACAGGAAATATCTCCTTACAAAGGATTTTATTTTGTACCCAAACCAGAGATACAAAATATATTCCTTAAGAGGAGAATGTGACATTCACCAACCGCTCTCCGCGGGTGAATCTTCATCATCTCTGTTTTATTAGACAAAGATTAGTAACTAGTGTGCAGAACTACAAGTCCCAGCAGTCCCGGTGCCCAGAAATCAGGACAAACCCAATACAGAACTACAAGTCCCAGCAGTCTCAGTGTCCAGATATCAGCACACACCCCATACAGAACTACAAGTCCCAGCAGTCCCAGTGTCCAGATATCAGCACACTGCCAATACAGAACTACAAGCCCCAGCAGTCCCGGTGTCCAGATATCAGCACACTGCCAATACAGAACTACAAGCCCCAGCAGTCCCGGTGTCCAGATATCAGCACACACCCAATACAGAACTACAAGTCCCAGCAATACCAGTGCCCAGATATCAGCACACACCCAATACAGAACTACAAGCCCCAGCAGTGCCGGTGTCCAGATATCAGCACACAGCCCATACAGAACTACAAGTCCCAGCAATCCCAGTACCCAGATATCAGCACACACCCAATACAGAACTACAAGTCCCAGCAATCCCAGTGCCCAGATATCAGCACACAGCCAATACAGAACTACAAGGCCCAGTAGTCCCAGTGTCCAGATATCAGCACACAGTCCATACAGAACTACAAGTCCCAGCAATCCCAGTGCCCAGATACCAGCACACAGCCAATACGGAACTACAAGCCCCAGAAGTCCCGGTGTCCAGATATCAGCACACAGCCAATACAGAACTACAAGTCCCAGCAATCCCAGTGCCCAGATATCAGCACACAGCCCATACAGAACTACAAGTCCCAGCAGTCAGGGTGCCCAGATATCAGGACACAGCCCATACAGAACTACAAGTCCCAGCAGTCAGGGTGCCCAGATATCAGGACACAGCCCATACAGAACTACAAGTCCCAGCAATCCCAGTGCCCAGATATCAGCACACAGCCCATACAGAACTACAAGTCCCAGCAGTCAGGGTGCCCAGATATCAGGACACAGCCCATACAGAACTACAAGTCCCAGCAGTCCCAGTGCCCAGATATCAGCACACAGCCAATACGGAACTACAAGCCCCAGCAGTCCCAGTGTCCAGATATCAGCACACACCCTATATGGAACTACAAGTCCCAGCAGTCCCAGTGTCCAGATATCAGCACACACCCCATACAGAACTACAAGTCCCAGCAGTCCCAGTGCCCAGATATCAGCACACACCCTATATGGAACTACAAGTCCCAGCAGTCCCAGTGTCCAGATATCAGCACACACCCCATACAGAACTACAAGTCCCAGCAGTCCCAGTGCCCAGATATCAGCACACACCCTATATGGAACTACAAGTCCCAGCAGTCCCAGTGTCCAGATATCAGCACACACCCCATACAGAACTACAAGTCCCAGCAGTCCCAGTGCTCAGATATCAGCATACACCCAATACGGTACATATATATTGTATATATATATATATATATATATATATATATATATAAAGTGATCAGAAAGTTCTCTGCAGTGAAGGATAAGCGCCCCTCCTCCACAGGCGGGAACTTCCCCATTCCAGAGCTCTGCAGCTTTCTCTTCCGATTTCCTGGAATGGGAGAGGATTCCTGTGAACGTTCCCCGCCTGATCCTCACATTCTTTTTTTTTTCAAATATAAATGTTTATTAATTCCCAACGTGGGCTAAGACAATACAATACACACATATAGGAAAAACAACCAAAAAGGGAAAAAAACATATTCAGCACAGGAGGGGTGGGGGGGGGAGCTAAGACGGGGTTCATAGACTTTCTAGCTTGTGGTTATATACCAAAAGACGAGCCCCTCCTAAATGAATTGTGTGGGGACGAGGACCTCTTCACCAGGGGGTCCTCTAATAGGAGGCGATGGAGGAAGGAAGGTCCCGGTCGTCTTCTGTCTCCTCTCCCACCCCATCCGGTAGAACTCCATTGCCAGAGGTAGAGGGGGGGGTGGGGGTAGAAAAAAGAGGGGGGGGGATAGGAAAAAAAAAGGGTGGCACACAAAGAAGTAAAGGGGGGAATCTAGGGAGGAAGTGGGGAGGGGGCATAGGGATGGGGTACAGGGATAGGGGGGTATGGGAGGGCCCTGGTTGATTCAGGACTTTCCAGCAGTTCATATTTATTGGGGTATTGACCTCATCAGGAAGTCCTAAGGATGATACCCTCTGGGGGGAGAATGAATTGGTGCCAAAGCGCCCAGCGCCCATGTCTTGTTCTATTTTTCCTGTTGGTGTCTCGCAGTGAGCACTGGTCCTCCATTTTACTAATGTCCTCCACCCAACGGATCCAACTAGTCACCGTTGTAGGGGTTTGACTTTTCCATTGGAGTGGGGTACGGGATTTTGCAGCAGGTAACAAGTGGCGCACAATAGACTTTTTGTATCTCTTGGTTGATATTGTGTTTACGTGAAGTAAAAAGAAAGGAGATCCTCCCATTCTACATTCCCCGCTTCTGAACACCAATCAGAGCCCAGAATCTACATACAGCAATCACATTTATGACTTAATTTCATCTTCTGATTTTATTCCTAATATCATGAAAAACACTAATTACAGCGTTCAGTTCTGGACTGTTACATTTTCATTATTTATCCCCCCCCCATAAAAAAGCAGGTCTGGCAGCAATACTCACCCTCAATACAGAGTTGTGCCCTGCAGTACCCTTTTCACACCACAAGATGTCCCCAGAGTGCAAATAATTCCAGGCTCAAAATACATCACCGGACACTTTATTAGGTCCTCCTTGCTAGTAGGGATGAGCTCGGTGTTCGACTCGAACATCAGCCGTTCGTCTGTTCGGCGAATTCAGAACTTTGTGGACCGTTCACACCAAATTTGTGTGTCACGAACGGCCCACAATGCACTACGCCATGGCAGTGCATTGCTGGCTCATGATTGGCCAAGCATGCGGGGTCACAGTGCATGCTTGGCCAATCACAGCGCCGGCAGCGAGGAGAACCATAATTGGCCACAGGCAGGATGCCTGTGACCAATTATAGCTCAGGGGGTTTAGTACACGCCCCACACTATATAAGGCCACAAGCAGCGGCCTTGTGTAGTGTGTTCCGGCGTGCAGGGAAAGAGAAGGATAGGCAGGGACAGTGTGTTCTTTTCTCAGGCATCTGCAGGAGTTAAAGTGGGTGTTGTGTGCCTCCAGCACAGTATACACCTGTATCTACCCTTTATTGCTGTTGTTCTCCAATACAGGCATCTGCAGGAGTTAGTGGGTGTTGTGTGCCTCCAGCACAGTATATACCTGTATCTACCCTTTATTGCTGTTGTTCTCCAATACAGCCACCTGCAGGAGTTAGTGGGTGTTGTGTGCCTCCAGCACAGTATACACCTGTATCTACCCTTTATTGCTGTTCTCAAATACAGCCACCTGCAGGAGTTAGTAGGTGTTGTGTGCCTCCAGCACAGTATACACCTGTATCTACCCTTTATTGCTGTTGTTCTCCAATACAGCCACCTGCAGGAGTTAGTGGGTGTTGTGTGCCTCCAGCGCAGTATACACCTGTATCTACCCTTTATTGCTGTTGTTCTCTAATACAGCCACCTGCAGGAGTTAGTGGGTGTTGTGTGCCTCCAGCGCAGTATACACCTGTATCTACCCTTTATTGCTGTTGTTCTCAAATACAGCCACCTGCAGGAGTTAGTGGGTGTTGTGTGCCTCCAGCACAGTATACACCTGTATCTACCCTTTATTGCTGTTTTTTCTCTAATACAGGCATCTGCAGGAATTAGTGGGTGTTGTGTGCCTCCAGCACAGTATACACCTGTATCTACCCTTTATTGCTGTTGTTCTCCAATACAGCCACCTGCAGGAGTTAGTGGGTGTTGTGTGCCTCCAGCGCAGTATACACCTGTATCTACCCTTTATTGCTGTTGTTCTCTAATACAGCCACCTGCAGGAGTTAGTGGGTGTTGTGTGCCTCCAGCGCAGTATACACCTGTATCTACCCTTTATTGCTGTTGTTCTCAAATACAGCCACCTGCAGGAGTTAGTGGGTGTTGTGTGCCTCCAGCACAGTATACACCTGTATCTACCCTTTATTGCTGTTTTTTCTCTAATACAGGCATCTGCAGGAGTTAGTGGGTGTTGTGTGCCTCCAGCACAGTATACACCTGTATCTACCCTTTATTGCTGTTTTTTCTCTAATACAGGCATCTGCAGGAATTAGTGGGTGTTGTGTGTCTCCAGCACAGTATACACCTGTATCTACCCTTTATTGCTGGTGTTCTCTAATACAGCCATCTGCGGAATAAAATATATTGGATATTTTAAACTTTTTTAACTAATAAAAAAATGAAAAGTGGGGCGTGCAAAATTATTCGGCCCCCTTGCGTTAATACTTTGTAGAGCCACCTTTTGCTGCGATTACAGCTGCAAGTCGCTTGGGGTATGTCTCTATCAGTTTTGCACATCGAGAGACTGAAATTCTTTCCCATTCTTCCTTGCAAAACAGCTGGAGCTCAGTGAGGTTGGATGGAGAGCGTTTGTGAACAGCAGTTTTCAGCTCTTTCCACAGATTCTCGATTGGATTCAGGTCTGGACTTTGACTTGGCCATTCTAACACCTGGATACGTTTATTTGTGAACCATTCCTTTGTAGATTTTGCTGTATGTTTGGGATCATTGTCTTGTTGGAAGATAAATCTCCATCCCAGTTTCAGGTCTTTTGCAGACTCCAACAGGTTTTCATCCAGAATGGTCCTGTATTTGGCTGCATCCATCTTCCCCTCAATTTTAACCATCTTCCCTGTCCCTGCTGAAGAAAAGCAGGCCCAAACCATGATGCTGCCACCACCATGTATGACAGTGGGGATGGTGTGTTGAGGGTGATGAGCTGTGTTGCTTTTACGCCAAACATATCATTTTGCATTGTGGGCAAAAAGTTCATCATCCCTTCCCTCTTCATTTCTGGAGACAACTTGGCAGTATGCTGCGGAGGCAGGAACATCACTGCCAACTGATTTTCCCTGCCTGGTGTTCCCTCCACCTAGGCTACCATTACTCTCCTCCTTAAAGCGGTATTAAACCCAAAAGCAAACACTTAATATATTGCAGTTTACCAATCCTTAGATGTGTTGGGTGCATTCAATTTCTTTTTAAAGCGGACCTCCACCCTGAAGTGGAAGTTCCGCTCATCTGATCCCTGTATAATCCAGGTATCTGCACCCACTTCCGGTGTTCTGCCGTATAGTGTCCGGCTATCAAATAGTGTCCGCCCCGTACTGAGCAGGCGAAGCTTCGGAAAATCTCTGAAGCTGAACGCCGCCTGCGCTGTGAGTGGAGGTGGTGGCCCCACCATCCAAGCGGACATAGTGTTGTGAATATTAGAGGGTCCCTTCGCTTGCCACGCTTCGGGCTCGGCCTCGCTGCGCTCGGCTCTTTTATTCCTACTCAATGTCCACTTGGATGGTGGGGCTAGAACCTGGACTCACGGCGCAGGCGCCGTTCATCCTCGGGAATTTTCGGAATCTGTGTTGCTGTGTACTGTGCATGCGCAGTACGCAGCGGACACTATAGAATGGAGGACCTTATATGACAAGACACCGGGACAAGACCGCCGCAGATGCCCCTCCCCCCCATTGTGTTCTGGGAAACACACAGTTCCCAGGACACAGCGTGGACCAGCAGAGACACAGCGCGACTTGCGCATGCGCAGTAGGGAACCGAGCAGTGAAGCCGCAACGCTTCACTTCCTGATTCCCTGACAGAGGATGGCGGCGGGGGCAGCAGAGAGACGCGCGATTGCTCGTCATCTGCCGCCGACATCGCTGGACCCTGGGACAGGTAAGTGTGCATTTATTAAAAGTCAGCAGCTGCAATATTTGTAGCTGCTGGCTTTTAATATTTATTTTAAAGGTGCAGAACCACTTTAATGCTGCGTACACACGGTCGGAGAATCCGTCGGAATGCGTCTTATCGGACCGTGTCGTCAGGTAATCCGACTGTGTGTGGTCTGCATCGGACTGATTCCGTCCAAATCTCTGTCGGACCAAATTTTCCAACTTATACGTATAGTCAGATCAAATTCCTACATCAAAGCTATTGGCTACTAGCCTGAACGTAGTCCCGTCGTAACGAAATTACGTCATCACGTTCTGAATGATTGGATTTTTCGACAACTAAGGCCGCGTACACAGGAGAGGATTGTCCGCCCAACTAAGTCCGTCCGACAATCCGACAGACAGTCCGTCCTACTTTTGAATGAACGGACTTGACCACACACGATGAACAGACAGTCCACTGAAAGCTTGCGCGATGACGTGTACAGCACGTACGACGGGACTAGAAATACGACGTCCAATACACTGCAATGCAACCTTCGGCCGTGTAAATCCTTTCTGAGCATGCGCCATACTTAGTCCGTCCAACTTGCCTACTCACAAGCGGACTGTCCGCTGAAACCAAGTTTGGACGGACAATATTACGGAAATTCCGAAAGACTTAGTCCGCCAGACTGTCTGCTGAAAAAGTCCGCTGAAGCCCACACACGAGCGGACTGTCCGCTGAAACGCGTTTCAGCGGACCAAGTCCGTCAGACAGTCCGCCCGTGTGTACGCGGCCTTAGTCCGACCGTGTGTATGCAACAGTTTCGGACACAATCCGTCAGACTAAATCTGACGGACAAAATCCGACGGATTTGGTTGTGGAAATCTCCGACCGTGTGTACAGGGGCTAAGGCTTTCTTTTCTTTATTTTCATAGGGTGATCCAGCTAGTAAGTCAGTTTTATAACAGAACAAGCTGTCCTACAAATGTAGGAATTAGAGGGATGGGACAAACCACGATCATCTTTTATTTAACCTTTCTCCCAAAAGGGGGAAAAAAAAATGGTTTACTGTAACTAATTACGAAGTGTGAGCTGGAGTTTCGTTTCAGTTTGTTAGAGAATCTAAATCTGCTAGTCCATCTAACACTCCCCTTCCACAAGATTAGCAATGGTCCAAAGGTTGCTCATTCATCCGGAGTGTAGTTACTTTCATACAGGAGGTGAGTTACTGGTCAGATCACCAGGTGAAAACCTAAAAGAACAAATCCAATGGAGCCATCACAACCCAAGGATAGGTAAGCTGCAATAAATGACAGTCTTGGTTTTGGGTTTAATACCGTTTTAACCTCAGATCTGATTAGTACCTGTGCATCCCCTAGAAGCAAGTGACTCAAGCTAGGCTCATTTTATTCAGCAGTTTGCTCCGTAACAGTTTGCAGGGCAATGGCAGGAGTGACTGTAGATGAGGAGGCAGAACGGGATGCCTTGGCAGCTGTGGTGAAAAGCGAGCTAATCTGTACCTGGGTGATAAAGAAGGATGATGAAGGCTTAGGCCGCGTACACACGGGCGGATTGTCTGCCCAACTAAGTTCGTCAGACAATCCGACAGACAGTCCGTTCAAAATTTGAATGAACGGACTTGACCACACACGATGAGCAGACAGTCCGCTGAAAGCTTGCATGATGACGTGTACAGCACGTACGACGGGACTAGAAAAACAACGTCCTATACACTGCAATGCAACCTTCGGCCGTGTAAATCCTTTCTGAGCATGCGCCATACTTAGTCCGTCCAACTTGCCTACACACGAGCGGACTGTCCGCTGAAACCAAGTTTGGACGGACAAAACCAAGTTTGAACGGACAAAATTACGGAAATTCCGTAAGACTTTGTTCGTCAGACAGTCCGCTGAAAAAGTCCGCTGAAGCCCACACACGAGCGGATTGTCCGCTGAAACACGGTTCAGCGGACTAAGTTGGACAGACAATCCGCCCGTGTGTACGCGGCCTTAGTTAGCCATTTCACCACCTCCTCTACATGCTCTGGCTGTATAACACACTCATCACCCGAAAGATATGGCAAACATGCTCTGTCTCACCTCCTTATAGCTGCACACTGTCTGCAAAATCAACTTCCCTGCCTGCAAGACATGATGATGATTATATGGGGCTTATTCTTTTTTTAATTTACAGTTATTACAAGAGCTGTATGGAGGAGTGGTGCTTGGGCATACTGTAGATGGTGGTGCTTGAGTGTACTGTAGATGGTGCTGTTTAGGTGTACTGTGGACTATATTGTTTGGGTGTACTGTAGATGGTGCTGTTTAGGTGTACTGTAGACTATATTGTTTAGGTGTACTGTAGATGGTGCTGTTTAGGTGTACTGTAGACTATATTGTTTAGGTGTACTGTAGATGGTGCTGTTTAGGTGTACTGTAGATGGTGCTGTTTAGGTGTACTGTAGATGGTGCTGTTAGGGTTTACTAAAGATGGTGGTGTTTGGATCTACTGTAAACAGTGGTGAGGTGGCACTGATGAGGAGGCAATAATATGCAGCACTGATAGCCACTGATGGGCACTGATAAAGAAACAATGAAAGGCATTACTGATGGGCACTGACTGGCATTATTGATTGGCACCCCCGATGGGCACTGATTGGCATCATATCTGGGTACAGGTGGTTACCGATTGGCATTACTGGTGGGCATCACTGGTGAGGCACTGCTGGGCATTGCTGATGAGTCTGCATTGATAATCAATGCGCCGATTATTAGTGCAGCCTCCCCCCCCCCGTCAGGAGAGCCACTGATTGTCTCTCCTCTACCTGCGCCTTGACAGTTTAAATAGAGAAAAGCCAATAAACAGCACTTCATGGTTTCCATGTGATCACAGCTCATCACATGGTAAAGGGCATACCTCATAGGCTCTTTACTTAGTTCGGAGATGCAGTGTGTCAGACAAACACACTGTACCACCAATTGCCACGCTACATGCTCCTGGGGGCGTGCACGAGCAGCTTATCCTGCTGGACATCGTATGACACCCAGTCGGGATCACTGATCCCCACTGTCAGTGGTGTAGCGTGGGTTGTCAGCACTCGGGGTAAGGCAAGTAATTTGCGCCCCCTAACCTGCGGATTTTTTGCACTCCCCAAGTTCCTTCAAATACAATAGTACTGACCTACCTGATTCCTATACTGACCACTACACTAACCTACTATACTGTCCACTACACTACACTGTACACTACACTAACCACTATACTATGCTGACCACTGTACTACACTGTACACTATACTGTACACTACACTAAACTGACCACTATACTATCTACTACGCTGACCACTATACTGTCCTGCCTACAGTAACTCTCTCTCTCTGCCTGTGTGTGTCTCGCTCTCTCTCTCTCTCTGCCTGTCTCTGCCTGTCTCTCTCTCTCTCTCTCTCTCTGCCTGTCTCTCTCTCTCTCTCTCCACCCCTCTCTGCCTCTGTTCCTCTTTGCCTCTGTCCCTCTCCGCCTCTGTCCCTCTCTGCCTCTGTCTCTCTCTGCCTCCCTCTCTCTGTCTCTCTCTCTCTGTCCCTTTCTCTCTGCCTCTCTCTGTCTCTCTCTCTGTCCCTTTCTCTCTGCCTTTCTCTCTCTCTCTCTGCCTCTCTCGCTCTGTCTGTCTCTCCCTCTCTGCCTCTCTCTGTCTCCCTCTTTCTGTCTCTCTCTCTCTGCCTGTCTCTGTCTCTCTGCCTGTCTCTCTCTGCCTCTCTCATTGCCTCTCTCTCTGCCTCCTTCTATTTGTGTCTCTCTCTCTCTGTCCCTTTCTCTCTGCCTTCCTCTCTCTCTGCCTCTCTCCCTCTCTCTGCTCTGCCTCTCTCTCTCTCTGCCCCTCTCTCTGCCTCTCTCTCTGTGTCTCTCTCTCTGCCTCTCTCTCTCTCTGCCTCTCTCTCTCTCTGCCTCTCTCTCTCTCTGCCTCTCTCTCTCTCTGCCTCTCTCTCTCTGCCTCTCTCTCTCTGCCTCTCTCTCTCTGCCTCTCTCTCTCTCTGCCTCTCTCTGCCTCTCTCTCTCTCTCTGCCTCTCTCTCTCTCTCTGCCTCTCTCTCTCTCTGCCTCTCTCTCTCTCTGCCTCTCTCTCTCTCTGCCTCTCTCTCTCTCTGCCTCTGTCTCTCTCTCTGCCTCTGTCTCTCTCTCTGCCTCCCTCTCTCTGCTCTGCCTCCCTCTCTCTGCTCTGCCTCCCTCTCTCTGCTCTGCCTCTCTCCCTCTCTCTGCTCTGCCTCTCTCCCTCTCTCTGCTCTGCCCCTCTCTCTGCCCCTCTCTCTGCCCCTCTCTCTGTCTCTCTCTCTGCCTCCCTCTCTCTGCTCTGCCTCTCTCTCTGCCCCTCTCTCTCTCTCTCCCTCTGTCTCTCTCTCTGCCTCCCTCTCTCTGCTCTGCCTCTCTCTCTGCCCCTCTCTCTGTCTCTCTCTCTCTCTGCCTCTCTCTCTCTCTCTCCCTCTGTCTCTCTCTCTCCCTCTGTCTCTCTCTCTCTCTGCCTCTCTCTCTCTCTCTGCCTCTCTCTCTCTCTCTGTCTCTCTCTCTCTCTGCCTCTCTCTCTCTCTGCCTCTCTCTCTCTCTGCCTCTCTCTCTCTCTGCCTCTCTCTCTCTCTCTCTCTCTCTGCCTCTCTCTCTCTGCCTCTGTCTCTCTGCCTCTGTCTCTCTCTCTGCCCATCTCTCTCTCTCTCTGTGTCTCTCTCTGCCTCTCTCTCTCTCTCTCTCTCTGTCTCTGTGTCTCTCTCTGCCTCTCGCTCTCTCTGCCTGTCTCTCTCTCTGCCTGTCTTTCTCTCTGCCTGTCTTTCTCTCTGCCTGTCTTTCTCTCTGCCTGTCTCTCTCTCTGCCTGTCTCTCTCTCTGCCTGTCTCTCTCTCTGCCTGTCTCTCTCTCTGCCTGTCTCTCTCTCTGCCCGTCTCTCTCTCTGTCTCTCTCTCTCTCTCTGCCTCTCTCCCTGTCTCTGTCTTTCTCTCTCTCTCTCTGCCCCTCTCTCTCTCTCTCTGTCTGTCTGTCTCTCTCTCTGCCTGTCTCTCTCTATCTGCTGCCTCTCCCGCTCTCTGCCTCTCTCCTCTCTCTCTTCTGTCTCTGCCTCTCCCCAGTCCGTGTTCCTCCTCACCTGCTTGTCCTGCATGGGTCCGGAGGAGGGGAGGGGGATGAGAAGACACCGGTGTCTTGTCAAATAACGTCCTCCATCCGATAGTGTCCGCTGCGTACTGCGCATGCGCAGTACACAGCAACACAGATTCTGAAAATTGCCAAGGATGAACGGCGCCTGCGCCGTGAGTCCAGGTTCTATCCCCACTATCCAAGTGGACACAGAGCAGGAATAAAAAAGAGCCGAGCGCAGCGAGGCCGAGCCCGAAGGATATAGTTAACAAACTATTGATTGTGCGCTCGGCAGGCAAACATCTTGCCGAGTGCGCAAAAATTTGGGTGTTCCCGATGTTCTGTTGAACTGCTTGCCCATCCCAACTGAAGACTATATTGTTTGGGTGTACTATAGATGTTTGGGTGTACTGTAGACTGTGGTGTTTGGGGGTACTGTAGACAATTGTGATGTGTATACTGTAGACAATAGTGTTTGGGTTACTGTAGATGGTGGTGTTTGGGTGTACAGTAGACGGGGGTGTTTGGGTGTACAGTACAGTAGACGGTGGTGTTTGGGTGTACTGTAGACGGTGGTGTTTGGGTGTACTGTAGACGGTGGTGTTTGGGTGTACTGTAGACGGTGGTGTTTGGGTGTACTGTAGACAGTGGTGTTTGGGTGTACTGTAGATGGTGGTGTTTGGGTGTACAGTAGACGGTGGTGTTTGGGTGTACAGTAGACGGTGGTGTTTGGGTGTACAGTAGACGGTGGTGTTTGGGTGTGCTGTAGACTGTGGTGTTTGGGTGTACTGTAGATGGTGTTGTTTGGGTGTACTGTGTTGTTTGTGGGTACTGTAGATGGTGGTGTTTGAGTGTACTGTAGACGGTGGTGTTTGGGTTACTGTAGACGGTGGTGTTTGGGTGTACAGTAGACGGCGGTGTTTGGGTGTACAGTAGACGGTGGTGTTTGGGTGTACAGTAGACGGCGGTGTTTGGGTGTACAGTAGACGGTGGTGTTTGGGTGTACAGTAGACAGTGGTGTTTGGGAGTACAGTAGACGATGGTGTTTGGATGTACTATAAATGGTGGTGTTTGGGTGTACAGTAGACAGTGGTGTTTGGGTGTACTGTAGACTGTGGTGTTTGGGTTACTGTAGACGGTGGTGTTTGGGTGTACAGTAGACGGTGGTGTTTGGGTGTACAGTAGACGGTGGTGTTTGGGTGTACTGTAGACGATGGTGTTTGGGTGTACAGTAGATGGTGGTGTTTGGGTGTACAGTAGACGGTGGTGTTTTGGTGTATAGTAGACGGTGGTGTTTGGGTGTACAGTAGACAATGGTGTTTGGGTGTGCTGTAAATGGTGTGCTGTAGACTGTGGTGTTTGGGTGTACTGTAGATGGTGTTGTTTGGGTGTACTGTGTTGTTTGGGGATACTGTAGTGGTGTTTGGGTGTATTGTAGACGGTGGTGCTTGGGTGTACAGTAGACAGTGGTGTTTGGGTGTACAGTAGATGGTGGTGTTTGGGTGTACAGTAGACGGTGGTGTTTGGGTGTACAGTAGACGGTGGTGTTTGGGTGTAATGTAGACAATGGTGTTTGGGTGTACAGTAGATGGTGGTGTTTGGGTGTACAGTAGACGGTGGTGTTTTGGTGTACAGTAGACGGTAGTGTTTGGGTGTACAGTAGACAATGGTGTTTGGGTGTACAGTAGACAATGGTGTTTAGGTGTACTGTAGATGGTGGTGTTTGGGTGTATTGTAAATGGTGGTGTTTGGGTGTACTGTAGACGGTGGTGTTTGGGTGTACTGTAGATGGTGGTGTACGGGTGTACTGTAGAAGGTGGTGTTTGGGTGTACAGCAGACGGTGGTGTTTGGGTGTACAGTAGACGGTGGTGTTTTGGTGTACAGTAGATGGTGGTATTTTGGTGTACAGTAGATGGTGGTGTTTGGGTGTGCTGTAGACTGTGGTGTTTGGGTGTACTGTAGATGGTGTTGTTTGGGTGTACTGTGTTGTTTGGGGGTACTGTAGATGTTGGTGTTTGGGTGTACAGTAAATGGTGGTGTTTGGGTGTACTGTAGACGGTGGTGTTTGAGTGTACTGTAGACGGTGGTGTTTGGGTGTACAGTAGACGGTGGTGTTTGGGTGTACAGTAGACGGTGGTGTTTGGGTTACTGTAGACGGTGGTGTTTGGGTGTACAGTAGACGGTGGTGTTTGGGTTACTGTAGACGGTGGTGTTTGGGTTACTGTAGACGGTGGTGTTTGGGTGTGCTGTAGACGGTGGTGTTTGGGTGTACAGTAGATGGTGGTATTTGGGTGTACTGTAGATGGTGGTGTTTGGGTGTACAATAGACGGTGGTGTTTGGGTTACTGTAGACGGTGGTGTTTGGATGTACTGTAGATGGTGGTGTTTGGATGTACTGTAGATGGTGGTGTTTGGGTGTACTGTAGATGGTTGTGTTTGGATGTACTGTAGATGGTGGTGTTTGGGTGTACTGTAGATGGTGGTGTTTGGGTGTACTGTAGATGATGATGTTTGGATGTACTGTAGACGATGATGTTTGGATGTACTGTAGACCAGTGGTCATCAACCCTGTCCTCAGGGCCCACTAACAGGCCAGGTTTGCAAGATAACTGAAATACATCACAGGTGATATCATTTGCTGCTCAGTGATTGCAGTATTCTAGTCTGCATCTCCCCAAGGTAATACATAAAACCTGGCCTGTTAGTGCGCCTTGAGGACAGGGTTGATGACCACTGCTGTAGACGATGGTGTGTGGATGTACTGTAGATGGTGGTGTTTGGATGTACTGTAGATGGTGGTGTTTGGATGTACTGTAGATGGTGGTGTTTGGATGTAATGTAGATGGTGGTGTTTGGATGTACTGTAGATGGTGGTGTTTGGATGTAATGTAGATGGTGGTGTTTGGATTTACTGTAGATGGTGGTGTTTGGGTGTACTGTAGATGATGATGTTTGGATGTACTGTAGACGATGGTGTTTGGATGTACTGTAGATGGTGGTGTTTGGGCATACTGTAGACAGTGGTGTTTGGGTGTACTGTAGATGGTGTTGTTTGGGTGTACA
Organism: Lithobates pipiens; assembly: GCF_037356315.1. Lineage (NCBI taxonomy): Eukaryota > Metazoa > Chordata > Amphibia > Anura > Ranidae > Lithobates > Lithobates pipiens. The sequence goes on along the minus strand of NW_027507784.1, from coordinate 14,524,846 downwards.
GTAGACGTGGTATATGGGTGTAATGTAGATGATGGTGTTTGGGTGTACAGTAGATGGTGGTGTTTGGGTGTACAGTAGACGGTGGTGTTTTGGTGTACAGTAGACGGTAGTGTTTGGGTGTACAGTAGGCAATGGTGTTTGGGTGTACAGTAGACAAAGGTGTTTAGGTGTGCTGTAGATGGTGTGCTGTAGACTGTGGTGTTTGGGTGTGCTGTAGATGGTGTGCTGTAGACTGTGGTGTTTGGGTGTACTGTAGATGGTGTTGTTTGGGTGTACTGTGTTGTTTGGGGATACTGTAGTGGTGTAGACGGTGGTGTTTGGGTGTACTGTAGATGGTGGTGTTTGGATGTACTGTAGACGATGGTGTTTGGATGTACTGTAGACGATGGTGTTTGGATGTACTGTAGATGGTGGTGTTTGGATGTACTGTAGATGGTGGTGTTTGGGTGTACTGTAGATGGTTGTGTTTGGATGTACTGTAGATGGTGGTGTTTGGGTGTACTGTAGATGGTGGTGTTTGGGTGTACTGTAGATGATGATGTTTGGATGTACTGTAGACGATGATGTTTGGATGTACTGTAGACCAGTGGTCATCAACCCTGTCCTCAGGGCCCACTAACAGGCCAGGTTTGCAAGATAACTGAAATACATCACAGGTGATATCATTTGCTGCTCAGTGATTGCAGTATTCTAGTCTGCATCTCCCCAAGGTAATACATAAAACCTGGCCTGTTAGTGCGCCTTGAGGACAGGGTTGATGACCACTGCTGTAGACGATGGTGTGTGGATGTACTGTAGATGGTGGTGTTTGGATGTACTGTAGATGGTGGTGTTTGGATGTACTGTAGATGGTGGTGTTTGGATGTAATGTAGATGGTGGTGTTTGGATGTACTGTAGATGGTGGTGTTTGGATGTAATGTAGATGGTGGTGTTTGGATTTACTGTAGATGGTGGTGTTTGGGTGTACTGTAGATGATGATGTTTGGATGTACTGTAGACGATGGTGTTTGGATGTACTGTAGATGGTGGTGTTTGGGCATACTGTAGACAGTGGTGTTTGGGTGTACTGTAGATGGTGTTGTTTGGGTGTACAGTAGACGTGGTATATGGGTGTAATGTAGATGATGGTGTTTGGGTGTACAGTAGATGGTGGTGTTTGGGTGTACAGTAGACGGTGGTGTTTTGGTGTACAGTAGACGGTAGTGTTTGGGTGTACAGTAGGCAATGGTGTTTGGGTGTACAGTAGACAAAGGTGTTTAGGTGTGCTGTAGATGGTGTGCTGTAGACTGTGGTGTTTGGGTGTGCTGTAGATGGTGTGCTGTAGACTGTGGTGTTTGGGTGTACTGTAGATGGTGTTATTTGGGTGTACTGTGTTGTTTGGGGATACTGTAGTGGTGTAGACGGTGGTGTTTGGGTGTACTGTAGATGGTGGTGTTTGGATGTACTGTAGACGATGGTGTTTGGATGTACTGTAGACGATGGTGTTTGGATGTACTGTAGATGGTGGTGTTTGGATGTACTGTAGATGGTGGTGTTTGGATGTACTGTAGACGATGGTGTTTGGATGTACTGTAGACGATGGTGTTTGGATGTACTGTAGATGGTGGTGTTTGGGTGTACTGTAGATGGTGGTGTTTGGGTGTACTGTAGATGATGATGTTTGGATGTACTGTAGACGGTGGTGTTTGGATGTACTGTAGACAATGGTGTTTGGATGTACTGTAGACGATGGTGTTTGGATGTACTGTAGACGATGGTGTTTGGATGTACTGTAGACGGTGGTGTTTGGATGTACTGTAGACGATGGTGTTTGGATGTACTGTAGATGATGGTGTTTGGATGTACTGTAGACGATGGTGTTTGGATGTACTGTAGATGGTGGTGTTTGGATGTACTGTAGACGATGGTGTTTGGATGTACTGTAGACGATGGTGTTTGGATGTACTGTAGATGGCGGTGTTTGGATGTACTGTAGATGGTGGTGTTTGGATGTACTGTAGATGGTGGTGTTTGGATATACTGTAGACGATGGTGTTTGGATGTACTGTAGATGGTGGTGTTTTGGCATACTATAGACAGTGGTGTTTGTGTGTGCTGTAGACAGTGGTGTTTGGGTGTACTGTAGATGGTGTTGTTTGGGTGTACAGTAGACTGTGGTGTTTGGTGTATTGTGGAGAGTGGTCTTTGGGTGTACTGTAGAATAGTGATGGGCTGAACAACCCTCGGTTCAGTTCGCACCAGAACTCCCAAACATGTAAAAATGAACATTGTGGGGGCGTGGCTTGGCGCGCAACGGAGATGGCAGCCTAGAGGAGGAGCTCCGTCGGATAGCGGCCCCAGCCCGTCAGATTACAGCAGCAAACGGCGCAAAAATGAGCAGGCAGAACAAGCACCAGCACCAGACCCGTCCACGCCACTCAGTGGCAGTCAATCCCGGCCGAGATATCTCAGACATCTTCAAGACCCAGGCTTCAGCACTGCAGGCCTCGGAGGAAGACAAGATGGCGCCGGTCCACGCGGACGAGGATTACAGCGAGGATTCGCAATCTGCGGCCGAGGACAACGGTAGGCACAGTGCCCGCTCTACACACCCACTCACCTACGAGGATATGTCTGGCTTTGCAGCCGATATCAAAGCCTCATTCTCCGCAGCGATCACAGACTTAAAGACCAGCTTCCTGGTTATGCAGGAGAAAATGGCTGCTGCGGAGACAGCGGGAAAGATGAGAGACAGGTCAATTCACAGACTGGATGAGGCTGTCACAGCTCACTCCCTTCATTTCATCGAAATGAACAGACATTTAGAGGACTTGGACAATAGGGGGAGGCGTAATAATATCAGGGTCCGCGGCATACCGGAGTCCGTTGCGCCTGACCAAATCACCTCAGTTTTGCAGAGGGTATTTAATACCCTACTTGAACGCCCGGAAGACTCTGCCATTGACTTTGTTAGAGCGCACAGGGCGCTCAGAGCGAGAGGCCCTGATACACTACCCCCTCGCGACATCATCTGTTGCCTACAGAGCTTCTCACTTAAAGAGGATGTCATGGCCAGGGCCCGCAGGAACGATCAGATCGTGTTCAATGGGGAGACCATAAAACTTTTTCAAGACCTATCCCAAATCACTCTAAAAAACCGAAGGGCTTTGCGTCCTCTACTGGAAAGGTTAAGGGAGAAAGAACTGAGATACTCATGGCTCTTCCCCTTCGCTTTACTGGTCGCGCATGGGGGTAAGCAACACATCTTGCGAACGCCTGCAGACCTCCCGGAATTTTGTGCTGCCCTCCAGCTTGAGCTGATTGCTTTGCCTGACTGGTACCAGGAGTTCTCCATGCCACCTAAAGACAGAAGCCCACCTTTTTCCCCACTCACCTCGCCGGAGAAACACCTCCCCAAACGGCAGAGGCAGGGTCGTGGGGAATTCTCACCAAGGGGGACTCCCCGAAGTCGCCCGCACTCTTCTAGGAACCTAATGGAAGCCTAAGACCCGTGATGCTCATATGCCTACCTACCTCCTGGGAACACTACCATTACTTTTCTCCCACCTGACCATCATTTATCTTTTGTGACTACCTTGCTCCGTCATCACCGAGAGTAGAACTGCTCACATGCTGGAGAGGTGACTCACTATGGGATCTTGATCTGCATGATATTACCCTGGGTCCAAGGTGTTTCCTCAGAGATACCACACCAGTACTGAGCAAATGTAACTATGGGGTTGACATGCTGGAGGAAGACGGTTGATTTTCTGATCACTACAGTCCTGGAGGAATAATGGTGTCCAGCGGACCGCAAATTATTGACAAGGATGGTAGCTGGGGGTAGAAACAGTTCCCTCAGTCCATAACCTGGCGGGTGGTGGGCATGGTAGTTTAGAAGGTCGAAAGTGCTTCAATCTATTGTTTCTTACTATTTGTCAGGCATGCTTGTTTTTATTTTTCATTTTTTTTATTAATTTGTTTCCAGTTTGCATTGTACGTTGTTGCTGTGGCTGACCATTTAGCACTCACCATATGCCTTAGGGCGCCGCTCACGGCGGCTCCTAACATATACAGTTGAGTTATCGCTGTGTTTAACCGACAGTTCGGTACTGTTATACACTTCCCTTCGCAGCGCGGCAACTGGGTTATTTGACCTGTGGTGATCCGCTCGGCGAAGGTTGCTGTCTCCGGGGAGGGCCTTCCCGGACCCCACAGTAGTGCTCCAGGCGGGTTACTTTGGGGCCTGTCTCATGCACTAATCTTGACCCCCCGAGGACGGTTATTTAGTCTTAAGGGGGTGTAACCTACAACTCCATCTTCATCTCATCTCATTTCACCTTTCTTACTTTCCTCACTGCTCTCTATCTCTCTACTTTGCCTTTCCGCGATTTACACGTTAGTGCGAATGTACTGTATGTTACTGACTATTACTGAAATTAGAATTTTCTGTACCCAATTATCTTGTTAAGATTACTTCTGCAGGTGTTGGATCCCGCGCCTCCCTGAGTCTAAACCATGGCATATTCTGATTTGGGACGTAGCCCAACGGTAATTTCACACAATGTCAAAGGGCTTAACATCCCCGAAAAAAGAACCACCTTACTAAGAGAACTTAAAAAAGGTAGGCCCAATTTTGCATTTTTACAGGAGACGCATTTTAAAACAGGACACACGCCAAGGCTGACTGACTCCTACTTTACTGACGCATATCATGCCACCAGTCCCAGGACCAAATCAAAAGGGGTCTCGATACTGGTGAGTAAAGATGCTGACTTTGAGGTCACGGACACGCAGATAGATCCGGATGGGAGATTCCTTCTCCTCAAGGGGACTTGCAGAGGGACTCCCCTGACTTTGGCAAACGTGTATTTTCCCAATTCAGCTCAACTCACTTTTTGCCGAAAATTGACTGCTGAGCTGAAATGTTTCGGTTCGGGTAGACTGATTCTGGGAGGGGACTTCAACGTCCCCCTCATACCGACTGAGGATACCTCCAATGGCAAAACCGCCATCCCCTATAAGACTCTTAAGAGCATTAAGAAGCTCCTGTATTCCCTGAATCTGGTAGACTCATGGCGGCACCTAAACCCAGAAGGAAGGGATTATTCCTTCTTCTCCATTCCACACAACTGCCACTCACGAATAGACTACATCTTTATTACGCAGAGAGACCTATCGCTGCTGACCGCTGCTCACATCGGGATACAAACCATCTCTGACCACGCTCCGATATCTGTGTCACTAGACTTGACAAACACCATGGCCAGACACAATACCTGGAGACTGAACTCGTCACTATTAACGGACCCCGCGCTGCTGCCAGACCTAGTTTCCTCATTGACTGACTTCTTCAAGCTGAATGACACACCTGGGATGAACCCCTTAGTGATCTGGGAAACTCACAAATGTCATATTAGGGGCGAGCTGATACGCATGGGTTCTCGTAAAAAACGGGAGAGAGACAAACTGATTAATGAGTTGATCGCCAAAATAAGATCTCTAGAATCGTTACATAAACGCTCCCTTACAGTAGAATCAGCGGAGATGTTACTTGAGACGAGGAAAACTCTTAAACAGCTTTTAGACAATACCACCAGGAGATTCATATTCTTTAGGAAGAAAGTCTATTACGAACATGGAGACAAAACAGGTAAAGATCTAGCGAGGGCCTTAAATACACGAATAGCCAACAATCACATCAGGGGCATCACTGGAGGAGACGGAAGGATAGACATCGAAACTGAGAAGATTGCTCAACATTTTCATAAATATTATACTAACCTATACAATCTCCCGAGCCTGCATGTTCCGCCAGACTTGGGGGAGGATCGGGCTCGGGCGATTCGGAATTACTTGGACGCAGCGGATCTACCCAGACTTGACGAGGAAGACAGTATCCAGCTAGATAGACCCTTTGATGACTCCAAAATTAAGACAGCCATTAGAGAATTAAAGACGGGCAAGAGTCCCGGGCCAGACGGGTTTAGCGCCATTTATTATAAGACGTTTACAGAGATTTTACTCAACCCTTTTAGAAATGCAATGAACTCTTTGACAACCCGGAGCCCGAACTCTAACGATTTCTTGTCCGCCTTTATCACTGTTCTTCCCAAGGAAGGGAAAGATCCGCTCAATTGTTCAAGTTATAGGCCCATATCCCTTCTAAATACCGACGTTAAACTAGTAGCAAAGATCCTAGCTAACAGATTGAAACCACTACTTCACGAACTGATAGGACCCGAGCAGGCCGGATTCATGCCGGGCAGGGAGGCAAAGGACAACGTGACGAAATCCCTAAATTTGATACATCTAGCACACCAGCGAAAGATCGAGGGCTTTCTCCTGTCAACCGACGCAGAGAAGGCCTTCGACCGAGTAGCTTGGGACTATATGTTCGAGGCTTGTAGGCGTACTGGCTTGGGCCCTGGCATGATGGCCTGGATCTCAGCACTGTACTGGAACCCTTCGGCTAGGCTTAAAGTGAATGGTTCACTCTCAGACACAGTGCTTATCAAAAATGGCACAAGGCAGGGGTGTACTCTGTCCACCCTGCTTTTTATTATCGCACTAGAGCCATTCATAAGACACACAGTCATGAACCCATCGATCAGGGGATTCCAACTAAAAGAGAGAGTCTTCAAAATCGCGGCTTACGCCGATGACTTATTGTTCTTTATGACAGAACCCCACATTTCTATCCCCTCTCTTCTACACGAATTTGCACGATTTGGATGTGTCTCCAACTTCAAAATAAACTACTCTAAATCGATGGCCATGAATGTGTCTCTTCCCGAGGCCCGACTGTCAGTGGCCAGGGCCGGTACCCCCTTTAAATGGACAGCATCGGCCATTAAATACTTAGGAATTTGGTTGACTCCCAGACTTTCATTGACATATGCGCAGAACTTCCCCCCCCTACTTAAAAATATTGCGCAGGACCTTCAGAGGTGGGGATCGGGCTACTTCTCATGGTTTGGCAGGGCGGCCATTTGTAAGATGGCTATACTGCCAAAGGTGCTCTACCTAGTCCGCACTTTGCCCATCAGGATACCCATGAGTTTTTTTAAATCCTTGCACTCCCTTCAAACGAGCTTTATCTGGTCGCGCAAGCCCCCCAGACTGAAAAAGTCTCTTCTGACCAAACCTAAAGACAGGGGTGGCCTGAGTTTGCCTGACTACAAACTTTATTATTACGCCGCACATATTGCGCGTATTATAGATTGGCATTGCCACTCCCAGGTTAAGGACTGGATTTTCTTGGAAGAGGAAGCTAGCACAATCACTCTCCAGTTCTCTCCTTGGATCCCACGACTTAGATATCCCAGATCTATGCTATCTCACCCCACTGTAGGCACCACTCTCAATATTTTTCATGTACTAGCTAAACAACCCGAGTTCTCCACCCCTCTGAGCCCCCTAACCCCTATCCGTGACAACCCTGATTTTACACCGGGTCTGAAGAACCCATTACTAAGACTACAGAGACCGAAAAGACCGCTCTTGGCGTTGGACTGTTTCACCAACAAACTGATGAAAGACTTTTCAGACCTCAAAAGTGACAGTGAATTACCACAATTACCACTCTGGACATACTTCCAACTTAGAAGCTACTGCAATGATGCCACGCGCAGACCACACTTAACGAGAGCAGTGACAGACCTAGAATCAGTATGCATGAAAGGGGAACCCACCCAAAAAAACACTACGCTTGCATATGCCTGGTTACGTTCGCTAGGTCCACGAGAAGACCACAGGCTCAGGGAGAAGTGGGCTCGGGCTCTTGGTACGCCGATTTCGGACGACCAATGGGATAGGGCCTGTATTTTATCACACAAATGCTCACTGAGCACGAAAATGCAGGAAACGTCCTACAAATTGTTGACCCATTGGTATGCCACTCCGGAGAAAGTCCATAAATGGTTTCCACATTCCTCTGACAGATGTTGGAGATGTGATCAAGAGGAGGGCACTCTGCTTCACATTTGGTGGCAGTGTGACCGATTGCAACCATATTGGTCAGGGGTGAAGGAGTTGATCGGGCGGATCACGGAGACCAGACTTGGGTTGGATGCGGAGTGCTGTCTACTCCGCATCACCAATACCTCCTTTAAAAAATACAAGCAGTCGCTCACCAGACATATGATTAATGCGGCCAACTCTCTAATTCCACTATATTGGAAATCCAAAACTATTCCTACTATACGAGAATGGCTGCTTAAAATTGCTCTTATCTGTGAGATGGAGGATACGGCGGCCCAATCTGATGAACGAGTGGAGGGGTATCAGAAGACCTGGTCTCCGTGGTTTGCTTTTAAATACTCGCAGTCTTTCAGGGATTACACGGGCCGAAACTCAACGGCCTGATGTGAGGTGGTGTCTTTATAACACGTTCTCTAACACTTTAATATCACACTAACATTGCTCCTATTACTCTCCAGGAGCTTCTGGAATAAGGCGCTCCTTTCCCTTTTCTTTCTTTTCTCCTCACTCTCCCTTCCTCTCTTCGTCTATCCCTTTACTCGGTTTCTCTGATAAGCTACTAGTTCTTCTTAATATGTTTTCTTGTTGTTCAATGGGAATGAATGATTCCAGATGGAATCCGGGGTAGGACAATGATCTGCTCTCCTAGGTCCGGTTGGGCCCGCAATGGGGGATTTGATTGTATTAGATGATACCCCTATTGACGACTAAGAAATGTTATTGACACAGTTCTGACCTTGGTATACATTGTTCTGTTTGTACAGTGTCTATTGCATAACCATGTAATCTGTATCTTCATTTGCTAATAAACCTTTCTTGAATGAAAAAAAAATGAACATTGTACAATCACACACAGAGCGTGGTTGGGTCACGCCCCCCGTTCTCTCCTCATAGGCTCCCTGGCTGTAAATGTGTATGAGCCAATGAGGAGAGAGAGACCCGTTAGAGCTGCGGCTGTTGAGCACATCGCTGGATCGAGATTGTGCTCAGGTAAGTATAAGGGGTGGCTGAACCCAGACAGTTTTTACCTTAAAGTATAACTAAAGGCAAACATTTTTTTTAACTTTTTGATAGAGTAGAGAGGGATTAGAACGCTTGTCAGTTTTTTTTTGCTGTCTGTGCCACCATTAAGGAGACCTGGGCCCCAAGGAATTCTCTTAATTTGCTGGGATTTCCTCTCACTTCCTGTGTGGCTACAGGAAGTAAAGGGAAATCTCCACAATGGGACACAGATGGCGAAAATCTGACATACTCTATCCAAAGTTCTACTTTTAATCATAGAAGGCATTACGGTAAGAACACTCTACCTTTAGAAGCACTTTAGTGCTACGTTCAGATTTAGCACCTTTACAGCACACACAGAAATGTGCTGCCCTTTAGCGGATGTGTGGGGGTGCCATAAATTATTGGCACGTTTGTTCTCGGGTTTAACAAACATGTATTTTAGTGTAATGAAGTCACTGAAAGTGGTTGTAAACCCTCAGGGACAACAGCGCAGTATTTCATATTCCCATCGCACGCGTTCCTGGATGCGCTCTCGGATTTGGGTGCTGTAGCAACAACCAGCTGGATACTGGTTCGAGTCACGGTGAAGATATTTGCCAGCACACCATGGAACGACACAAATAGCGTCCAAACGGGTGATTTATTGCATGATCACGTTTTGGAGGCACGCAGGGTTCCTTCGTCAGGCATGTGATAGTCCGTTTGGACGCTATTTGTGTCGTTCCATGGTGTGCTGGCAAATATCTTCACCATAGACAATGGCACAGGTGCACTGAGCGTGCTGTTTCTGAGGGCGATCGTGCCGTCACTGGCGGCTCCCGTGAGCATCCGTGGGAGTGAAGTCATCGCGGCTCCGGTGTCCTGCCGAAAAAGGTCCCTCCGGCGGATAATGACCCCCCCCCTGTACTGTACAGGCGCGGTGCTTGTGCAGTATGAACCACAACGGAGCTGCCAAAAATAGTCAAACATAAACAGCTGTGAGTCCGCTGTACACCGCGCAATGAACATGACATTGTGCCAGATGCTGCCGCGCACTCCCGATGCTCGTGCTACTCTGCAAGGGGCGGGTGTATTACTGTTATATCGTGTAAGCTGATAACTTAGGGGTGGTTTTAACAATAAACTACACGTCTTTGCAGGGCGTGTTTAAACAAATGAAGGGCGGGTTTTGCGATGTTGATGGGCGATTTCAATCATCAAAATCTGCACTGATACTGTGATAAATTTTTCATGCTAGGCGGTTAAATAGGTTGTGCCAACCCGCCCATCAACATTGGAAAACCCACCCTTTATTTCTTTAAACACACCCTGCAAACAGCTCTGCCCATCAATTTAAAATTCGGCCTCTTCTGTAGCCATCCGCCCCTTACACGATATACCCGCCCCCTTGCAGAGTAGCACGAGCATCGGGAGCGCGCGGCAGCGTCTGGAACAATGTCGTGCTCATTGTGCAGGCGCCGTATACAGCTCACTCACAGCTGTTCAGCTTCAGCTATTTTCGGCGGCTCCATTGTGGTTCGTACTGCGCAAGCTTTGCGCCTGCACAGTACAAGGGGGTGATTATCCACTGGGGGGGCCTTTCTAGGCAGAACACGGGCCAGTCCCCGTTGTTTCGTCACATATGGTGACCCATCACATTTGGCTACCCGCTGGAGTGTGCATGCGCAACGCCGCCATATGCGTTCCAACACTTTTACAACAAAACAGATTTGGCGAAACGTCAGAATGTGTAACGGAAGTGACGTTCCGTCGCCACCATCTTGCTACACCCCGCACTCCTCTATAGTAAAGATACACTGAGAAAGGGGAAAGCGGACCTCTTGTTACATCCACCGGAGTTTTGCATTTTACACTTATTTTTAACAGTAAAGTGAGTATATATAGTGATTTGTTTGGTTTACTTCCTCTTGAACATTCACATTCCATTATTTTAGTCCCTCAGTCAGTAGGGTATGTTGCACTTTTAGTCAACTCCACACTACCCCACCATAGCCTCGATGGAGTTTCATCTTAGTAACAATTCTCCATATTTGTTCCAGTGTGAAGCATAGCTCTCCAGTTCTGAAAAAGAAATCAATGAGCGAAACTGACAAGCTGAAGGAATACATCATCTCCTACAGTCTCAACAACTGCCCAGAGGGCAACCAGGGTTACAACCGAATCCTTCTCCAGCTGTGTGGCTACCTGGGACATGGCAAATCTTCCCTTATTAACTCTTGTGTACATGTGCTTCAGGACAGGAAGCAGCAATTCACTGTGGTTGCCCAGTCTGGGGAAGCACAAGGTGGGCTCACCATGGAGAGGAAATCTTACCCACTAACGCCCACCATCACCATTGTGGACAACAGAGGATGCTCCACACTCAACGGCTTTGAAACTGGAGAGCTGTATGCCCAGCTGGGTGAGTTACATTCGCAATTTAAACCTCTCCATTAAAACTGCTAGCTTCCTGGGTGTCTTGCTGCAAATTTGGTTTTTGGAGTCACTGATCCAAAGCGAGAATAGACCTAAAGTCTTCTGAGTGTAGCACTGACCCCCCGAAGGAGCTGCTGAATTTGTTTGGGCCTGCACTCTGTTATTAAACCCCCAGTGACTTGGCTCAGTCCCCTTGACACAGCTGTGGTGCAATGTTGGTGTGGAATAAATGGTGAAAGATAACCCCACAATATACAATATAATGACAGTATACCTTGATTGTCACCTGGGTGTCCAAGAGCTCCACCTGCTGGAGAAAGAACACTACTCCACACCAATGTACTTAAAGCGGAGCTCCACCCTAAAGTGGAACTTCCTCTCATTGGAACCCTCCCCCCCTCCGGCACCACAATTGACACCTTTCAGGGGGGAGGGGGGTGCAGGTACCTGTACAGTACAGGTATCTGCACCCACTTCCGACATAGATATCTGCAGAAGGTACGCCCCTTTCCGCAGAATGTATGCCCCTTTATGAAGGTCCCCCGCTATCTGCTGGGAAACACACGGATCCCAGAGACAGCGGGGACAATCCTTATTGCACAGCGCGACTCACGCATGCGCAGTAGGGAACCGGGAAAAGGAAGCCGCAAGGCTCCACTTCCTGATTCCCATACCCAAGATGGTGGCAGCAGCACCCGAGAGATGATCGAGAGATCGGCTTCGGGTGCCGACATCGCAGGCGCGCTGGGCGGGTAAGTGTCATTATTTTAAAAGTCAGCAGCTGCAGTATTTGTAGCTGCTGGCTTTAAAAAAAAAAAAAAAAAAAGGCGGACTCCCGCTTTAACCAAAGGGTTATCTTACTGTGGTAATGGTAAGGTGACAATTACAGTGGCTGTGCTGTCATATCAACATAACATAACAATACAATGACTCTAAACAACAGATATATATAGCAACAAATACAAGGGAGCTCCCCTTACTTTAGTGCTCTAGGTGCAAGGCCTTGAAATAACACCCAGTCTTTGATCTTCTTTTCTTCAGCCAGCTATAAAGGTCTGTAGTGATTTGTAATCCAACAAAGTGAGATATTAAAGTTTAAGTAATGCCGCGTACACACGTAGCAGACTATCTGGCGGACTTAGTCTGGCAGACTTCCCGCCGGACTGTCCGCCGGACTTTCCGAACGAGCTACTTGCCTACACACGGCACTTTTTCAGCAGACTAATACGCCGTACTAAATACGCCGGACTATCTGCCGTACTTTTGAAATGAACGCACTTGCCCACACACGCGGAGGAAAGTCCGCTCAGTTTGAGCGCGTCTCCAGGTTGTACCCCATACTCATTTACATAGGGTGGGGGGCCGGTATCCGGGGGCCCCCTTGTTAAAGGGAGCTCACGATTCCGATAAGCTCCCCTCCCGCAGACCCCAACAACCAATGGCCAGGGTTGTCGGGAAGAGGCCTTTATCCTCATCAACATGGGGACAAGGTGCTCTGGGGTGGGGGGGACTGCGCGGCCCCCCCTTCCCCAAGGCACCCCCCATGTTGAGGGCACGCTGCCTGGCAAGGCTCGGGGGGGGGGGGGGGGGGCGCTCGCTCATCCCTACCCCCTTTCCTGGCCGGCCGGGTAGCGTGCTCGGAAAAGGGTCTGATGTGGACCTAGGGGGGACCCCCATGCCGATTTTTAGGTGTAGGGCTTTCCCTTTAAGTCCACACCAGGTAACAGGGTCAGCGACGCCTCCCTCGCTGGCCCCTGGCTACCTGGAGATGCGCTCAAAATGAGCGGACTTTTCTCCACGTGGGAAAAGTCCACTCATTTCAAAAGTACGGCGGACTAGCACACACGGCCGTACTGTCCGCTGAAAAGCGAGTCCGGCGGACAGATTGGAGTGCAAAAATACTTTCTTAGTCCACCGGACTTTTGGGTAAAAAAAGTCCGCCGAAGGCTACACACGTGCGGATTGTCCGGCGGACTTGAGTTTGCCAGACTTTTCCACCAGATTGTTTGATCGTGTGTACGCGGCATCAGAAGGAATCCTGGAATGGTTTCTGGAGGCACTTTAATGGTTATCACCTCTGGTATGGCACGGTACTAAAATGTGATAAGGAGAAGGCTTTAGACCTGCCTATTGTCAGTCTTTGTTAGATCCTTCTCCTTGGGACTACAGATCCCAGCACCTCTGTATGGAAGTCTAAATGTATGCAAGTGCGTAATAAACTATGGGCCACAGCCCGCTCACCAACTGGATCTGATGACATGTAGCAGTTCCGCTCCGGTGCACTGTTTTGCTTCTAGCCGGCCGGCTCTGTCACGCCAATCCATCCTCCAAAGGTGTTCTATTGGGTTGAGTTTAGGACTCTGTGCAGGCCAGTCAAGTTCCTCCACCCCAAACTCGCCCATCCATATCTTTATGGACCTTGCTTTGTGTACTGGTCCAAATCATTTGGTGGTGGGGGGGGGGGGGGGGCAGGATTATGGAGTGGGGTTGTTTTTCAGGGGTTGGGCTTGGCCCCTTAGTTCCAGTAAAGGGAAGGTGTCAGCATACCAAGATATTTTGGACAATTTCATGCTCCCAACTTTGTGGGAAAAGTTTGGGGATGGCCCCTTCCTGTTCCAACATGACTGCACACCAGTGCACAAAGCAAGGTCCATAAAGGCAACCAGGTGCAGAGTACAAAGACAAGTGTGTCTTGCCTACAGTCAGGCATGGTGGTGGGAGTGTCATGGTCTGGGGCTGCATGAATGCTGCCGGTGTCCTATCACATACAGTCCCCCATTGGATAGTGTCCGCTGTGTACTGCGCATGCGCAGTACACAGCACACACAGATTCCGAAAATAGCCGAGGATGAACGGCGCCTGCGCCGCGAGTCCAGGTTCTAGCCCTACCATCCAAGTGGATATAGAGTAGGAATATAAAAGAGCCGAGCACAGCGAGGCCGAGCCCGCGAGGTGCCCTATAATTTTCAGAACCCTATGTCCGCTTGGATGGGGGGGGGCTACCACCTCCACTCACGGCGCAGGCGCCATTCATCTTCGGAGATTTTCCAAAGCTTCTTCTGCCCCGTACTGGGCATGCGCAGTATGCGGCTGACACTATATGATGGCAGGACACTATCTGCCAGAAGACCGGCACTGGGGAGCTACAGATCATTGAGGGAACCATGAATGCCAACATGTACTGTGACATACTGAAGCAGAGCATGATCCCCTCCCTTCAGAGACTGGACCGCAGGGCAGTATTCCAACATAAGTTTCTTTTAAGAAATGCCATGTTCCTTCTTCTCTCTTCCTCTATCACTAATCACAATTCAAGAATTGTGTTAACATATTTGAAGCTTTATAAAGTTATTGTTGTACTTTTGAACCTTCTGGGGCCAACATCAATTATTTACTAGCATTAATGCTACTTGTATGCTACTTGTATGTCACCAGGTGTAAACATTGTTTTTCTTTTTTTTTGGGGGGGGGTTCTTCAGGAAATTTTATCCCTCTTGATTTGAAAGTTGAGTGGACACAGGGATTTGAGGAAATGCTGACCCGGTTGGAGGACTCAGAATTGGAGCCAAATTTCCGGGATATTATTGTGCCGATATTCGTTTACAGGTAAGCAGAGAAAAGTATTTGAGATTTTGTTATTGTTATTACTGACGTTTGTGATTGGCCAGAGGAGAGGTGATACTTGCTTTTATCAGTAGGTGGTGCTAGAACACTAAAAAACAAAAAAAAAAAAAAAAAAACATTACTTAGCATGTTGCACCTAACATGAAAAATATATCTGATGCTAGGTCCACTTTAAGGACCTAAAATGAATTAAAAAAAACTAACAGTATTTGTATAGATTTTATCAGTTCTGTCCACTGGGTTTGTCATATCTGTGCTTTTTGCAGTGTGAAGAGGGATGTGGCCCCTTCAGAAGTGCAAGAGATGAAGAATTTCCTTACCAACTGCCGCAATTTAACAGGTACAGAATGTCTCTAATCCAACATTCATTATCGTCAGATACTCAGTCCGGAAGCACATCAGATTACATCTACTATGGTCAGGGCTGGATTGGGACACAAATTTGGCTCTGGACTTCATCCAGACCTGCCCACTTTAATTTTGCAAACACGCACAAAAACAGTATATAAACGTATACGCAGTTGCGCAATATGGATACGTATATGGACATGGATACGGATGGAGTTTGGGATGGATCTGAGGGAAGCGTATGGGGCATCAGAGCAGGCCAGGGGAAATCTGCAACAATAAGAAGCCTGCAGCTACGGTAGCAGCAGAGAAGCTTCCCTGAACACTGAAGCTCCCACCATCCCGGCCCAGTCCACCCTGGAATTGTCGCCTGAGCTGGCCCTGGACAATACAGCGGTGCTCAAATGAATGGCTCTGCAGGACGTGCAGCCATTACTTTGACAGGCTGTCTGTCACTGAAACCAGCCCACTGAGCCATCGGCTCACTGGGAAACTCCCGGTGGTCCCGATGGATGAGGCCTTCAAGTGTAGTGGGAACCCCGATCGTGGCTAACTCATCTTTGAGAGATTCCGAGAGTCCTAGGCGGAACTGGTGTAGTAGAGCTGCCTCATTCCAGCCTGTGTCTGCAGACCACCGCCAGAAGTCCGCGGTATAGTCCTCTACTGGACACCTACCCTGCTGTAGAGAATTCAGGGCGGCTTCAGTGGTAGCTGTACGTTGGGGGTCTTTGTAGAGTTGTGCCTTAGCCGCCAGGAATGCGTCCACCGTGCTAATGACTGGACTCTTTTGTTCCCATAAACTGTGGGCCAAGGCCTGGGGTTCATCGGACAACAAAGAGATGAGGAACTCGACCTTAACAGTCTCTAAGGCCGCGTACACACGGGCGGACTGTTCGCCCAACTTTGTCTGTCCAACAGTTTCGGCGGACAGTCCGCTCAAACTTAGCATGGGCGGACATGCCCACACACGACGAACGAACAGTTTGCTGAAACCGTGCGCGATGACGTTTCGACACGTACGACGGGACGAAAATTTCGACGTCCAATACACTTCAATGCAACTTTCCGACGTGTAAATCCGTTCTGAGCATGCGCGGAACTTAGTTTGTGGAACAAGCCTACACACGGGCGGACTGTTCGCTCAAACAAGGTTTCAGCGGACAGTTTTTCGGAATTTCCGAAAAACCTTGTTCGTCCAACTGTCCGCTGAAACTGTCCGCTGAAGCCCCACACACGAGCGGACTGTCCGCACAAACCCTGTTCAGCGGACAAAGTTGGGCGAACAGTCCGCCCGTGTGTACGCGGCCTAAGGCAAAAGTCCAGGGCTGCAAGGCTAGGTATAGTAAACAGGCAGTCCTGAAGGATCTCAACTTTTTTTGGTCTCCGGAGAATTGCTCCGGAATGGGAACTTGGGGTTCTGGCAGAGGGAACATAATCATAGAAGTCGCAGAGAATTGTTCGTGAGCAGGTACAGGGGAGCTGATAGAAGCTGGAACTCATTCTACATTAGCAGATGACTCTGACAGGTGTTGCAGCTTATCCCTCAATTGAAGATAGCCTTCCTGTAACCTCTGAATTGCTTGAGTCAAAGTAGTGGCTTGTTGACACAAGGCCTCTAACGGGGACGCACCTCTTCCAGCCTCAGTCATGGCTGGATTATACTGTCAAGTCTCTGGTGTGAGGCCGGGTTGCTGAGAGGGCATCCCTTGTGGCTGAGTGTAGCGCTTCCCTGGGAGTGATACAGGGGATGCGGTGCCCAAAGGAACACGGGTTGCCAGAAATGCTGCAGGCTGGCTGATTGGCTGTAGATAGCTGGAACGTGCTGAGCAGCAATATGGGCAGCCGTGCGGAGAGAAGTCTTGAGTCAGAAGCAGCAGGGTAAACCAGGAGCCGGGTCTGCAGCCAGGCCAAGGGTCAGATACCAGAAGACAGTCTGAAAGGAGTACAGGAACAAACCGGGTCATACATAGAGGGCAGAGGATCGAAGAGTAGTCAACAAAGCCGGGGTCAGAGGGAGGAGATAAACAGGATCACAGGTCAAGCCAAGCAGGGGTCAAGTCAGGAGTCTTCGGAGTATACAAGCACAGGAACACAGGAAGTTGTTGAGAATCCAGCAAATTGCAAGTGTCACTGATTGGTTTAAATAGGCCGGGGGGTGCCTACAATCATCATGGCGTGTGCATGCGCATCGGCGCGCAGAGACTGCCGTTTCGTGGCTGTCGCGCATCTGCGTGCGCGCAAGTGCACAGAAACTCTTCTATCGCAACCATGACGATTACTGGCGGAGTTGCCCACAACACGGCCATTTCCCCGACACTTAGTCTGAGATCCGAGCCGAGGTCAAGTCCACTCTGGCAACGAAGTACAGAAGGGTTAATCAGAAGAAGAATGGTTGAGATCCAAGCCGGGGTTGGTTCCAATCTGGCAGCTGAGTAGAAAAGGGGCAAAGAAGTAGAATGGTCAAGGTACAAATCCAAGGTCAATGGCAAGCAGCAATCAAGAGTATTCAAATAGGTTTCCAGGTCACAAGTTCAGACAGATCACACACTAGCACAGGAACAAGGGGGGACTGAAGATAATCCAGCAATTTGGCAGTGTCTGGGCTGGGCTTATATAGGGAAGTTTGAGGTCACTTCCGGTGCGACTCCTGGCCATTTTCCCGGCTTTTTTTCCATCAGTTTGAGGTCACTTCCTGTGCGCCTCCTGGGCATTTTCCTGCCTTTTTCCATCGGATCTTCTGCACAGGTGCGGGTTGGCACACTGAGGCGTCTTTGGCGCATGCTCAGTTGGCATAGATTTCCTCTTCGGCAATGCACCATTGGTGCATGCGTAGTAAGCCCTGAACTCTGACAAAGAGTTAATTAGCACAAATAACAATGGGTGAAAGACCCTTAGAGCCCACACTGGACTTATTTACAATAAATACATTATAGCAGACAACAGACAGACAGGTGGCTGGAGTTGATGACATCAGCATCTGCTATGAGTCCCAATTAGGGATGAGCCGAACACCCCCCCGGTTCGGTTCGCACCAGAACTTGCGAAAGGACCGATAGTTTGCGCAAACTTTCGAACCCTGTTAAATCTTATGGGACTCGAACGTGAGGAATCAAAAGTGCAAATTTTAAAGGCTAATATGCAAGTTATTGTCCTAAAAAGTGTTTGGGGACCCGGGTCCTGCCCCAGGGGACATGTATCAATGCAAAATAAGTTTTAAAAACGTGTTTCCCGTGTTTAGAACAGTCCCTGCACAAAATGACATTTCTATAAGAATAAAAGTCATTTAAAACTGCTTGCGGCTTTAATGTAATGACTGGTTCCGGCAATATGGATGAAAATCATTGAGAAAAACGGCGTAGGTAGCCCTTCAGCCCATTACCAGCCCCTTTGGGTCTTGTATGGATATTAAGGGGAACCCTGCACCCAAATTAAAAAAAGGAGGGGTAGATTTCATCTCACTTCCTGTTGTTTCCTTCTGTTTGAAAGTAGGAGTCGTTTGTAAGTTGGATGTTTGAAAGTAGGGGCCTGCCCTATATGCTCTGCAGAAATTTGGGTCTTGGGTGTTGGTGTTGCCACAACACTGTAAGCCCTCACAGTTACTCTTGGTGGGCGCCGGAACTGGCCCTGCTGTGAAATATTAGATTAAGAATTGTAATTACATGCCCCTGTTGAACAGGGTCAGAAAAATTGGGCCTTTAGTGGTGGATAGTGTGGTGGTGTTGCCACAACACTGTAAGGCCTCACAGTTACTCTTGGTGGGTGCAGGAACGGGCCCTGCTATGAAATATTAGATCAAAGCACGGCCCATTCAGACCCAGCGGGCTGCGACCTATATCCCACACATCATAAGTGCTTCGGGACAGAAGCTCTCATTGCTACAACAGATCACACAGGAGTTCCGATCCTACTACAGCTCCCTATACAATCTAACCTCACCCCCGCCCTCACGATTGGATATGGTCGACTCTCTTGATCTGGCTCAGATGCCGACACTCCTGAGGGAATCCCAGGACTCCCTGGAGGAACCCATCACTCCGAGATACAGCAAGCCGTGAATGCTATGAAGCCGGGCAAGGCCCCAGGGCCTGACGGCCTCACAACCTCATATTTCAAAATGCTACTACCCACCCTGGGCCAACATATGATGACCTTGTTTAACAATCTTGGCACTGGGCTGCAACTCCATGACCCTTCACTGCAGGCACATATTTCGGTCATTCCCAAGGAGGGTAAGGACCCAAGCCCCATCTCCCTCCTAAACGTTGGCCTAAAAATATTCACCAAAATCTTAGCATCCAGACTCCAGCACCATTTGCCCCATCTTATCCATCTGAACCAGGTGGGTTTTGTCCCAACTAGGGAGGCCAGGGACAACACCTCCAAAGTCCTTAACCTAATCCACCTGGCAACTAGCAGGAGAATGCTGAGCGTCTTCTTGGGCACAGATGCATCAGTTGGCAGTTCATGTTTGAGACCCTTCGGCGGGTAGGCCTGGGAGACAGGATGATGCGCTGGATTGCTGCAGCTTACACCACTCCTTCGGCCAGGGTGAGGGCGAACGGCTTCCTTTCGGAGGCCTTCACAATTACAAACGGGACTAGGCAGGGCTGTCCCCTTTCACCCCTACTATTTGCCCTGACCCTGGAACCGTTTTTGTGCCACATCCGGCTTAACCCGGACATTACTGGCATTGGAACCAAAGAGCCACGGCATAAGGTCTCCGCTTACGCGAATGATCTTATGTTCTCTCTCTCGAACCCAATGATCTCGTTACCGAGCCTCCTACAGGAATTCGACATCTATGGCCGCCTTTCCAATTTAAAAATCAATTTTTCTAAATCGGAAGCTATGGGAATAGGGGTGCCTCAGCACCAACTCCAGCTACTCAAAGAGAGCTTTAAGCTCAAGTGGACTGGCTTAGCCCTGAAATACCTGGGCACTCTTATTCCCACTTCATTGTCTCAATTGTATAACCTTAACTCCCCCCCCCCCTGCTGAAAACAGTACAAGGACTACTAAATGGATGGAGCAGCGGCCTCCACTCGTGGTTTGGCCGCTGTAATATCCTCAAAATGACAATACTGCCTAAATTCCTCTATCTCCTTCAAGCGCTTCCGATTCATGTACCCACCAGTTACTTTAAACAAGTTCAAGCAACTTTTGCAAATTTTCTCTGGGCAGGGAAGCACCTGAGACTGAGGCCGCGTACACACGAGAGGATTGTCCGCCCAACTTAGTCCGCTGAAACACAGTTCAGCGGACAATCCGCTCGTGTGTGGGCTTCAGTGGACTTTTTCAGCGGACAGTCTGGCGAACCAAGTCTTTCGGAATTTCCGTAATTTTGTCCGTCCAAACTTGGTTTCAGCGGACAGTCCGCTCGTAAGTAGGCAAGGTGGACGGACTAAGTATGGCGCATGCTCAGAAAGGATTTCCACGGCCGAAGGTTGCATTGCAGTGTATTGGACGTCGTATTTCTAGTCCCGTCGTACGTGCTGTACACGTCATCGCGCAAGTTTTCAGCGGACTGTTCGTTCATCGTGTGTGGTCAAGTCCGTTCATTTAAAAGTACGACGGACTGTCTGTCAGACTGTCTGACGAACTAAGTTGGGCGGACAATCCTCTCGTGTGTACGCGGCCTTAGTGGGAAGATACTCTCCCTCCCGAAGTCCCATGGGGATTGGCGTTTCCAGCAGTCAGAACATACTATCAGGCCGCCCACCTTAGCAAGTTAATTGATTGGTGCAGACATAGCGACGTTAAATTGTGGACGCGATTAGAGCAGGATCAGTTCGACATCCCACTCCATAGGACACCCTAGTGTTTCCCTGAACTGCTGCCCGCCCTCGCACGCCACCCCTTGGTGGGTACTACGGCCAAAATCTGCTCACAAATACTGTTGAAACCTGACATCTCCACATGCAGCTCCCCCTTGAAGCCCATTATTGGGCACCCCTGTTTTGAACCAGGCCTGAGGGACAAGAAATGTATGGACCTCCGGGCCTCTGGCCTGTTTCAGGCTTCCCACTTTAGTACCTCGGCAAAGTGGAAAACGCACAGGGAACTGTCTGATCCTGATTGCCAATACAAACTGGACTTTCTAAGAGCTTCACAACTCAACCATTTTTTTAGCAGTATGCTGCCCCCACCAAATGACATGCAACAGCCCCTCACACCTTTGGAGACGATTTGTACAGAGGCTGGGGTAATTTCAGATACCCTCGCTCTGTTCTAAGCATTACTGATGGAAGTGCCAGGGGATTGTCAACCCCCTGGCCTTCTCAAATGGGAAAGAGACTTAGGTAACCGCTTCACAACCCAAATGTCCCAACATATCCTTACTTTCACTCATAAATCCTCCCTCTGCACTAAAACCCAGGAAACGAACTATAAGATCCTCACGCGCTGGTACAGGACCCCCACCCTCCTACATAAACTTTTCCCAGTGACCTCCAACCGCTGTTGGAGATGTCAAGCCGAGAGGGGTACTATTTTACAAATTTTTTGGTCCTGCCCCCGTTTACGACACTACTGGACGGAGGTCCGCCGAATAACCCAACTGTTCACGGACTGGCCGGTACCGGATGATCCGGCGTTCTTCCTCCTTGATGCGACCAGCATTCCAGCATGACAGTACAAAAAATCTGTGGTTCGCCACCTCCTGGATGCGGCCAAGGCCTGCATTCCACTGAACTGGAAATCCCCCCACCCACCATCCATAACTCAATGGCTTCACAAGGTGGATGAAGTCAGCAGGATGGAGGATTTGGTTCTCACCAGTCAACATAGACAGGAGGGCTACTCCAGGACGTGGCAGGTATGGAACGTGTTTAAATACTCAGACGAGGGACGGAAACTTAGGAGGACTGACTAGTCAACCAGGACTGATAAGATCAGACTCTCTCCCCCTAATGGGGAAAGCTGAGAGGGCTTAACCTTGAGGGGCGAGAGCCACCAAATCCATGTTCACCATACCCCCCTCCCCTCCATCCCTCCCTCCCTCTTGCCCCCCCCCCACCTCCCCAAACTCCCCCTCTTCCCCCCTTATATTTTTCTCTCCACTGTTCTCCGTCTACCTCTTTTCTACTTCTCGCTCCTTTCGTGGTCTCGGATCATACTTTCTGCTTTGATAAAGGTAAAAAGTGGGGAGGATGCTGAATTCACGGGGTTAACATTGCACTCCTATGTTGGTGGGACTTCTGCCCCATGGAAAGGGCAATGGAGCATTACATGCGACTGTTTTAATTGTATACCTATGACGTCTGTTGTCTTATTTTCATGTATTTTGATCCCTGTGGATCAGTTTTCTTTCCCTTGTTATAAATAATAAAAAAAAAGAAATATTAGAACAAGAATTGCAATTACATGCCCCTGTTGAACAGGGGCAGAAAAATTGGGCCTTAGGCACTGGTGCTGGTGCCACAACACTGCAACACCTCATAGATACTCTCGTTGGAGAGCAAGAATGAGCCCCGCTGCAAACTATTGCATCAAAAATTGTAATTACACGCCCCTGTTAAACAGGGGCAGAAAAATTGTGCCTTAGCCACTGGTGGTGGCGCCCAGAAACAAAAATGTTCTTACAAGCTATTAGCATGAAAATTGAGGAGGAAGAGGATAGTCAATCAGCATAACAGGATAGTCACTCAGCATCAGCATAGGCAGTCTTGAAGGGATCTCACATTAAAAAAAAAATATTCGGTTACATCAGCATCAGGTGCTTGGTAGCTAGTAATCCAAGACTGATTCATTTTTATGAAGGTCAGCCGATCGACCGATTCGGTGGACAGGCGCACCCTGTGATCGGTTACAAAGCCTTCAGCAGAAGTGAATGTGCGTTCCGAAAGAACGCTGGATGCAGGACAGGCCAGTAGCTCAATTGCATACTGTGCAAGCTCTGGCCAGTGATCCATCCTCAATACCCAGTAACCCAGAGGATTTTTGGTGGGAAAGGTGTCCAAGTCTGATCTTCCCCCTAGGTATTCCTGCACCATGTAAATCAGACGCTGGCGATGGTTGCTGGAACTGATCATACCTTGGGGCTGCGGACTAAAAAATTGTCTGAACGCATCGGTCAGACGGCCACCTTCTCCGCCGCTGCTTCTGTGACTGACCGAAGCCTCAGCAACACATTGTCCAGGAACAGGAATTTGTAACCTCCCAGGCTTTGGAAACGCATTGCAAAAACTTTTCTGCAAGGCCTCCCGAAGATATTTCATCCTCTGCTCCCTCTGCGACAGCAAGATAAGGTGCGCAACCTTACCCTTGTAACATGGATGAAGGAGGGTTGCCAGCCAGTAATGATCCCTCTCCTTGATACCACTAATACGAGGATCCTTCTGCAGGCTTTGCAGGATTTTTATTATTATTATTAATATTATACATGATTTATATAGCTCCAACAATTTACACAGCACTTTAGAATGTATAGTGGGGACAACACAATTACAGTACAGTTCAATACAAAAGGTACAGGAGGGCTCGGCTCGTAGAGCTTACATTCTAAAGGGACGAGGTGGTGGTACAAAAGGTAATAGCTGCAGAGAATGATTTGATGGGGGTGGCTCGGGGAGGCCATGCAGTGTAGGTTTCCTGAGGCATCCAGAGTCCTCTGGGTCACTAAGGACGACATGATCCGCAGCCACCTCCTCCCAGCCACGTACAAGTCCACGGGTTTCTTGGGACTGTAAATGATCACTTGAAGACTGCTGCTGATGCTGAGAGCTAGGCTCCACCTCCATGCTGACACAATCTTCCTCCTCCTTCTCTTCCAGTGTGATCGGCGGGCCAGCAGGGGCACTGTCTGGATAAAGGGGGCCTTGAGAGGTAAAGCAGTCCTCCTTTTCCTCCCTCTGTTCTGCTTCAAGTGCCCTGTCCATTATTCCACGCAGCGTGTGCTCCAACAGGTGGACAAGAGGGACAGTGTCACTGATGCATGCTCTGTCACTGCTCACCATCCTTGTGGCCTCCTCAAATGGTGACAGGACAGTGCATGCATTCCTGATCATGACCCACTGGCGTGAGCAAAAAAAAAACGAGCTCCTCTGAACCTGTCCTGGTGCCATAGTCGCACAGGTACTCATTGATGGCCCTCTGCTTCGTGTGCAGCCGCTGCAGCATGGCCAACGTTGAGTTCCACCTGGTGGGCATGTCACAGATTAGGCGGTTCTTGGGAATTTCTTTTGGAGGTCAGCCAGCCGAGTACTGGCATTATATGACAGGCGGAAATGCACAGAGACTTTCCTGGCCTGCCTCAGGAGATCCTGTAAGCCCGGGTACCTGCCCAAGAACTGCTGCACCACCAAGTTAAGGACGTGAGCCAAACAGGGCACATGGGTCAGGTGTCCCTGTCGGAGGGCAGAGAGGAGGTTGGTGCCATTGTCACAAACCACCATTCCTGGCTTAAGCTGGCATGGCGTCAACCACCTCTGAGCCTGCCCCTGCAGAGCTGACAGAATCTCTGCCCCAGTGTGACTCCTGTCCCCCCAAGCACACCAGTTCAAGCACTGCATGGCATCTTTTTGCCTGCGTACTTGCGTAGCCTACAGAGCACCGCTGCTTCCGAGGACAAATCAGCACAGGAAGAGGCCATGGAGGAAGAAGAAGAGGAGGGGTGGAGGAGAGAGGTGTGTCAGAATCACGGTGGCGGAACAACCTCCAACACTACTGTACGCTGTCCTTCATCCTTCTCAGCTGCCAGCAGAGTCACCCAGTGGGCCGTGAAAGATAGGTAATGTCCCTGTCCATGCCTGCTGGACCATGAGTCAGTAGTAATATGCACCTTACTGCAGATCGCCCTGTCCAGTGAGGCCAAGACTTGCCTTCCACATGCCGGTAGAGAAAAAATTTGGGAACCTGCCACTGAGGAACTGCACATTCCACAAACTCACAGAAGGGGGCAAAGTCTACCAACTGAAAAGGCAACAGTTGAAGTGCTAGCAATTTAGCAAAGCTAGCATTCAACCGCTGGGCATGTGGTTGGCTGGCAGCAAACTTCTTTCGGCTGTGCAGCAGCTGGGGCAGGGAAATTTGCCTGGTACAATCGGACGTTGGTGTACTGAGAGCAGATTGCCCACAAGTACTTGGCAGTGACACACCTAATTCTACACCTTCATTTCTCTCAGTGCAGGTTTCTAAGAGGACTGAAGGTATAGTGGGGTTGGAGATCCCAGCTGATGAGGAGTAAGAAGAGGTCCGCTTTGTTCCTTGGTGTGGGTCTTTTATGTATGCTTGCCAACGGACTGCATGGCAGGTCGACATATGTCTGGTCAAGCATGTGGTGCTCAAGCGGCTGATGTTTTGGCCACGTGAGATTCGCTTCAGACATATGTTGCAAATAGCAAAGGTGCGATCTGCTGCACACATCTCAAAAAAAGGCCCACACCAAAGAACTTTTGGAATAACGTGCAGAGACAGCAGTGCCCTGCAAATGCAGGGCTCTGCGGTGTGATGCAGTCGGGTGGCTGCCCTTAAGCTGGCCCCTGGAGGGCATCCTGCATCGTTGGAGATGGGCCTCCTCCTCTCTCCTATCAGGCACCTATGTAGAGTCAGTGACCTCATCATCCCCTCCCTCCTCGTCACTGGAGCAAACCTGGCAGTATGCTGCAGCTGGGGGAACATGACTGCCAGTTTGCTGTACTTCTTGGGCACCACTCTTCTCTCTGGGCTCACATAACTGCCTTCATCAAGCTGGGTACCATCATCGGAGCCCTCAAAACGCTGCACATTCTCCTGCAGCATGTACCCAACATTGTGGTCAACACAGTTCGGGGGACTCCCCAGGACATGGTGGGGCTAGGGAAGGAGTGACTGATGCCATTGAGCCAAGGAGAGAGGCCGTTTCGGCAGCTGCTTTGGCAGACAAAGTACCCTGAGCCTGGATGAGAGAGGATGAGGAGGATGAGGACGGCTTGGTCATCCAATCTCGCAACTCTTCTGCATGTTGCGGCTCAACACAGCCAGCTGCCGAAAAAAGGACAAGCGTGCCCCACGGTCCACGTGCTGATGAGGATTCACTGTGTCCATGACTAGCACTGTTGCCTCTAGACACAGAGCCTGCTTGCCCTCTTTTATTGGCCTGTGTCTGCCTCTCCTTGTTGGCCTTCCAGACATACTTTCTTTGATGTATTGTAATAGGTACACAAGGAATTGTCTGCAGTCAGTTTTAGCTGCACACTGTACCCTGTATACAGTACACTGACTTAAACTGCAGCTCAGCTCAATCAACTGCCAGTCTATATTATTGGGCAGTAGAGATGGCCTTGCGATTCGCCCGACGGTCGGTTCGTGGCGAATTTTACTAGTTCGTGATTCGCCAAACCGGCGGACTTCTGGCGCTGTTCGCGCGGCGGATGCGTTTACATTGTGAAGAACTTTGACCCATGATGACACATCCATCATGGGGTACAGGATAGCCAATTGAGACATTTCAGCACATGGACAATTGGACATTCCCCCTACCTTATAAATAGACCTGATCTGGCGGCCATTTTACATTCTGTCTTTTGTCAGTGTAGGGAAAGGACGCTGTGTGGAGCAGGAACAGTCAGTTTAATCACTAGCTATTACAATTAGGTCCACAAAAGTCCTTTTAAGGACTGGTATAGGTGTACAGTATATAGGGTTCTGGTGCACTGCTGCTGACTGCTGTGCTGATGATTGCTGAGTGCACTGCTGACCGATTCTGCAGCTGTCTTTTGTCAGTGTAGGGACAGGATGCTGTGTGGAGCAGGGACAGTCAGTTTAATCACTAGCTATTACTATTAGGTCCACAAAGGTCCTTTTAAGGACTGGTATAGGTGTACAGTATATAGGGTTGTACACGTATAATATACTTTCTTTCAAATATAGAAAGCATATTATAGTGCACTGCATGCAGTGGTGTGGTGTCAGTGCTCTCTATTATGGTGCTAGTGTCAGTGCTCTCTATCATGGCGCTGGTGTCAGTGCTCTCTATCATGGTGCTGGTGTGGTGTCAGTGCTCTTTATCTCGATGCTGGTGTGGTCTCAGTGCTCTTTATCATGGTGCTGGTGTCAGTGCTCTCTATCACGGTGCTGGTGTGGTGTCAGTGCTCTCTATCTCGGTGCTGGTGTCAGTGCTCTCTATCACGGTGCTGGTTTCAGTGCTCTCTATCACGGTGCTGGTGTCAGTGCTCTCTATCTCGGTGCTGGTGTCAGTGCTCAGTCTCTATCACGGTGCTGGTGTCAGTGTTCTATCTCAGTGAGGGAGATAGCAGCGGAGAAGTCAATCAGCAGGCAGTGCCAGCACCATGGCTGAGGATCAGCACTGGACTGGCACCTCAGGACCCCCACAGTGGAGCCCTGCATAGGTGGGGGTAAGGGCCGGGCAGAGGGAGGGGCTCAAGCACAGGTTGGCACACTGGGACACTGGTACAGGACTGCGCTGCCCTGACTGTGGCACTGATCATCTCCTGCACCCCCTTCATAGCCTGGCCTGACCTTGCCTCTCCTCCATGGCCTTCATGCGCTCCTGAATTGTCAAAATTTCAGATAAAAAAGAATGCTTGTCGTCGTCGATCCCAGATTCACTTCATGCTTTTGTTATGTCAGTGTCCATGTGGTGGGACTATGTGTGCACAGCTAGTAAGTATTTTGTGGCTGAAAATATGACCTGGAGGTTTTTAAGGTTCGCCTGCCATTAAAGTCAATGGGGTCCGCCGCAAACTTTGCGGGTCGCAAAATTTTGCCCGCGTTCGTGGTTTGCATTGGCGAAACGTCCTGTCGGAAGTTCGTCCATCACTATTAGGCAGAGAACAGGGATGGTCTGCAGTCAGCTTTAGCTGCACACTGAGCCCAGTATACAGTACACTGACTTAATAAACTGCAGCTTAGCTCAATGAACTGCCAGCCTATATTATTAGGCAGAGAACAGGGATGGTCTGTAGTCAGCTTTAGCTGCACACTGTGCCCAGTATACAGTACACTGACTTAATAAAATGCAGCGAGAATAACAGGAACACTCTGAAGTGAGATCTAGCTAAACTGCCTGCTCTATCTAACTGAAATGAAATGGCACTCTGACTCTCTCTCTCTCTCTATCTATCTCTCTCACACGCCACCCGCAACACACTACATAAGGCCGACACGCAGGCACCCTTATATTATGTGGGGCGTGTACCTACTCCCCTGAGCCATGATTGGCCAAAGGCATCCTTCCTTTGGCCAATTATGGCTCTCTGTGCTGACGGCGCTGTGATTGGCCAGTCCTCAGCCAGCAATGCGCTGCGATGACGCAGTGAATTATGGGCCGTGACGCGCCACTCGAATTTGTCGCGAACGGCCCATAATGTTTGAAATTCGGCGAACGACCGAACATCCAGCCAAACACGAAGCTCATCCCTAGTCCCAACAGTATGAAGCCGTCACTATTTCTAATATGGCATTGAGGTCCTATACAGGGTTTCCAGAGTCTGTGTGTCTTGGGGAGACATGGACTTGAATCCAAAGTAATATTACTTCAAGGGTCCCCAGGCATACAACTCACAAAGAGTAGCGTTCCCTTAAAATTCACGGCCCATAATCAGAGGCAAGCATTCAGTCCCCTCCAAAAGCCTCTGTCCCGGGTGAGTCTATCACAGGGACTCCATTCTGCTGTGGCTACTCACATATCTTCAATTTTAAATGTAAGTCTACCTTTGTTTTAAATAAACTATTAGTTCATACTGCTCCATGAGGAGATTTTTTTTATTACATGTGTGATGACCATTGACGAATCACATCATATGGAGATTGCTTTGGTAGTTTGATATGCATTATCTTTGGATTTGAGGTGAGCGGCCACTGCCAGGGCAGGACTTAGGGTGGTGGGGGCCCCTGGGCTTTAGTCACTTTTGGGCCCTACCTTCTATACATTACCGTATTTATTGGCGTATGACGCGCACCCCAAGTTTAGGAGAGATTTTAAGGAAAAAATCTTTTAGGAGGGAAATTTAAAAATGGCGCCGCTGAGATACAGAGTCCTGTGTATCTTGACGGCTCTCGGGTCCTCTAGGTGGCTCTCGGGTCCTCTCGGTGGCTCTCGGGTCCTCTTGCAGTCCCGAGCGGAGCCGAGAGTACCCAAGTGTACTCGGCTCGGTTCATAGTCGCGCCCAGTCCCTGTGTTATGTCCATCATAGGGCGGGACTGGGCATGACTGAGCCGAGCCAAGCCAAGCCGAGTACACTCGGCTATGTATCTCGGCGGGGCCCCCTATCGGGCGGGGCCCATGGGCTTGGGCCCAGTGAAACCCAATGGTAAGTCCAGCCCTGGCCATTGCACATGGTGGCGGCTTTGTGCCCTATCTGGGATTCAGCACTAATTTATGATGATTGACACTGGGATCTGTTTGTCAATCACTCACCATTTATCCTGGAAGAAGGATTGCACATTATTGTCATATGATTTAAAAAATATTTTTTGCATTCAAAGTTTACTTTGAATGCTGCACTTTAGCATTGATTATTTGATTTTTTTTTTTTTTTTTTTACTTTATTTGTGCACTGGACTTTTATTTCATTTTTTATTTTTTTTATTTAATATTGTACATTTTTTCAACTTTTGTCTATATATGTGGTTCTTAAGTTTTTACACTCATATTGGTGTATTTAGACTTAGCACTGCTCCAACTAAAAAGGCTTTATATACTACAACATTGTGATTTTGTAGCAAGTCAAGGTGAGGGGCTGATCTGTGTCATATATTATAATTTATATGAATGTGGCACCTCCCTGTTGGAAGCTCAGTCTAGGAATCAGATGGTGCCTGAACAAAGATGGCTCCATCCTTCTGGAGAGAAAAGGAGAAAAGGAGAAGGTATTGTTGAGGGGGAGTGCTGTGATCTCTGTAAGCCCTTGTACACACGGTCGGAGAATCCGTCGGAATGTGTCCTATCGGACCGTGTTGTCGGATAATCCGACTGTGTGTGGTATGCATTGGACTGTTTCTGTCGGAATATCCGTCGGACCCAATTTTCCAACTTGTTGGAAATATTTTCCGACCAACTGGTTCGATAGGACATACTCCGATCATGTGTAGAGTATTTTGATCGGGCATGCTCAGATCAAATTCCTACATCAAAGCTATTGGCTACTAGCCTGAACGTAGTCCCATCGTAACGAAATGACGTCATCACGTTCTGAATGATCAGATTTTTCGACAACTTAGTCCGACCGTGTGTATGCAACAGTTTCAGACAATATCCCACGGACAAAATCCAACGGATTTGGTTGTTGAAATCTCCGACCGTGTGAACAGGGGCTAAGATGTATTAATATTTGGAGGTGTTTTTTTTTTTTTTTGCTCGCACTGAAGGTAATAGTCTTCTCTGCCCTCAGGAATTTTTCCGCTCATTGTCCTCACCCACAAGACAAGCGGCAACTTAACCAAGTTACATGACCTGTTTGAAGGGATGGGGGCGGAGGAGATCATTTCTGTGGAGAACTACACAGCCGAGGACCACACTGACACCCGGGGAAGACACTTTCAATTCCTCAACCTGATATACAAAGCTCTGGAAGATGTTGATTTCAAAATGCAGAAGCCAATCAACAAGAGAAAAGAATGGGCCAAACATAAAACATTTCTCTTTTCTTTTTTACATACCAACACCCCCAGCCCACCCTTTTCTGAAGACTGTGACGACACCCCTAATATACAGGGGGGTTACACCGTTTACGAGGATTCCTTTTCTGGACACACATCCACTCACTACCATCACTACGAATATCCACAGCGAAACTACCCTTTCCAATAGGAGCCGACCCCTCTGGCAAAAAGACGAGACGCACTCTGTCTCTTCTGTAGTAGGAATCACTTTATTATTGAGAAACATTGTAACTTTATACACAATTCAAGGCACATGCTTTAACATGAACAAGGGCCCAGCTCCACACACACATCCCAAGACTCAACACCTCATCCTGACGTCTGCTAGGCTTCAAACAATCCCACCCAATACACATCTTTTCACAAAGGGTTGGCAGCCAGTCTGTCTGGCACTTTACAATACACACAAGGACAGACTTAAATGAACAATAGAAATGCAAAACAACTTAATTCCTCACAGCAATGATACTTAACCCCCATATACAGTATACATCCAATCTATATACAATGTATATACAGCCTTGAATATGGCTATCACAGACCATATCGGGGGTTTCTTTTATTCACCCTGTGTCCAAAGTGACCCCACTGTCACAAAGCCGATTAGAGCTTCTGGCTCTAACATTTGCTTCCGAAAACAAACAAACATTGAAATCCATGCGCCCGGTGTCCTACATGTAGATTAGGGGCTGGGCGCATAGATTAGGGGGGGGGGGGCGTATGGACGGGCCACTACTTTTAAATGCCTGGACACAGAGTTTAGCTATTTGACCATTGTGGAAAGTGTGGGTAAATCTAATTGTGCTTTTAAGTAACTATGCCACTACAGTGTACCTTTTTAAAAATGTTGCTGTGCAATAAATAATAAAAAAATAATAAAATAAAAAAAAAAACATAAAGCATGCAAAACTATAAAACAAAAGATATAATGTAGCTAAAAGGACAATTCACAAAAATCAGATTCTCTAATGTCAGCCATGTAGTGTGTTTGATCTCATTAGAGAAAGACATAATGCACAAAATGTTCAGAGGCAAAAGAAACCAAAGTACACAATTTTTACACAATCAAAGCTGATAACAGTCACAGCCTGCAAGAACTGAGAGATGCCGCACAAGACATGGAGAAAGCTCGCCCACATGATTACCAGTTGCATGCCACTAAATGGATAACATCATCATATACAGTATATCATTCAGCAGGGCCGTCTTTAATATTGATTGGACCCTGGGCAAAAATGTTCTTAGGGCCCCCCCCCCCCCCATGTAATTTCGCTCTCCACCTTCTCTGAGACATACAATAAATAGCAACTAGACTTAAAATCAGTTTACTGTATCAGATCAGGCAGCTATTGCGATTGGTTGCCAGAGGTTACAGCATATCATTACTGCTTACTGACTGGTTGCTAGAGGTTACAGCACTCCTTAAGGCTCACTGATTAGTTGCTAGAGGTTACAGCACATTTCTGCTTGGTGATTGGCTGCTAGAGATTACTGTACAGTAATACTGCTTACTGGTTGCGATAGGTTACAGTACATCTTCTCCTCACTGCAGGGGGGCATAATATACCTATGAATGCTGCCTTTATTTACATATCAATGCTGTTGGCCTCAGCTATTTACATATGCATGTGACTGCTATTTACATATGAATGCCAGTATTTACATGTAAACACAGGGTCTGCAGGTGAGTCATCTGTACACAACAATAGGGCAGAGCTGGGCAGCATTAGTAGCAGCACAGGACTAAAACTTCAAGGGACAAGGGAATGTAAACTGGGATAGTTGGCAAGTATGAGGCAGCTGCTATGGGCCCCACAACAATGACAGGGCCCTGGGCAGCTGCCCCTTTTGCCCTGCCCTAAAGACGGTCCTGTCATTCAGATGTGTCCAAAACCAAAAGTTAGGGAGTCCTGCTGTATGTAAAAAAGTTTTTTTTTTTTTGCATTTAACAAATGAAAAGTAATACTGTATGCCGTATTTATAGGTGTATAACACGTACTTTTTTCACCTTAAAATCAGGGGAAAATCGCGGGTGCGTGTTATACACCGATCCCCCGTGATTTCCGCGCGATTTCTGCGGAAGTTCTCAGCGGCCCAAAACCGCCGAGAAGGGCCGAGAGCGGCCGAAAGCCAAGATACACAGGACATCTCGGCGGTGTGATTTTTAAAAACAAAAGGTGCCTCACTGAGGGAACAACGATGCACAAGGCTGCAATGACAGACAAACTGCATGACGGACAAACTGCATGACGGACAGGCTGCATGACGGACAGGCTGCATGACAAGGATGCATGATGGACAGGCTGCAATGACAAAGCTGCAATGATGGACAGGTTGCATGACAAGACTGCAAATGACACTGACAAGGCTTCAGATGGACACTGATAAGGCTGCACTGATGGGCATTTAAATGTAAGTTTTTTTTCCTTAACCACTTCAGCCCCGGAGCAATTATCAGCCTAAGGACCAGAGGTCTTTTTACAATTTGGCACTGCACTGCTTTAACTGGTAATTGCGCGGTCATGCAATGTTGTATCCAAATGAAATTTGCATCCTTTTCTTCCCACAAATAGAGCTTTCTTTTAATGGTATTTTATTGCCTCTGCGATTTTTACTTTTTGCGATATAAATGGAAAAAGACCGAAAATTTCGAGAAAAAAAGATGTTTTCTACTTTTTGTTATAAGAAAAATCGAATAAACTCAATTTTAGTCATACATTTAGGGCAAAATTTATTCAGCCACATGTCTTTAGTAAAAAAAATGTCAATAAGCGTATATTTATTGGTTTGCGCAAAAGTTATAGCGTCTACAAACTAGAGTACATTTTCTGGAATTTACACAGCTTTTAATTTACGACTGCCTATCTCATTTCTTGAGGTGCTAAAATTGCAGGGCAGTACAAACCCCCCCAAAAGACCTCATTTTGGAAAGTAGACACCCCAAGGAAATTGCTGAGGGGCATGTTGAGCCCATTGAATATTTTTTTTTTGTCCCAAGTGATTGAATAATGACACAAAAAAAAAAGTTTACAAAAAGTTGTCACTAAATGATATATTGCTCACACATGCCATAGTTATATGTGGAATTGCACCCCAAAATATATTCTGCTGCTTCTCCTGAGTACGGGGATATCACATATGTTGGACTTTTTGGGAGTCTAGCCGTGTACGGCACCCCGAAAACCAATCACTACCGTCAGGATTTCTAAGGGTGCAAATTTTTGATTTCACTCCTCACTACCTATCACAGTTTCGAAGGCCATAAAATGCCAAAATAACACAACCCCCCCAAATGACCCCATTTTGGAAAGTAGACGCCCCAAGGAAATTGCTGAGGGGCATGTTGAGCCCATTGAATATTTTATATTTTGCCACAAGTTGCAGGAATATTAAAATTTTTTCTTTTGCACAAAGTTGTCACTAAATGATATATTGCTCACACATGCTATAGGCATAAGTGAAATTACACCCCAAAATAAATTCTGCTGCTTCTCCCGAGTACGGGGATACCACATGTGGGGGACTTTTTGGGGGCCTAGCCACGTACAGGACCCCAAAAACCAAGCACCGCCTTCCGGATTTAAATATAAAACGCTACCAAAAAAAACTGTTAGCGATCGCAGGGATCAGGCCTGACTCTGCGAATGCTGCAGTTATGTGTTTAGTGTTTTGTAAGTGACAGTGATCGATCGATACTGCACTTGGGTGGGCTGGGCGGAGGGGCAAAACGCAGGTGCTAGCAGGTATCTGGGCTGATCCCGCTAACAATGCATTTTTTTGGAACCCTAAACTGCTGGAGACGCTAGTATAGATCTGATCAGATCAGATATTGATCTATTCAGATTCTATACCACTACGGGAGGTTTATGCTTTGCCTGTGGGTGTTAGCGGTACTGGCACTAACCTAGCGCTGTCTGGGGCAACGCAGACCCTGACCCTAAAACCTAATTGATATCACCCGCCGGGTGATCAGGGGGTTAAACCTTTATTGGGTAATAAATGGTGGGTGCCCTGATGCTATAAAAAGCAAACTAACTAACCAGAGTCACCCGTAACACTTATCACTGGTGAAAGGGTTAACTAGTGGCAATCAGGGGGTTAAAATCTTTATTAGGTAGTATATGGGGGTCACGGACGCTATATAAAAACCTGACGGGGATCCTAAATAACTAACTGGCTAACCAGCGTCACCAGTGGCACTTGTACTGTGATCGCTGGTGAAAGGGTTAACTAGGGGCAATCAGGGAGTTAAAACCATTATTGGGTAGTATATCGGGGTACCTAGCGCTATAAAAACCTGGCGGTGAACCTAAAAGAATAACTAGCTACCTAGCGGCATTAGTGACACTAATGCAGCGATCAGAAAAATGATCGCTTAGTGACACTGGCAAAAGGGGGTGAAAGGGTTAACTCTAGGGGCAATCAAGGGGTTAAAACCGTAATTGGGGGGGGTAGGGGGCTACCCTGGACCTAACACTAACTGCCCTGACAGTTTTTACTTTTACAACTGACACTGAATGCAGTGATCAGAAAATAAATGATCTCTGCAATCAGTGACACTGTGACTGGGAGGGGGAGGGGGGGGGGGGGGTTTGTGTGCCTATGTGTACCTACATGTTAGTGTAGTGTTGGTGCACACTTACTTTCACTCTTCTCCTCATAGTCCGGTCAAAAAGACCACCCCGAGGAGAATGACATCACTTCCTCCCTGCCTGTGTATACAATACACAGTGGGAGGAAGCTTCTCATTCGCCAGGAGCGATCGAGAGGGGGTGGCCAGAAACCAACGGCCATCCCCTCATCACGGATCGCTCCTGAAGCGAAACGGACCACCGCATCCAGCGGGAGGGTGTCCGATCGGACCCCCCACCCGCTGGAAGGCAAGCACGTACATGTACGTGCTTGTGCCTGTACATGCCATTGTGATGAAGAGGGAAGTTTCAGGGAAAAAAACTTAAATTTTTGTATTGGCGTATAACACGCACACGCCATTTGCACCCAATTTTCATGGTGTAAAAAAGTGAGTGTTATACGCCAATAAATACTGTACTTTTTTTACACACTGTGACCAGAGAAATACCATGTGCTACCACTGTGTTACCATCACTCTCGGGAAGTGATCAGAATTTTTTTTTTTTTTTTTTTTATACATTATGACTGCTTATACCAGTGAATTCCACTGGTATAAGCAACCATGTTTACTGAATGAAACTGATTAAAGGTTCGTGTTTTTTCACCTTAATGCATCCTATGCATTAAGGTGAAAAAACACCTGTCAGTCACCGGCTCCCTAGCCCCCTCGTTTTACTTACCTGGACCCCTTCCCTGTCTCTCTCTCCACGGGCTCCCAGCTCTTGATTGGATAGATTGATAGCAGTGCAGCCATTGGCTCCCGCTGCTGTCAATCAAATCCAATGGCATGGGCGCCGGGGGGGGCATTCCGTATCTATGGGTGCAAATGCCAGACTCGAGAGTGCTTCCGCAAGGGAGGGCACTTCTCCAAGGGGGTTATCAGATGTGGGGAGGAGCCTGGGGACCCAGCTCGTGACTGCTCTGCGCAAAACGAGCTGCACAGTGGAGGTAAGTATGACATGTTTGTTATTTAAAGAAAAAAGAAACTTACCCTTACATTCACTTTAATTCAGTGTGTATTGTTCTGATTAGCTATGATTGGCCACGGGTAGTCAGATGGGCTTGTGATCGCCATGATCAATCACAGCTTGCAACACAATTGTACACAATGAATAGGATGAAGCGAAGCCATTCAATGTTTACAACTGTCATGTGATCTGCTGGGATTGGTCACAGCATTCACATGGTCCACTGTGTCCAGTGGAGAAAGAGAGTGACAGATGTCGTTGGCGCCAGACGGACTATTTAAGGATGCTTATGCCTGTGCTCTGTGCTGACTGAGGCACGGAGGCTCTAGTAGGCTTCAAAATAGGGTGGGCTTGGGGCACAGAGAACCCAGGTGTGTTACAATAGCAAATAAATATTCGCTATTGTAACACGGATCCCCCTCCCGGCCAGTCAGGAACTGGGTCTTGAGACCCGTCACCCAATTGGCTGAAAGGACAGCCTAGGAGGAGGGGAGGAGCTGCATGGTGGAAGCTGTTGTGATGGAGGAGAGGACATGGGAGCCCTCCACCCGCCATCTAGATAGGATAGAAGTGCAGACAGCAAGTGCGGGGGGGGGGGGGAGAGGGAGGTGCCGCTGACCTATCGGAGGAGGGGTGGTTGTTTGCTGCCCCGTCAAAAAAAAATACCAGCTGCTACTGGACGAGACCCCTGAGTACTTATAAGGTGGCCTGCCCCCTACCAGCCCATTTTGCTGGGGATTGACTTGGGCCCTCATCAACATTCC
Organism: Lithobates pipiens; assembly: GCF_037356315.1. NCBI lineage: Eukaryota > Metazoa > Chordata > Amphibia > Anura > Ranidae > Lithobates > Lithobates pipiens. The sequence goes on along the minus strand of NW_027507784.1, from coordinate 14,487,527 downwards.
AAGCAGCTCCTCCTGGTCTCCACCCCATAAATAATAAATAAGTGCAAACGGCCCTATCACCAATTTATAAGAAATCAATCATATAAAAAAAATGCTCATATACCGTATATACCTTCCCAGCAGCCAGCATCAGGTGGAAATGTATTATTGTGTTTAGCTGGCTACTTTGAGACACCTGCTAAAATGCATGTGGCAGGGACATAGTCTGTTACATATACCTTTGTAGGTGTTTTGTTATATCTCTTTGATAAGTGGAAAAATAGACCTGTTGATCCTTCTCGAAATCCAGTGAACTCCTAACTTCCAGAGCACTCTGCCTCTCCTATAGTGCTATCAGTTTACAATGTTATCGACACTGTCCACTTCACCTCTGAGGACTACAAAACATCTCAATGGTCATGAGGAGAAGGAGATATTCTGTAGGCCCCTACATTGCCATGGCCAGCTTAAACGGTGAGTTCATATTTGGAACATCAAACTTACTAATCCCAACGCACACGTTCCTGTCTAAATGGCTGTGCATCAAAGTGGGCGCAGCAGTGACCAACGGCTGGAACCGTTTCAAGTCCAAACAAAAATTGACACCAAAGCTTTTTAATCAGCGAAGGTGAACTTAACCCTTAGGTTTTCGGGAAAGCTGGGGACTTCTGCACCCAAGATCTGGAAGGGAGAGCACCTCTGATCATTGGCTCCTGTTCACCAGAGGTCTGGCCAGAGAGAACCTGATTCTGCTAGAGTAGGATGACCAGACATCCCCGGTTTCCGGAGACAGTCCCCGGATTGAGGACACTGTCCCCGGACCAAGTCTGTCCCTGGTTTTGTCCCCAGATTGTATTTGAACAGGGGCCAGGGCAATTTCAAAGACAATCAGTGCAGAATTAAAAAAAAAAAAAAATTAAATTACACCCCCCCACTCTGTCACTCCTACTAGCTTAGGGGAGTGTATTTTTTCATATTATCTGTGCCCCTTTCTGATGATCATGTGCTGGTCGGAGCGGGGGGAATATTTCAGTTTTGGGTGCATGCCCATCCAGCTCCGCTCACATTTTCTTCTGCCTTGGCTCAAGTCCCGGCCAGCCGCCTGCCTGCTTATCTCCTTTCCTTTTCTGGTGGAGTGATCTTCCTCCGCTCCCCACCCAGTAGTACCCAGGGCGCGAAGAGTAAGACTTGACAGGCTGTGAGGCAGGAGGCGAGCCGCGATGGGCAGAGAGTCATTGATTGCCGCCATTGCTAGTAAAAAAAAAAAAAATATGTCCCAGGATTTCATTTTAAAAATCTGGTCACCTTATGCTAGAGAGAGATGTGGATGTTGCAGCATAGTCTCGGCTGCACGAGCAACACCCACACCGCTGTCATGAGGAGACTGGAGCGTGCCTCCAACATCCACACACACCGCTGTTCACTGAGGGCTTTGTGGATAGACTGATGAGGCCCCTTCTGCCTGCAGCTGCACCCTCGGGACTGGTGAGAGGACTATTGGCCATCATTATCAATAAAGTGTCACCAGGTTCTGCAGTGTTCAGCATTGCCTTGGAAAGGGGGGCACCAGCAAAAAACATTGCTAATTGTGTATGCACAATAAGGTGTTAGTACAGTTTAAAATGTTTGTTTAGATTTATTAGTGTAGCACCCTCTATTGTGCTAGAAGTAGTATAGGCTTGTTAGTGTAGAGTAGGCAAATTTTGTTTGGCTCAGGGCTAAGGCTAAGTTGTGGAATCTGGTTCAGGGTTCAGTGACTCAGGGCTGGATGATTCATCTGTTAGCTCTCTCTGGCACTTCCCCCTGGTCTGGAAGTTGTAGAAGCTTCCAGAACTGGGTGGTGGGAGCAGTGGCGTTGCTATGGGGGTGCAGGTGGGGGGCGGCCCGCAGAGGGGTGACACCGGGACCGCTGCTAAACACTGTACTTTGTTGCTTGTAGTGGAGCGGAGTTTGCACAGGGGAGGCTGCCTGTAACACTCCTCAGTCAGGCTAATACCCCCGAGTGAGCCGGAGTTGGTGGGCGGAGCTGTGGGTGTGGCTGCCTCCTCCACTCTTCCCAAAGACTCCTTCACTATTGCTGATCCTGCAGCTGAAGGAGATGAGAGGCGAGGACACAGCAGCCCCGCCCATCTGCAGGCATGAAGCATGCTGTAAGTAAATGCAGTGCAGTGTCACTACATATCCTAACTTGCCCTATACCACCCCAACCTGCACTATACCACCAAAACCTGCCCTGTGCCACCTTAACTTGCCCTGTACCACCCCAACCTGCCCTATACCACCCTAATCTGCCCTGTACCACCCCAACCTGCCCTATACCACCCTAATCTGCCCTGTACCACCTCAACCTGCCCTGTACCACCCCAACCTGCACCACCCCAACCTGCCCTGTACCACCCCAACCTGCCCTGTACAACCTCAACCTGCCCTGTACCAACGTACCCTGCCCTGTACCACCTCATCCTGCTCTGTACCACCCTAACCTGCCCTGTACCACCTCAACCTGTCCTGTCCCACCTCATCCTGACCTGTACCACCCCAACCTGCCCTGTACCACCTTAACCTGCCCTGTACCACCCCAGCCTGCCTTGTACCACCCTAAGTTACCCAGTACCACCCCAACCTGCACTATAACACTTCAACCTGCCCTATACCACCCTGTACCTTCCTTGTACCACCCTCACTTGCCCTATACCACCCCAGCCTGCCCTATACCAACCCAACCTGCCCTGTACACCTCCAACCTTGTCTTATACCACCCCAACCATCCCTGCGCTACCCCAACCTGCCCTTTACCACCCTAACCTGCCATATACCACCCTAACCTGCCACATACCACCCCAACCTGCCCTGTACCGACATAACCTGCCCTGTACCGACATAACCAGCTCTATACCACCCGACCTGCCCTATACCACCTCAACCTGCCCTATACCACCTCAACCTGCCCGATACCACCCCAACCTACCACTATACCACCATATACTACCCTAACTTGCCACTATACCACCCTATACTATAATTTACAGGGGCTGTTTTGGGGTGCACGCCATGACTGTGTGCTGCCGGCAGTATGCTGGGCAGCCTAGACAGGAATGGGGGGTGACACCATGTTTTACCGCACCAGGTGACTCCAACCGTAGTGACGCCACTGGGTGGGAGTAAGGAGGGACTGCCATGCATATTTATGAGGCCTCAGCCAATCCCCAGTAGTGGGCTGCCAGGGGGCAGAGCTTACCTCATAACTAGATATGAGCCATGCCAGCAGGAACAGTTGGGTGCAAGAAAGAGACTGTTGGTAGCCCTCAGGGGTGCCCCATAGTCTGGGGGGGTGACCTTGGGCCAGGGCTCGGGTGCTGGAGCATTCCTGCTAAAACACAGAGGAGAAAGTCTTCCTAGAGGCACAGGGGCAGGAGAAAACAGATTGAGCCACATGTAGTCAGTCTCCCTTTAAAGACAGCCGTGTGCTTAAAGATGAAGTAAACCCTGATGGGTTTGTTTCCTCTTTAAATTCCCTGCAAAGGTAAAGCATAATGGACTACTATGCATCGCAACGCATAGTAATCCATTATGTGTCACTTACCTGACACAGGAGCCAGCGAAGTCACCGCTGTCCCCTTGTGTACAGAGCCTCCATCTTCTCGGTGGGTCTTGCTGCTCCGGCGCTGTCATTCGACGAAGCCGCGATGACGTCACTCCCGCGCATGCGCACGGGGCCGCCACTTGCGGCATATCGCCGTTGACAGCCACGCGCTCAGTGCACCTGCAGCTGTCTACGGCGCATGCGCTGTAGACAGCGGTGCCTGTGTTTTGGCAAATATCTCCTAAACTGTATAGGTTTAGGAGATAGTTCTTGGACCTACAGGTAAGACTTAATCTAGGCTTACCTGTAGGTCAAAGTGGTTTGTAAGGGTTTACAGCCATTTTAAGTCTTCAGGTCTTTTCCTAGAGATCTTCTGAGAGTCAAGCCTTGGCTCTCTGCTTCCCACATTGCCTCTCTTACTCTGTGATCACAGTTTTTTATTCTTACCGATGTATGTTGGTTTTTATAATAAAAAACACACTTTTTGACCTACACCATATGGAGGTATTTTTTCTTTCCATACCGTCGGCTCCCCCCAACCCCCCCGGATACAAGTTCTTTGGCCATCCAGTCTGGCTTTCAACACCTGAGTTCCAGCCTTGGTGTTTCCCATGTCCGAGGTCCAGCTTGGCGGGTACCTGCACACCCCTTGGAGCCTTGTTTGGAGGTCTTTGGTTTCCCTGGAGATCTGTCAATCTGCCGATCCTGGCACCCCCGCCTGACTGACTCATTGTCCACCTTTTTCCAGTAAGAGTGGATATACTAACAGAGTAGAGTAGATTACATACAGAGGGTTGCACATACAGGGGGTTCTTCCAAAGAAGTGGGGTTCTTTAAATAAGTGGCACTTCTGCTCTTGCAAGAGCCATCTGAGCATTTTCTTCTCTCTTCACAGGTAAATCTGCGTTTATACCCCCATCTACTTCAAACCGAACACTGCCTGACTGCTCACATGCTTATTTGGTAAATCTGTTTGTCACTGCTTTGTCAACTCAATCTGCAGCCATGCTCACATTATTTCAATGTTTATTTAGCTATTAAGTCTTACCTAAATTATGGGTTCCCTTATCTTTACAATTTTGGCCTTTTGCTCCTCTTGCAATTTGAATGTGATGTGAAAGATTTGCTCTGCTAGCTGTGTGCCCAATATTACCTCCTGATTGATTAATTGCCAGATTCAACCCACACCCAACACAGTATAAAAACAAGGCCTTCGTTATGGGGGAACACATACAGGGGGCTGCACTTGCAGGGGGTTCTTCCAAAGAAGTGGGGTTCTTTAAATAAGTGGCACTTCTGCTTTTGCACTTCAACTATTTGCACAAAGCAAACCACAGCAGACTGCAGGTGACCTCGTTTCCAAATGATCTCACCTTCCTCTCTGAAACATGCACTCTTTACCTCTCCTCCTCTTCACAATTGTAGCCTCTCTCCTCAAACTCACTTTTCTTCAACCTCCTGCTCCACCCCACAATCTGTACATATCACCCTCACTTCTCCCCTCTCCCTACTACTGCACTCATCACTTCTTTCTAACTCTAAGCCCACTTCAGTGGCGGCTGGTGAAGTTTTTGGATGGGGGGGCGCCAGACCCCGCCCATCATGACCCGCCCATCATTTGGCCCCTCCCACTTCTCATAAACCACACCCCTTATGTAATCCACCTAATCCGTCCCCTGTATTCCACTTCCTTCTACCCATAGTGTCACGAGTATACAGCTCAGATCACAGGACAGATTGTATATCTGGATAAAATATTGAAAATGTCAATGTTTAAACCAACTGTTAAAGAATGCAATAAAGGTCTGGTATGGATTCCAAGGGGAACCCCCTACGCTGAAAAATCGGCGTGGGGGTACCCCCCCAGATCCACACCAGACCCTTATCCGAGCACGCTACCCGGCCGGCCAGGAAAGGGGGTGGGGACGAGCGGGCGGCCCCCCCCTCCTGAGCCGTACCAGGCCGTGTGCCCTCAACATGGGGGGGTGCCTTGGGGGAGGGGGGAGCGTGCGGCCCCCCACCCCAAAGCACCTTGTCCCCATGTCGATGAGGACAAGGGCCTCTTCCCGACAACCCTGGCCGTTGGTTGTCGGGGTCTGCGGGCGGGGGGCTTATCGGAATCTGGGAGCCCCCTTTAATAAGGGGGCCCCGGATACCGGCCCCCCACCCTATGTAAATGAGTATGGGGTAAATTGTACCCCTACCCATTCACCTGTTAAAAAAAGTACAAAAAAAACACAACACAGGGCTAAAATATGTTATTGCACAGCTCCGGGGGTCTTCCGTCTTCGGGGGTCTTCTCGCCGGACTCCTCCGCTATCTTCTTGTAGCTCTTTTGCTAGCGGAGGAGTCCAGCTTTCTTCCTCGCCGCCGGCCTCTTCTTCCGACTTCGGGGGTCTTGTCCCCCTCTTCGGTTCTTCTGCCGGGCCACTGCGCCTTCTTATAGCTCTTTTACAGGCGGTGGCCCTGTCTTCTGTCGCCGCCCATTCTTCTTCTTCTACAGCTACAAGAAGATAGCGGAGGAGTCCGGCGAGAAGACCCCCGAAGATGGAAGACCCCCGGAGCTGTGCAATAACATATTTTAACCCTGTGTTGTGTTTTTTTTTGTACTTTTTTTCACAGGTGAATGGGTAGGGGTACATTGTACCCCATACTCATTCACATAGGGTGGGGGGCCGGTATCCGGGGCCCCCTTATTGAAGGGGGCTCCCGGATTCCGATAAGCCCCCCGCCCGCAGACCCCGACACCCAACGGCCAGGGTTGTCAGGAAGAGGCCCTTGTCCTCATCGACATGGGGACAAGGTGCTTTGGGGTGGGGGGGCCGCACGCCCCCCCTCCCCCAAGGCACCCCCCCATGTTGAGGGCACGCGGCCTGGTACGGCTCAGGAGGGGGGGGCGCCCGCTCGTCCCCACCCCCTTTCCTGGCCGGCCGGGTAGCATGCTCGGATAAGGGTCTGGTGTGGATCTGGGGGGGACCCCCACGGCGTTTTTTCGGCATAGGGGGTTCCCCTTGGAATCCATACCAGACCTAAGGGCCTGGTATGCTCTCGGAGGGGGAACCCACGTCAAATTTTTTTTCAGAAATTTGGCGTGGAGTTTCCCCTTCAGAGCTCATTCTCTGATTGGCCACGGCAAAAGTCGCCTGGCCTGGGGAAACCTTTCTGGCTGTGAAAGCTTTTTTTCCATTCATTCAGCTAAATGCATGAACATCCTCAACAAAGTAGAAACTAGAAAGCCTTTATGCGGTCACTCACCTCCTGCCTCACTGTCTTGCAGCTCCGCTCGGGCTGAGGAACGGAGCTGCCAACGTCACTTCTGGGTTTTGTAAAGCAGCCGAAAGCCGGAAGTGACCTGCCTGTCTAAGATTGACAATGCTCCCGCCCGTAGAATCACAGTGATTTTACAGGCGGAAGCTAGTCGGCGTTCTACAGTGCGCCGCAAGGCGGGTTTTTAACCCGCAAATGAAGCGCCATGGATGCAATCTTGTGATTGCATCGACGTGGCGCTTCTCATAGTGCACTGTGACCGGCGCCACAGTACACTATGTTAAATTGTTAAATGACATTTTTTTTTTTTTTTAAATGTCTTAAAGGGCCCGTTTTTTTTTTTTTTACTTTTTTTTTTTACACCTAGGGGGAGGGGGGGCGGCGCCCGGGCGCCCCCTATGGGCGGGCCGCCACTGCAACCAGTAATGGTCCCTCTGCTTAATGCCACAAATCCTAGGGTCCTTTCACAGGCTCTGGAGCATGAGGGAGCCCAAGCACCACAAATTGCTGGAGGTAGAGGAACCCGAGTCCTCAAGGAAGCTGAGGCTGACCCTATCCCAGCCACCTCCCTCAGCCATGTACCACTCTGGAAGACATGAATCCAACCCCCGGAAGAGTGCCCCGTGTTATCTTCAGCATTAATGTCCCCAATCATACTCCTCCTCCTGTGCTGCTGTGTCCTCACAGGGACAGTGTCTGCATAGAGCAGACCCTGAGATACAAGAAAGTCCTCCTTTTGCTGCTCTGTTTCGGGTGCCCTGTCCATGAGGCCATGCAGTGTTTGCCCCAACAGGAATACAAATAGTACATGCTGATGCATGCATTGTCCTGAGTCACCATTCTTATGGTCTCCTTGAATGGTGACAATACAGTACAATGCATCCTCTATCAGCAGCCACTGGTGCAATGAACCTGTTCTAGTGCCATACTTGCACTGGTACTCATTGGTGGTCCTTTGATGGATGTGCAGCTGCTGCAGCAGAAGTCCAAAGTTGAGTTCCACCTGGTGGGCATGTCACAAATCAGGAGGTTAGCGGACAGATGGAATTCCTGCTGAATTTGATCTAGCCCGAACACTGGCTGGGTATGATTATCTGAAACGGCTACATACTCTTCTGGCCTGCCTCAGAAGATCTCATAACCCTGGGTATCTATCCATGAACTGCAGCAACACCAAATTGAGGACATGTGCCAGGAAAGGTTGTTGCATACCACCAATTCAGACTCAATTTAACCAGCTCTGAGCCTGCCCCTGCAGAGCTGAGAGAATCCTCTATGGGATTCTCGGAGCGTGGCTTCTGTCCCCTAGTCATACCAGCTGCAGCACGGTGTGGTATATTTGATCCTGAGCTGAAGAATAATTTATTGAATGCTTAATGGGGCCTGGTGGATAAAAAGATGACTCGGCAGAAGAAGGCATTGAGGAGGAGAAGTAGGAGGGTCGGAGGTGGGGGCAGCTTAAAGCGGGAGTCCGCTGTTTTTTTTTTTTAAAAGCCAGCAGCTACAAATACTGCAGCTGCTGACTTTTAAAATAGTGACACTTACCCGCCCAGCGCGCCCGCGATGTCGGCACCTGAAGCCGATCTCTCGATCGTCTCTCGGGGTGCTGCCGCCGCCATCTTGGGTATGGGAATCAGGTAGTGGAGCCTTTCGGCTTCATTTCCCGGTTCCCTACTGCGCATGCGCGAGTCACGCTGCGCAATAAGGATGGTCCCCGCTGTCTCTGGGATCCGTGTGTTTCCCAGCAGACAGCGGGGGACCTTCGGAAAGGGGCGTAGATTCTGCGGAAAGGGGCTTATATTCTCTACACCGGAAGTGGGTGCAAATACCTGTACTGTACAGGTACCTGCACCCCCCTCCCCCCTGAAAGGTGCCAATTGTGGCGCCGGAGGGGGGGAGGGTTCCAATGAGCGGAAGCTCCACTTTAGGGTGGACCTCCGCTTTAACATGTTCCAGTGGTGTGTCCTGTCCTGCATCCTTCCCAGCTTCTATTAGAATCACCCAGTGAGCAATAAATGATATGCAGCAACCTTGCTGTTCCTTCTGGACCACATGTCCATGGTCATGTGGACCTTGCTGTTGACTGTGTACTCCAGTGATATGAAAACCTTGCTTTCCACATGATAGTGAAGGGCAGGGATGGTCTTATTGGCAAGGAAATGGCAGCTGAGAATCGTCCACTGCAGGCTGCAAGTTCTCTAAAGGGGCAGAATCCACCAGCTGGAAAGGCAGGAATTCTAAATCCAGCAGTTTAATGAAGCTAGCATTTAAGCACTGGGCATAGGGCTGGCTGGAGGGGGTTTTTTTTGTTCGTTTTTTTGCACTCCAGCAGGTGGAGCAGCAAAACTTGCCTGTTCAATGCTGGAGTGGGGCTGGCAGAATCCGAGCAAGGTTGCAGCTTATGCTTGCCTCTGCTCTATGTAGTCCCATGAAGATGGTATTATCCGTTGAAGAAGCCATAGGAGAGATTTCTGACACCCCTTGATATACTGTCATCTCTTTTACTGGAGGCTGCTGAGAAAAATTGTGTATATTGGAGGCAGAGGTGGAAAGGGAGAAGCTGGAAGGAGGACGAGGATTGTGTCCCTATTCCTGATGAAGAAAATTCTGGTGCTGTTCCTACTGAACTGCATGGTGAAGGGTAAGATGTATTTTCATACACGTTACACCCAAATGGCCAGTTGGTATTGCTATGCTTGTTATGCTGGAGGCAGAGACAGCGAAAACAACAGGCCCACATCGGTGAGCTCCGGGGAGCACAGGATGACACTTCTCCGTGAGTTGCTCCTGGATGACATCCTGCCTCTCTGGGGTTATGCTTCTGCCCCTCTACCCTCCATTGATATATTGGGCACCCAGGTATGGTCAGAGACTTCATCATCATCCCCTCCCTCTTCATTTCTGGAGACAACTTGGCAGTATGCTGCGGAGGCAGGAACATCACTGCCAACTGATTTTCCCTGCCTGGTGTTCCCTCCACCTAGGCTCCCGTTACTCTCCTCCTTAAAGCGGTATTAAACCCAAAAGCAAACACTTAAAGGGATTGTAAAGATAACAATTTTATTTTTAAAAAATAACAAACATGTTATACTTACCTCCACTGTGCAGCTTGTTTGGCACAGAGTGGCCCCGAACCTGCTCTCTGGGGTCCCTCGGCGGCTGTCTCTGCTTCCTCCCTCAGATGCTTCTCACGTTCATGTGAGCTCCCTCGCATGGTGAGAAGCATCTGCGGGCACGCTCCCGTGATACAGCGAGCGGCTATAGCCGCCGGCTGTATCACACGGCCCCACCCCCCCGGCGCTCCGCGTCAGTGGATGTGATTGACAGCAGCGTGAGCCAATGGCTGCACTGCTTTCCATCCATCCACTCCAGCCAATCAGCGGCCAGGCTGAACGGTGGAAAGGACGTCGGGGGACGAGTGTGGGACTTTCGAGGGGTGAGGTAAGTAAAACGGGGGGCTGGGGGCGCCAGGACTGTCAGATGTTTTTTCACCTTAATGCATAGAATGCATTAAGGTGAAAAAACATTTACCTTTACAACCCCTTTAATATATTGCAGTTTACCAATCCTTAGATGTGTTGGGTGCATTCGATTTCTTTTTAAAGCGGACCTCCACCCTGAAGTGGAAGTTCCACTCATCTGATCCCTCCCCCCCCTCCGGTGCCACTATTGGCACCTTTCAGGGGGGAGGGGGTGCAGTTACCTGGATAATCCAGGTATCTGCACCCACTTCTGGGACAAGACCGCCGCAGATGCCCCCCCCCCCCCCCGTTGTGTTCTGAGACTCACGCATGCGCAGTAGGGAACCGGGCATTGAAGCTGCAACGCTTCATTTCCCGATTCCCTGACAGAGGATGGTGGCAGCAGAGAGTCGGGCGATCGCTCGTCATCTGCCGCCGACATCGCTGGACCCTGGGACAGGTAAGTGTCCATTTATTAAAAGTCAGCAGCTGCAATATTTGTATCTGCTGACTTTTACTATTTTTTTTAAAGGTGCAGAACCACTTTAAGGCTTTCTTTTCTTTATTTTCACAGGGTGATCCAGCTAGTAAGTCAGTTTTATAACAGAACAAGCTGTCCTACAAATGTAGGAATTAGAGGGATGGGACAAACCACGATCAGCTTTTATTTAACCTTTCTCCCAAAAGGGGGGGGAAAAAAAATGGTTTACTGTAACTAATTACGAAGTGTGAGCTGGAGTTTCGTTTCAGTTTGTTTTGTTCTGCTAGTCCATCTAACACTCCCCTTCCACAAGATTAGCAATGGTCCAAAGGTTGCTCATTCATCCGGAGTGTAGTTACTTTCATACAGGAGGTGAGTTACTGGTCAGATCACCAGGTGAAAACCTAAAAGAACAAATCCAATGGAGCCATCACAACCCAAGGATAGGTAAGCTGCAATAAATTGACAGTCTTGGTTTTGGGTTTAATACCGTTTTAATCTCAGATCCGATTAGTACCTGTGCATCCCCTAGAAGCAAGTGACTCAAGCTAGGCTCATTTTATTCAGCAGTTTGCTCCGTAACAGTTTGCAGGGCAATGGCAGGAGTGACTGTAGATGAGGAGGCAGAACGGGATGCCTTGGCAGCTGTGGTGAAAAGCGAGCTAATCTGTACCTGGGTGATAAAGAAGGATGATGAAGGCTTAGGCCGCGTACACACGGGCGGATTGTCTGCCCAACTAAGTTCGTCAGACAATCCGACAGACAGTCCGTTCAAAATTTGAATGAACGGACTTGACCACACACGATGAGCAGACAGTCCGCTGAAAGCTTGCATGATGACGTGTACAGCACGTACGACGGGACTAGAAAAACAACGTCCAATACACTGCAATGCAACCTTCGGCCGTGTAAATCCTTTCTGAGCATGCGCCATACTTAGTCCGTCCAACTTGCCTACACACGAGCGGACTGTCCGCTGAAACCAAGTTTGGACGGACAAAACCAAGTTTGAACGGACAAAATTACGGAAATTCCGTAAGACTTTGTTCGTCAGACAGTCCGCTGAAAAAGTCCGCTGAAGCCCACACACGAGCGGATTGTCCGCTGAAACACGGTTCAGCGGACTAAGTTGGACAGACAATCCGCCCGTGTGTACGCGGCCTTAGTTAGCCATTTCACCACCTCCTCTACATGCTCTGGCTGTATAACACACTCATCACCCGAAAGATATGGCAAACATGCTCTGTCTCACCTCCTTATAGCTGCACACTGTCTGCAAAATCAACTTCCCTGCCTGCAAGACATGATGATGATTATATGGGGCTTATTCTTTTTTTAATTTACAGTTATTACAAGAGCTGTATGGAGGAGTGGTGCTTGGGCATACTGTAGATGGTGGTGCTTGAGTGTACTGTAGATGGTGCTGTTTAGGTGTACTGTGGACTATATTGTTTGGGTGTACTGTAGATGGTGCTGTTTAGGTGTACTGTAGACTATATTGTTTAGGTGTACTGTAGATGGTGCTGTTTAGGTGTACTGTAGATGGTGCTGTTAGGGTTTACTAAAGATGGTGGTGTTTGGATCTACTGTAAACAGTGGTGAGGTGGCACTGATGAGGAGGCAATAATATGCAGCACTGATAGCCACTGATGGGCACTGATAAAGAAACAATGAAAGGCATTACTGATGGGCACTGACTGGCATTATTGATTGGCACCCCCGATGGGCACTGATTGGCATCATATCTGGGTACAGGTGGTTACCGATTGGCATTACTGGTGGGCATCACTGGTGAGGCACTGCTGGGCATTGCTGATGAGTCTGCATTGATAATCAATGCGCCGATTATTAGTGCAGCCTCCCCCCCCCCGTCAGGAGAGCCACTGATTGTCTCTCCTCTACCTGCGCCTTGACAGTTTAAATAGAGAAAAGCCAATAAACAGCACTTCATGGTTTCCATGTGATCACAGCTCATCACATGGTAAAGGGCATACCTCATAGGCTCTTTACCTAGTTCGGAGATGCAGTGTGTCAGACAAACACACTGTACCACCAATTGCCACGCTACATGCTCCTGGGGGCGTGCACGAGCAGCTTATCCTGCTGGACATCGTATGACACCCAGTCGGGATCACTGATCCCCACTGTCAGTGGTGTAGCGTGGGTTGTCAGCACTCGGGGTAAGGCAAGTAATTTGCGCCCCCTAACCTGCGGATTTTTTGCACTCCCCAAGTTCCTTCAAATACAATAGTACTGACCTACCTGATTCCTATACTGACCACTACACTAACCTACTATACTGTCCACTACACTACACTGTACACTACACTAACCACTATACTATGCTGACCACTGTACTACACTGTACACTATACTGTACACTACACTAAACTGACCACTATACTATCTACTACGCTGACCACTATACTGTCCTGCCTACAGTAACTCTCTCTCTCTGCCTGTGTGTGTCTCGCTCTCTCTCTCTCTCTGCCTGTCTCTGCCTGTCTCTCTCTCTCTCTCTCTCTCTCTGCCTGTCTCTCTCTCTCTCTCTCCACCCCTCTCTGCCTCTGTTCCTCTTTGCCTCTGTCCCTCTCCGCCTCTGTCCCTCTCTGCCTCTGTCTCTCTCTGCCTCCCTCTCTCTGTCTCTCTCTCTCTGTCCCTTTCTCTCTGCCTCTCTCTGTCTCTCTCTCTGTCCCTTTCTCTCTGCCTTTCTCTCTCTCTCTCTGCCTCTCTCGCTCTGTCTGTCTCTCCCTCTCTGCCTCTCTCTGTCTCCCTCTTTCTGTCTCTCTCTCTCTGCCTGTCTCTGTCTCTCTGCCTGTCTCTCTCTGCCTCTCTCATTGCCTCTCTCTCTGCCTCCTTCTATTTGTGTCTCTCTCTCTCTGTCCCTTTCTCTCTGCCTTCCTCTCTCTCTGCCTTCCTCTCTCTCTGCCTCTCTCTGCTCTGCCCCTCTCTCTGCCTCTCTCTCTGTGTCTCTCTCTCTGCCTCTCTCTCTCTCTGCCTCTCTCTCTCTCTGCCTCTCTCTCTCTCTGCCTCTCTCTCTCTCTGCCTCTCTCTCTCTGCCTCTCTCTCTCTGCCTCTCTCTCTCTGCCTCTCTCTCTCTGCCTCTCTCTCTCTCTGCCTCTCTCTCTCTCTGCCTCTCTCTCTCTCTGCCTCTCTCTCTCTCTCTGCCTCTCTCTCTCTCTCTGCCTCTCTCTCTCTCTCTGCCTCTCTCTCTCTCTCTGCCTCTCTCTCTCTCTGCCTCTCTCTCTCTCTGCCTCTCTCTCTCTGCCTCTGTCTCTCTCTCTGCCTCCCTCTCTCTGCTCTGCCTCCCTCTCTCTGCTCTGCCTCTCTCCCTCTCTCTGCTCTGCCTCTCTCCCTCTCTCTGCTCTGCCCCTCTCTCTGCCCCTCTCTCTGCCCCTCTCTCTGTCTCTCTCTCTGCCTCCCTCTCTCTGCTCTGCCTCTCTCTCTGCCCCTCTCTCTCTCTCTCCCTCTGTCTCTCTCTCTGCCTCCCTCTCTCTGCTCTGCCTCTCTCTCTGCCCCTCTCTCTGTCTCTCTCTCTCTCTGCCTCTCTCTCTCTCTCTCCCTCTGTCTCTCTCTCTCCCTCTGTCTCTCTCTCTCTCTGCCTCTCTCTCTCTCTCTGTCTCTCTCTCTCTCTGCCTCTCTCTCTCTCTGCCTCTCTCTCTCTCTGCCTCTCTCTCTCTCTGCCTCTCTCTCTCTCTCTCCCTCTGTCTCTCTCTCTCTCTGCCTCTCTCTCTCTCTCTGCCTCTCTCTCTCTCTCTGTCTCTCTCTCTCTCTGCCTCTCTCTCTCTCTGCCTCTCTCTCTCTCTGCCTCTCTCTCTCTCTGCCTCTCTCTCTCTCTCTCTCTCTCTCTCTGCCTCTCTCTCTCTCTGCCTCTCTCTCTCTGCCTCTGTCTCTCTGCCTCTGTCTCTCTCTCTGCCCATCTCTCTCTCTCTCTGTGTCTCTCTCTGCCTCTCTCTCTCTCTCTCTCTCTGTCTCTGTGTCTCTCTCTGCCTCTCGCTCTCTCTGCCTGTCTCTCTCTCTGCCTGTCTTTCTCTCTGCCTGTCTTTCTCTCTGCCTGTCTTTCTCTCTGCCTGTCTCTCTCTCTGCCTGTCTCTCTCTCTGCCTGTCTCTCTCTCTGCCTGTCTCTCTCTCTGCCTGTCTCTCTCTCTGCCCGTCTCTCTCTCTGTCTCTCTCTCTCTCTCTGCCTCTCTCCCTGTCTCTGTCTTTCTCTCTCTCTCTCTGCCCCTCTCTCTCTCTCTCTGTCTGTCTGTCTCTCTCTCTGCCTGTCTCTCTCTATCTGCTGCCTCTCCCGCTCTCTGCCTCTCTCCTCTCTCTCTTCTGTCTCTGCCTCTCCCCAGTCCGTGTTCCTCCTCACCTGCTTGTCCTGCATGGGTCCGGAGGAGGGGAGGGGGATGAGAAGACACCGGTGTCTTGTCAAATAACGTCCTCCATCCGATAGTGTCCGCTGCGTACTGCGCATGCGCAGTACACAGCAACACAGATTCTGAAAATTGCCAAGGATGAACGGCGCCTGCGCCGTGAGTCCAGGTTCTATCCCCACTATCCAAGTGGACACAGAGCAGGAATAAAAAAGAGCCGAGCGCAGCGAGGCCGAGCCCGAAGGATATAGTTAACAAACTATTGATTGTGCGCTCGGCAGGCAAACATCTTGCCGAGTGCGCAAAAATTTGGGTGTTCCCGATGTTCTGTTGAACTGCTTGCCCATCCCAACTGAAGACTATATTGTTTGGGTGTACTATAGATGTTTGGGTGTACTGTAGACTGTGGTGTTTGGGGGTACTGTAGACAATTGTGATGTGTATACTGTAGACAATAGTGTTTGGGTTACTGTAGATGGTGGTGTTTGGGTGTACAGTAGACGGGGGTGTTTGGGTGTACAGTACAGTAGACGGTGGTGTTTGGGTGTACTGTAGACGGTGGTGTTTGGGTGTACTGTAGACGGTGGTGTTTGGGTGTACTGTAGACGGTGGTGTTTGGGTGTACTGTAGACGGTGGTGTTTGGGTGTACTGTAGACAGTGGTGTTTGGGTGTACTGTAGATGGTGGTGTTTGGGTGTACAGTAGACGGTGGTGTTTGGGTGTACAGTAGACGGTGGTGTTTGGGTGTACAGTAGACTGTGGTGTTTGGGTGTGCTGTAGACTGTGGTGTTTGGGTGTACTGTAGATGGTGTTGTTTGGGTGTACTGTGTTGTTTGTGGGTACTGTAGATGGTGGTGTTTGAGTGTACTGTAGACGGTGGTGTTTGGGTTACTGTAGACGGTGGTGTTTGGGTGTACAGTAGACGGCGGTGTTTGGGTGTACAGTAGACGGTGGTGTTTGGGTGTACAGTAGACGGCGGTGTTTGGGTGTACAGTAGACGGTGGTGTTTGGGTGTACAGTAGACAGTGGTGTTTGGGAGTACAGTAGACGATGGTGTTTGGATGTACTATAAATGGTGGTGTTTGGGTGTACAGTAGACAGTGGTGTTTGGGTGTACTGTAGACTGTGGTGTTTGGGTTACTGTAGACGGTGGTGTTTGGGTGTACAGTAGACGGTGGTGTTTGGGTGTACAGTAGACGGTGGTGTTTGGGTGTACTGTAGACGATGGTGTTTGGGTGTACAGTAGATGGTGGTGTTTGGGTGTACAGTAGACGGTGGTGTTTTGGTGTATAGTAGACGGTGGTGTTTGGGTGTACAGTAGACAATGGTGTTTGGGTGTGCTGTAAATGGTGTGCTGTAGACTGTGGTGTTTGGGTGTACTGTAGATGGTGTTGTTTGGGTGTACTGTGTTGTTTGGGGATACTGTAGTGGTGTTTGGGTGTATTGTAGACGGTGGTGCTTGGGTGTACAGTAGACAGTGGTGTTTGGGTGTACAGTAGATGGTGGTGTTTGGGTGTACAGTAGACGGTGGTGTTTGGGTGTACAGTAGACGGTGGTGTTTGGGTGTAATGTAGACAATGGTGTTTGGGTGTACAGTAGATGGTGGTGTTTGGGTGTACAGTAGACGGTGGTGTTTTGGTGTACAGTAGACGGTAGTGTTTGGGTGTACAGTAGACAATGGTGTTTGGGTGTACAGTAGACAATGGTGTTTAGGTGTACTGTAGATGGTGGTGTTTGGGTGTATTGTAAATGGTGGTGTTTGGGTGTACTGTAGACGGTGGTGTTTGGGTGTACTGTAGATGGTGGTGTACGGGTGTACTGTAGAAGGTGGTGTTTGGGTGTACAGCAGACGGTGGTGTTTGGGTGTACAGTAGACGGTGGTGTTTTGGTGTACAGTAGATGGTGGTATTTTGGTGTACAGTAGATGGTGGTGTTTGGGTGTGCTGTAGACTGTGGTGTTTGGGTGTACTGTAGATGGTGTTGTTTGGGTGTACTGTGTTGTTTGGGGGTACTGTAGATGTTGGTGTTTGGGTGTACAGTAAATGGTGGTGTTTGGGTGTACTGTAGACGGTGGTGTTTGAGTGTACTGTAGACGGTGGTGTTTGGGTGTACAGTAGACGGTGGTGTTTGGGTGTACAGTAGACGGTGGTGTTTGGGTTACTGTAGACGGTGGTGTTTGGGTGTACAGTAGACGGTGGTGTTTGGGTTACTGTAGACGGTGGTGTTTGGGTTACTGTAGACGGTGGTGTTTGGGTGTGCTGTAGACGGTGGTGTTTGGGTGTACAGTAGATGGTGGTATTTGGGTGTACTGTAGATGGTGGTGTTTGGGTGTACAATAGACGGTGGTGTTTGGGTTACTGTAGACGGTGGTGTTTGGATGTACTGTAGATGGTGGTGTTTGGATGTACTGTAGATGGTGGTGTTTGGGTGTACTGTAGATGGTTGTGTTTGGATGTACTGTAGATGGTGGTGTTTGGGTGTACTGTAGATGGTGGTGTTTGGGTGTACTGTAGATGATGATGTTTGGATGTACTGTAGACGATGATGTTTGGATGTACTGTAGACCAGTGGTCATCAACCCTGTCCTCAGGGCCCACTAACAGGCCAGGTTTGCAAGATAACTGAAATACATCACAGGTGATATCATTTGCTGCTCAGTGATTGCAGTATTCTAGTCTGCATCTCCCCAAGGTAATACATAAAACCTGGCCTGTTAGTGCGCCTTGAGGACAGGGTTGATGACCACTGCTGTAGACGATGGTGTGTGGATGTACTGTAGATGGTGGTGTTTGGATGTACTGTAGATGGTGGTGTTTGGATGTACTGTAGATGGTGGTGTTTGGATGTAATGTAGATGGTGGTGTTTGGATGTACTGTAGATGGTGGTGTTTGGATGTAATGTAGATGGTGGTGTTTGGATTTACTGTAGATGGTGGTGTTTGGGTGTACTGTAGATGATGATGTTTGGATGTACTGTAGACGATGGTGTTTGGATGTACTGTAGATGGTGGTGTTTGGGCATACTGTAGACAGTGGTGTTTGGGTGTACTGTAGATGGTGTTGTTTGGGTGTACAGTAGACGTGGTATATGGGTGTAATGTAGATGATGGTGTTTGGGTGTACAGTAGATGGTGGTGTTTGGGTGTACAGTAGACGGTGGTGTTTTGGTGTACAGTAGACGGTAGTGTTTGGGTGTACAGTAGGCAATGGTGTTTGGGTGTACAGTAGACAAAGGTGTTTAGGTGTGCTGTAGATGGTGTGCTGTAGACTGTGGTGTTTGGGTGTGCTGTAGATGGTGTGCTGTAGACTGTGGTGTTTGGGTGTACTGTAGATGGTGTTGTTTGGGTGTACTGTGTTGTTTGGGGATACTGTAGTGGTGTAGACGGTGGTGTTTGGGTGTACTGTAGATGGTGGTGTTTGGATGTACTGTAGACGATGGTGTTTGGATGTACTGTAGACGATGGTGTTTGGATGTACTGTAGATGGTGGTGTTTGGATGTACTGTAGATGGTGGTGTTTGGATGTACTGTAGACGATGGTGTTTGGATGTACTGTAGACGATGGTGTTTGGATGTACTGTAGATGGTGGTGTTTGGGTGTACTGTAGATGGTGGTGTTTGGGTGTACTGTAGATGATGATGTTTGGATGTACTGTAGACAGTGGTGTTTGGATGTACTGTAGACAATGGTGTTTGGATGTACTGTAGACGATGGTGTTTGGATGTACTGTAGACGATGGTGTTTGGATGTACTGTAGACGGTGGTGTTTGGATGTACTGTAGACGATGGTGTTTGGATGTACTGTAGACGATGGTGTTTGGATGTACTGTAGACGATGGTGTTTGGATGTACTGTAGATGGTGGTGTTTGGATGTACTGTAGACGATGGTGTTTGGATGTACTGTAGATGGTGGTGTTTGGATGTACTGTAGACGATGGTGTTTGGATGTACTGTAGACGATGGTGTTTGGATGTACTGTAGATGGCGGTGTTTGGATGTACTGTAGATGGTGGTGTTTGGATGTACTGTAGATGGTGGTGTTTGGATATACTGTAGACGATGGTGTTTGGATGTACTGTAGATGGTGGTGTTTTGGCATACTATAGACAGTGGTGTTTGTGTGTGCTGTAGACAGTGGTGTTTGGGTGTACTGTAGATGGTGTTGTTTGGGTGTACAGTAGACTGTGGTGTTTGGTGTATTGTGGAGAGTGGTCTTTGGGTGTACTGTAGAATAGTGATGGGCTGAACAACCCTCGGTTCAGTTCGCACCAGAACTCCCAAACATGTAAAAATGAACATTGTGGGGGCGTGGCTTGGCGCGCAACGGAGATGGCAGCCTAGAGGAGGAGCTCCGTCGGATAGCGGCCCCAGCCCGTCAGATTACAGCAGCAAACGGCGCAAAAATGAGCAGGCAGAACAAGCACCAGCACCAGACCCGTCCACGCCACTCAGTGGCAGTCAATCCCGGCCGAGATATCTCAGACATCTTCAAGACCCAGGCTTCAGCACTGCAGGCCTCGGAGGAAGACAAGATGGCGCCGGTCCACGCGGACGAGGATTACAGCGAGGATTCGCAATCTGCGGCCGAGGACAACGGTAGGCACAGTGCCCGCTCTACACACCCACTCACCTACGAGGATATGTCTGGCTTTGCAGCCGATATCAAAGCCTCATTCTCCGCAGCGATCACAGACTTAAAGACCAGCTTCCTGGTTATGCAGGAGAAAATGGCTGCTGCGGAGACAGCGGGAAAGATGAGAGACAGGTCAATTCACAGACTGGATGAGGCTGTCACAGCTCACTCCCTTCATTTCATCGAAATGAACAGACATTTAGAGGACTTGGACAATAGGGGGAGGCGTAATAATATCAGGGTCCGCGGCATACCGGAGTCCGTTGCGCCTGACCAAATCACCTCAGTTTTGCAGAGGGTATTTAATACCCTACTTGAACGCCCGGAAGACTCTGCCATTGACTTTGTTAGAGCGCACAGGGCGCTCAGAGCGAGAGGCCCTGATACACTACCCCCTCGCGACATCATCTGTTGCCTACAGAGCTTCTCACTTAAAGAGGATGTCATGGCCAGGGCCCGCAGGAACGATCAGATCGTGTTCAATGGGGAGACCATAAAACTTTTTCAAGACCTATCCCAAATCACTCTAAAAAACCGAAGGGCTTTGCGTCCTCTACTGGAAAGGTTAAGGGAGAAAGAACTGAGATACTCATGGCTCTTCCCCTTCGCTTTACTGGTCGCGCATGGGGGTAAGCAACACATCTTGCGAACGCCTGCAGACCTCCCGGAATTTTGTGCTGCCCTCCAGCTTGAGCTGATTGCTTTGCCTGACTGGTACCAGGAGTTCTCCATGCCACCTAAAGACAGAAGCCCACCTTTTTCCCCACTCACCTCGCCGGAGAAACACCTCCCCAAACGGCAGAGGCAGGGTCGTGGGGAATTCTCACCAAGGGGGACTCCCCGAAGTCGCCCGCACTCTTCTAGGAACCTAATGGAAGCCTAAGACCCGTGATGCTCATATGCCTACCTACCTCCTGGGAACACTACCATTACTTTTCTCCCACCTGACCATCATTTATCTTTTGTGACTACCTTGCTCCGTCATCACCGAGAGTAGAACTGCTCACATGCTGGAGAGGTGACTCACTATGGGATCTTGATCTGCATGATATTACCCTGGGTCCAAGGTGTTTCCTCAGAGATACCACACCAGTACTGAGCAAATGTAACTATGGGGTTGACATGCTGGAGGAAGACGGTTGATTTTCTGATCACTACAGTCCTGGAGGAATAATGGTGTCCAGCGGACCGCAAATTATTGACAAGGATGGTAGCTGGGGGTAGAAACAGTTCCCTCAGTCCATAACCTGGCGGGTGGTGGGCATGGTAGTTTAGAAGGTCGAAAGTGCTTCAATCTATTGTTTCTTACTATTTGTCAGGCATGCTTGTTTTTATTTTTCATTTTTTTTATTAATTTGTTTCCAGTTTGCATTGTACGTTGTTGCTGTGGCTGACCATTTAGCACTCACCATATGCCTTAGGGCGCCGCTCACGGCGGCTCCTAACATATACAGTTGAGTTATCGCTGTGTTTAACCGACAGTTCGGTACTGTTATACACTTCCCTTCGCAGCGCGGCAACTGGGTTATTTGACCTGTGGTGATCCGCTCGGCGAAGGTTGCTGTCTCCGGGGAGGGCCTTCCCGGACCCCACAGTAGTGCTCCAGGCGGGTTACTTTGGGGCCTGTCTCATGCACTAATCTTGACCCCCCGAGGACGGTTATTTAGTCTTAAGGGGGTGTAACCTACAACTCCATCTTCATCTCATCTCATTTCACCTTTCTTACTTTCCTCACTGCTCTCTATCTCTCTACTTTGCCTTTCCGCGATTTACACGTTAGTGCGAATGTACTGTATGTTACTGACTATTACTGAAATTAGAATTTTCTGTACCCAATTATCTTGTTAAGATTACTTCTGCAGGTGTTGGATCCCGCGCCTCCCTGAGTCTAAACCATGGCATATTCTGATTTGGGACGTAGCCCAACGGTAATTTCACACAATGTCAAAGGGCTTAACATCCCCGAAAAAAGAACCACCTTACTAAGAGAACTTAAAAAAGGTAGGCCCAATTTTGCATTTTTACAGGAGACGCATTTTAAAACAGGACACACGCCAAGGCTGACTGACTCCTACTTTACTGACGCATATCATGCCACCAGTCCCAGGACCAAATCAAAAGGGGTCTCGATACTGGTGAGTAAAGATGCTGACTTTGAGGTCACGGACACGCAGATAGATCCGGATGGGAGATTCCTTCTCCTCAAGGGGACTTGCAGAGGGACTCCCCTGACTTTGGCAAACGTGTATTTTCCCAATTCAGCTCAACTCACTTTTTGCCGAAAATTGACTGCTGAGCTGAAATGTTTCGGTTCGGGTAGACTGATTCTGGGAGGGGACTTCAACGTCCCCCTCATACCGACTGAGGATACCTCCAATGGCAAAACCGCCATCCCCTATAAGACTCTTAAGAGCATTAAGAAGCTCCTGTATTCCCTGAATCTGGTAGACTCATGGCGGCACCTAAACCCAGAAGGAAGGGATTATTCCTTCTTCTCCATTCCACACAACCGCCACTCACGAATAGACTACATCTTTATTACGCAGAGAGACCTATCGCTGCTGACCGCTGCTCACATCGGGATACAAACCATCTCTGACCACGCTCCGATATCTGTGTCACTAGACTTGACAAACACCATGGCCAGACACAATACCTGGAGACTGAACTCGTCACTATTAACGGACCCCGCGCTGCTGCCAGACCTAGTTTCCTCATTGACTGACTTCTTCAAGCTGAATGACACACCTGGGATGAACCCCTTAGTGATCTGGGAAACTCACAAATGTCATATTAGGGGCGAGCTGATACGCATGGGTTCTCGTAAAAAACGGGAGAGAGACAAACTGATTAATGAGTTGATCGCCAAAATAAGATCTCTAGAATCGTTACATAAACGCTCCCTTACAGTAGAATCAGCGGAGATGTTACTTGAGACGAGGAAAACTCTTAAACAGCTTTTAGACAATACCACCAGGAGATTCATATTCTTTAGGAAGAAAGTCTATTACGAACATGGAGACAAAACAGGTAAAGATCTAGCGAGGGCCTTAAATACACGAATAGCCAACAATCACATCAGGGGCATCACTGGAGGAGACGGAAGGATAGACATCGAAACTGAGAAGATTGCTCAACATTTTCATAAATATTATACTAACCTATACAATCTCCCGAGCCTGCATGTTCCGCCAGACTTGGGGGAGGATCGGGCTCGGGCGATTCGGAATTACTTGGACGCAGCGGATCTACCCAGACTTGACGAGGAAGACAGTATCCAGCTAGATAGACCCTTTGATGACTCCAAAATTAAGACAGCCATTAGAGAATTAAAGACGGGCAAGAGTCCCGGGCCAGACGGGTTTAGCGCCATTTATTATAAGACGTTTACAGAGATTTTACTCAACCCTTTTAGAAATGCAATGAACTCTTTGACAACCCGGAGCCCGAACTCTAACGATTTCTTGTCCGCCTTTATCACTGTTCTTCCCAAGGAAGGGAAAGATCCGCTCAATTGTTCAAGTTATAGGCCCATATCCCTTCTAAATACCGACGTTAAACTAGTAGCAAAGATCCTAGCTAACAGATTGAAACCACTACTTCACGAACTGATAGGACCCGAGCAGGCCGGATTCATGCCGGGCAGGGAGGCAAAGGACAACGTGACGAAATCCCTAAATTTGATACATCTAGCACACCAGCGAAAGATCGAGGGCTTTCTCCTGTCAACCGACGCAGAGAAGGCCTTCGACCGAGTAGCTTGGGACTATATGTTCGAGGCTTGTAGGCGTACTGGCTTGGGCCCTGGCATGATGGCCTGGATCTCAGCACTGTACTGGAACCCTTCGGCTAGGCTTAAAGTGAATGGTTCACTCTCAGACACAGTGCTTATCAAAAATGGCACAAGGCAGGGGTGTACTCTGTCCCCCCTGCTTTTTATTATCGCACTAGAGCCATTCATAAGACACACAGTCATGAACCCATCGATCAGGGGATTCCAACTAAAAGAGAGAGTCTTCAAAATCGCGGCTTACGCCGATGACTTATTGTTCTTTATGACAGAACCCCACATTTCTATCCCCTCTCTTCTACACGAATTTGCACGATTTGGATGTGTCTCCAACTTCAAAATAAACTACTCTAAATCGATGGCCATGAATGTGTCTCTTCCCGAGGCCCGACTGTCAGTGGCCAGGGCCGGTACCCCCTTTAAATGGACAGCATCGGCCATTAAATACTTAGGAATTTGGTTGACTCCCAGACTTTCATTGACATATGCGCAGAACTTCCCCCCCCTACTTAAAAATATTGCGCAGGACCTTCAGAGGTGGGGATCGGGCTACTTCTCATGGTTTGGCAGGGCGGCCATTTGTAAGATGGCTATACTGCCAAAGGTGCTCTACCTAGTCCGCACTTTGCCCATCAGGATACCCATGAGTTTTTTTAAATCCTTGCACTCCCTTCAAACGAGCTTTATCTGGTCGCGCAAGCCCCCCAGACTGAAAAAGTCTCTTCTGACCAAACCTAAAGACAGGGGTGGCCTGAGTTTGCCTGACTACAAACTTTATTATTACGCCGCACATATTGCGCGTATTATAGATTGGCATTGCCACTCCCAGGTTAAGGACTGGATTTTCTTGGAAGAGGAAGCTAGCACAATCACTCTCCAGTTCTCTCCTTGGATCCCACGACTTAGATATCCCAGATCTATGCTATCTCACCCCACTGTAGGCACCACTCTCAATATTTTTCATGTACTAGCTAAACAACCCGAGTTCTCCACCCCTCTGAGCCCCCTAACCCCTATCCGTGACAACCCTGATTTTACACCGGGTCTGAAGAACCCATTACTAAGACTACAGAGACCGAAAAGACCGCTCTTGGCGTTGGACTGTTTCACCAACAAACTGATGAAAGACTTTTCAGACCTCAAAAGTGACAGTGAATTACCACAATTACCACTCTGGACATACTTCCAACTTAGAAGCTACTGCAATGATGCCACGCGCAGACCACACTTAACGAGAGCAGTGACAGACCTAGAATCAGTATGCATGAAAGGGGAACCCACCCAAAAAAACACTACGCTTGCATATGCCTGGTTACGTTCGCTAGGTCCACGAGAAGACCACAGGCTCAGGGAGAAGTGGGCTCGGGCTCTTGGTACGCCGATTTCGGACGACCAATGGGATAGGGCCTGTATTTTATCACACAAATGCTCACTGAGCACGAAAATGCAGGAAACGTCCTACAAATTGTTGACCCATTGGTATGCCACTCCGGAGAAAGTCCATAAATGGTTTCCACATTCCTCTGACAGATGTTGGAGATGTGATCAAGAGGAGGGCACTCTGCTTCACATTTGGTGGCAGTGTGACCGATTGCAACCATATTGGTCAGGGGTGAAGGAGTTGATCGGGCGGATCACGGAGACCAGACTTGGGTTGGATGCGGAGTGCTGTCTACTCCGCATCACCAATACCTCCTTTAAAAAATACAAGCAGTCGCTCACCAGACATATGATTAATGCGGCCAACTCTCTAATTCCACTATATTGGAAATCCAAAACTATTCCTACTATACGAGAATGGCTGCTTAAAATTGCTCTTATCTGTGAGATGGAGGATACGGCGGCCCAATCTGATGAACGAGTGGAGGGGTATCAGAAGACCTGGTCTCCGTGGTTTGCTTTTAAATACTCGCAGTCTTTCAGGGATTACACGGGCCGAAACTCAACGGCCTGATGTGAGGTGGTGTCTTTATAACACGTTCTCTAACACTTTAATATCACACTAACATTGCTCCTATTACTCTCCAGGAGCTTCTGGAATAAGGCGCTCCTTTCCCTTTTCTTTCTTTTCTCCTCACTCTCCCTTCCTCTCTTCGTCTATCCCTTTACTCGGTTTCTCTGATAAGCTACTAGTTCTTCTTAATATGTTTTCTTGTTGTTCAATGGGAATGAATGATTCCAGATGGAATCCGGGGTAGGACAATGATCTGCTCTCCTAGGTCCGGTTGGGCCCGCAATGGGGGATTTGATTGTATTAGATGATACCCCTATTGACGACTAAGAAATGTTATTGACACAGTTCTGACCTTGGTATACATTGTTCTGTTTGTACAGTGTCTATTGCATAACCATGTAATCTGTATCTTCATTTGCTAATAAACCTTTCTTGAATGAAAAAAAAATGAACATTGTACAATCACACACAGAGCGTGGTTGGGTCACGCCCCCCGTTCTCTCCTCATAGGCTCCCTGGCTGTAAATGTGTATGAGCCAATGAGGAGAGAGAGACCCGTTAGAGCTGCGGCTGTTGAGCACATCGCTGGATCGAGATTGTGCTCAGGTAAGTATAAGGGGTGGCTGAACCCAGACAGTTTTTACCTTAAAGTATAACTAAAGGCAAACATTTTTTTTAACTTTTTGATAGAGTAGAGAGGGATTAGAACGCTTGTCAGTTTTTTTTTGCTGTCTGTGCCACCATTAAGGAGACCTGGGCCCCAAGGAATTCTCTTAATTTGCTGGGATTTCCTCTCACTTCCTGTGTGGCTACAGGAAGTAAAGGGAAATCTCCACAATGGGACACAGATGGCGAAAATCTGACATACTCTATCCAAAGTTCTACTTTTAATCATAGAAGGCATTACGGTAAGAACACTCTACCTTTAGAAGCACTTTAGTGCTACGTTCAGATTTAGCACCTTTACAGCACACACAGAAATGTGCTGCCCTTTAGCGGATGTGTGGGGGTGCCATAAATTATTGGCACGTTTGTTCTCGGGTTTAACAAACATGTATTTTAGTGTAATGAAGTCACTGAAAGTGGTTGTAAACCCTCAGGGACAACAGCGCAGTATTTCATATTCCCATCGCACGCGTTCCTGGATGCGCTCTCGGATTTGGGTGCTGTAGCAACAACCAGCTGGATACTGGTTCGAGTCACGGTGAAGATATTTGCCAGCACACCATGGAACGACACAAATAGCGTCCAAACGGGTGATTTATTGCATGATCACGTTTTGGAGGCACGCAGGGTTCCTTCGTCAGGCATGTGATAGTCCGTTTGGACGCTATTTGTGTCGTTCCATGGTGTGCTGGCAAATATCTTCACCATAGACAATGGCACAGGTGCACTGAGCGTGCTGTTTCTGAGGGCGATCGTGCCGTCACTGGCGGCTCCCGTGAGCATCCGTGGGAGTGAAGTCATCGCGGCTCCGGTGTCCTGCCGAAAAAGGTCCCTCCGGCGGATAATGACCCCCCCCCCTGTACTGTACAGGCGCGGTGCTTGTGCAGTATGAACCACAACGGAGCTGCCAAAAATAGTCAAACATAAACAGCTGTGAGTCCGCTGTACACCGCGCAATGAACATGACATTGTGCCAGATGCTGCCGCGCACTCCCGATGCTCGTGCTACTCTGCAAGGGGCGGGTGTATTACTGTTATATCGTGTAAGCTGATAACTTAGGGGTGGTTTTAACAATAAACTACACGTCTTTGCAGGGCGTGTTTAAACAAATGAAGGGCGGGTTTTGCGATGTTGATGGGCGATTTCAATCATCAAAATCTGCACTGATACTGTGATAAATTTTTCATGCTAGGCGGTTAAATAGGTTGTGCCAACCCGCCCATCAACATTGGAAAACCCACCCTTTATTTCTTTAAACACACCCTGCAAACAGCTCTGCCCATCAATTTAAAATTCGGCCTCTTCTGTAGCCATCCGCCCCTTACACGATATACCCGCCCCCTTGCAGAGTAGCACGAGCATCGGGAGCGCGCGGCAGCGTCTGGAACAATGTCGTGCTCATTGTGCAGGCGCCGTATACAGCTCACTCACAGCTGTTCAGCTTCAGCTATTTTCGGCGGCTCCATTGTGGTTCGTACTGCGCAAGCTTTGCGCCTGCACAGTACAAGGGGGTGATTATCCACTGGGGGGGCCTTTCTAGGCAGAACACGGGCCAGTCCCCGTTGTTTCGTCACATATGGTGACCCATCACATTTGGCTACCCGCTGGAGTGTGCATGCGCAACGCCGCCATATGCGTTCCAACACTTTTACAACAAAACAGATTTGGCGAAACGTCAGAATGTGTAACGGAAGTGACGTTCCGTTGCCACCATCTTGCTACACCCCGCACTCCTCTATAGTAAAGATACACTGAGAAAGGGGAAAGCGGACCTCTTGTTACATCCACCGGAGTTTTGCATTTTACACTTATTTTTAACAGTAAAGTGAGTTTATATGGTGATTTTTGTTTGGTTTACTTCCTCTTGAACATTCACATTCTATTATTTTAGTCCCTCGGTCAGTAGGGTATGTTGCACTTTTAGTCACCTCCACACTACCCCACCATAGCCTCGATGGAGTTTCATCTTAGTAACAATTCTCCATATTTGTTCCAGTGTGAAGCATAGCTCTCCAGTTCTGAAAAAGAAATCAATGAGCAAAACTGACAAGCTGAAGGAATACATCATCTCCTACAGTCTCAATGACTGCCCAGAGGGCAACCAGGGTTACAACCGAATCCTTCTCCAGCTGTGTGGCTACCTGGGACATGGCAAATCTTCTCTTATTAACTCTTGTGTACATGTGCTTCAGGACAGGAAGCAGCAATTCACTGTGGTTGCCCAGTCTGGGGAAGCACAAGGTGGGCTCACCATGGAGAGGAAATCTTACCCACTAACCCCAACCATCACCATTGTGGACAACAGAGGATGCTCCACACTCAACGGCTTTGAAACTGGAGAGCTGTATGCCCAGCTGGGTGAGTTACATTCGCAATTTAAACCTCTCCATTAAAACTGCTAGCTTCCTGGGTGTCTTGCTGCAAATTTGGTTTTTGGAGTCACTGATCCAAAGCGAGAATAGACCTAAAGACTTCTGAGTGTAGCACTGACCCCCCGAAGGAGCTGCTGAATTTGTTTGGGCCTGCACTCTGTTATTAAACCCCCACTGACTTGGCTCAGTCCCCTTGACACAGCTGTGGTGCAATGTTGGTGTGGAATAAATGGTGAAAGATAACCCCACAATATAATGACAGTATACCTTGATTGTCACCTGGGTATCCAAGAGCTCCACCTGCTGGAGAAAGAACACTACTCCACACCAATGTACTTAAAGCGGAGCTCCACCCTAAAGTGGAACTTCCTCTCATTGGAACCCTCCCCCCCTCCGGCGCCACAATTGGCACCTTTCAGGGGGGAGGGGGGTGCAGGTACCTGTACAGTACAGGTATCTGCACCCACTTCCGACATATCGATATCTGCAGAAGGTACGCCCCTTTCCGCAGAATGTACGCCCCTTTACGAAGGTCCCCCGCTGTCTGCTGGGAAACACACGGATCCCAGAGACAGCGGGGACCATCCTTATTGCACAGCGCGACTCGCGCATGCGCAATAGGGAACCGGGAAAAGGAAGCCGCAAGGCTCCACTTCCTGATTCCCATACCCAAGATTGTGGCGGCAGCACCCGAGAGATGATCGAGAGATCGGCTTCGGGTGCCGTCATCGTGGGCGCGCTGGGCGAGTAGTGTCATTATTTTAAAAGTCAGCAGCTGCAGTATTTGTAGCTGCTGACTTTAAAAAAAAAAAAAAAAAGGCGGACTCCCACTTTAACCAAAGGGTTATCTTACTGTGGTAATGGTAAGGTGACAATTACAGTGGCTGTGCTGTCATATCAACATAACATAACAATACAATGACTCTAAACAACAGATATATATAGCAACAAATACAAGGGAGCGCCCCTTACTTTAGTGCTCTAGGTGCAAGGCCTTGAAATAACACCCAGTCTTTGATCTTCTTTTCTTCAGCTAGCTATAAAGGTCTGTAGCGATTTGTAATCCAACAAAGTGAGATAGTAAAGTTTAAGTAATGCAGTGTACACACGTAGCAGACTATCTGGCGGACTTAGTCTGGCGGACTTCCCGCCGGACTGTCCGCCGAACTTTTCCGAACGAGCTACTTGCCCACACACGGCCTTTTTCAGCGGACTAATACGGCGTACTATGTCCGCTGGACTATCCGGCATACTTTTGAAATGAACGTACTCGCCCACACACGCGGAGGAAAGTCCGCTCATTTTGAGCGCGTCTCCAGGTTGTACCTCATACTCATTCACATAGGGTGGGGGGCCGGTATCCGGGGGCCCCCATGTTAAAGGGGGCTCACGATTCCGATAAGCTCCCCGCCCGCAGACCCCGACAACCAACGGCCAGGGTTGTCGGGAAGAGGCCCTTATCCTCATCAACATGGGGACAAGGTGCTTTGGGGTGGGGGCGCTCGCTCGTCCCTACCCCCTTTCCTGGCCGGCCGGGTAGCGTGCTCAGAAAAGGGTCTGATGTGGACCTAGGGGGGACCCCCACGCCGATTTTTAGGTGTAGGGCTTCCCCTTTAAGTCCATACCAGGTAACAGGGCCAGCGACGCCTCCCTCGCTGGCCCCTGGCTACCTGGAGACTCTCTCAAAATGAGCGGACTTTTCTCTGCGCGGGAAAAGTCCACTCATTTCAAAAGTACGGCGGACTAGCACACACACGGCCGTACTGTCCGCCGAAAAGCGAGCCCGGCGGACAGATTGGAGTGCAAAAATACTTTCTTAGTCCACCGGACTTTTGGGTAAAAAAAAGTCTGCCTGAGGCTACACACGTGCGGATTGTCCGGCGGACTTGAGTTTGCCAGACTTTTCCACCAGATTGTCTGATCGTGTGTACGCGGCATCAGAAGGAATCCTGGAATGGTTTCTGGAGGCACTTTAATGGTTATCACCTCTGGTATGGCACGGTACTAAAATGTGATAAGGAGAAGGCTTTAGACCTGCCTTTGTCAGTCTTTGTTAGATCCTTCTCCTTGGGACCGCAGATCCCAGCACCTCTGTATGGAAGTCTAAATGTATGCAAGTGCGTAATAAACTATGGGCCACAGCCCGCTCACCAACTGGATCTGATGAAATGTAGCAGTTCCGCTCCGGTGCACTGTTTTGCTTCTAGCCGGCCGGCTCCGTCACGCCGATCCATCCTCCAAAGGTGTTCTATTGAGTTGAGTTTAGGACTCTGTGCAGGCCAGTCAAGTTCCTCCACCCCAAACTCGCTCATCCATATCTTTATGTACCTTGCTTTGTGTACTGGTCCAAATCATTTGGTGGGGGGGGGGGGATTATGGAGTGGGGTTGTTTTTAAGGGATTGGGCTTGGCCCCTTAGTTCCAGTAAAGGGAAGGTGTCAGCATACCAAGATATTTTGGACAATTTCATGCTCCCAACTTTGTGGGAAAAGTTTGGGGATAGCCCCTTCCTGTCCCAACATGACTGCACACCAGTGCACAAAGCAAGGTCCATAAAGGCAACCAGGTGCAGAGTACAAAGACAAGTGTGTCTTGCCTACAGTCAGGCATGGTGGTGGGAGTGTCATGGTCTGGGGCTGCATGAATGCTGCCGGTGTCCTATCACATACAGTCCCCCATCGGATAGTGTCCGCTGTGTACTGCGCATGCCAGTGGCGTAACTAGAACCTTCAGGGCCCGATGCAAGAAACCATGAAGGGCCCCCCTGAACCCAAGCCAGGGCCCTTCCCTCTGAGTCCGGCGGTAGAACTCCAGGGCGTGGTCACAGGTATGACCTTTGTGAGCCCTGTAGTTCCACCACTGGCATCAGTAGTTTTTTTAAAATTTTTTTTTTTTTTTTTAGGTGCCCCATTGGGGGACCGTCCCTAGGCAGGATGGGGTCCCCGTCCCCAGAAGAGATAAGGTCCTTTTCTCCAGGGCAGATGAAGTTACTGCCCCCAGGTGAGAAGGGGAGATGGGGATCCCTGTCCCTACGTGAGAAGGGGCCCCTGTCCCCAGGGGGAGAGGAAGGGGGTATGTAATGGTGTGTGGGGGATGGGGTCCTCTCACTCACCATGACCAAGCTGCAGGCCGCGCACTCATCCATGTTGGCCTGGGCTCCATCCAGTGTGCTGGACGGGTGATCAGCATATCTCCCAGAAAGACCTTTCATCATCTGTGTATGACGGGGGAGGAGGGGGGCTGGCAGACAAGCCTGCAGTGTCCTCCGGGGGGCTCTCATAGGGCTTCACTGCATCTGTGTGCTTAAAGTTTGTTTACCCGGGAGAAGTATGCAGTGCAGTGTGGACCGGACTCGGGGGGGGGGGGGGGAGGCGGGACTCTGGCTGGGAGAACAGACATCGGACTGAGCGGCAATGCATGGAGCAGGAGGGGGGTACAGCTGGGGGGTAGAGGTGGCCGAGGACACAGGTCATGCGGGGAATGCACAACTAAAGAGCAGCCAGTGTGATAGTCGAGCATGGAGCTCTGCTAGTCACCCTCCACCCACCCGTGTGCATGGTGCACTGGTACCCCTAGCTGCCTATGCTGCTACCGGCCATATGTAGAGGGGGCTGCATGGGCCCCCTGCAGCACAGGGCCTAGGTGCAGTCACAACTGCTGCACCCCCTATAGTTACGCCCCTGGCGCATGCGCAGTACACAGCACACACAGATTCCGAAAATAGCCAAGGATGAACAGCGCCTGCGCCGTGAGTCCAGGTTCTAGCCCCACCATCCAAGTGGACATAGAGTAGGAATATAAAAGCCGAGCGCAGCAAGGCCGAGCCCGAAGCGTGGCGAGCGAAGCACGCCCGCGAGGGGCCCTATAATTTTCAGAACTTTATGTCCTCTTGGATGGTGGGGCTACCACCTCCACTCACGGCGCAGGCGCCATTCATCTTCGGAGATTTTCCGAAGCTTCGTCTGCCCCGTACTGCACATGCGCAGGGAGCTACAGTTCATTGAGAGAACCATGAATGCCAACATGTACTGTGACATACTGAAGCAGAGCATGATCCCCTCCCTTCAGAGACTGGGCCGCAGGGCAGTATTCCAACATGATAATTTTCTTTTAAGAAATGCCATGTTCCTTCTTCTCTCTTCCTCTATCACTAATCACAATTCAAGAATTGTGTTAACATATTTGAAGCTTAATAAAGTTATTGTTGTACTTTTGAACCTTCTGGGGCCAACATCAATTATTTACTAGCATTAATGCTACTTGTATCTTCTCTCTCTGACTTTTACAGTCATGTCACCAGGTGTAAACATTGTTTTTCTTTTTTTTTTTTGGGGGGGGGGGGGCTCTTCAGGAAATTTTATCCCTCTTGATTTGAAAGTTGAGTGGACAAAGGGATTTGAGGAAATGCTGACCCGGTTGGAGGACTCAGAATTGGAGCCAAATTTCAGGGATATTATTGTGCCGATATTCGTTTACAGGTAAGCAGAGAAAAGTATTTGAGATTTTGTTATTGTTATTACTGACGTTTGTGATTGGCCAGAGGAGAGGTGATACTTGCTTTTATCAGTAGGTGGTGCTAGAACACTAAAAAAAAAAAAAAAAAAACATTACTTAGCATGTTGCCCCTAACATGAAAAATATATCTGATGCTAGGTCCACTTTAAGGACCTAAAATGAATTTAAAAAAACTAACAGTATTTGTATAGATTTTAGCAGTTCTGTCCATTGGGTTTGTCATATCTGTGCTTTTTGCAGTGTGAAGAGGGATGTGGCCCCTTCAGAAGTGCAAGAGATGAAGAATTTCCTTACCAACTGCCGCAATTTAACAGGTACAGAATGTCTCTAATCCAACATTCACTATCGTCAGATACTCAGTCCGGAAGCACATCAGATTACATCTACTATGGTCAGGACTGGATTGGGACACAAATTTGGCTCTGGACTTCATCTAGACCTGCCCACTTTAATTTTGCAAACACGCACAAAAACAGTATATAAACTTATACGCAATTGCGCAATATGGATACGTATATGGACATTGATACGGGTGGAGTTTGGGATGGATCTGAGGGAAGCGTATGGGGCATCAGAGCGGGCCAGGGGAAATCTGCAACAATAAGAAGCCTGCAGCTATGGTAGCAGCAGAGAAGCTGCCCTGAACACTGAAGCTCCCACCATCCCGGCCCAGTCCACCCTGGAATTGTCGCCTGAGCTGGCCCTGGACAATACAGCGGTGCTCAAATGAATGGCTCTGCAGGACGTGCAGCCATTACTTTGACAGGCTGTCTGTCACTGAAACCAGCCCACTGAGCCATCGGCTCACTGGGAAACTCCCGGTGGTCCCGATGGATGAGGCTTTCAAGTGTAGTAGGGACCCCGATCCTGGCTAACTCATATTTGAGAGATTCCGAGAGTCCTAGGCGGAACTGGTGAAGTAGAGCTGCCTCATTCCAGCCTGTGTCTGCAGACCCCTGCCAGAAGTTTGCGGTATAGTCCTCTACTGGTCGCCTACCCTGCTGTAGAGAATTCAGGGTGGCTTCAGCGGTAGCTGTACGTTGGGGGTCTTCGTAGAGTTGTGCCTTAGCCGCCAGGAATGCGTCCACCGTGCTAATGACTGGACTCTTTTGTTATCATTAACTGTGGGCCAAGGCCTGGGGTTCATCATACAACAAAGAGATGAGGAACCCGACCTTAACAGTCTCTAAGGCAAAAGTCCAGAGCTGCAAGGCTAGGTATAATAAACAGGCAGTCCTGAAGGATCTGAACTTTTTTCGGTCTCCGGAGAATCACTCCGGAATGGGAACTTGGGGTTCTGGCAGAGGGAACATAATCATAGAAGTCGCAGAGAATTGTTCGTGAGCAGGTACAGGGGGGCTGATAGAAGCTGGAACTGGTTCTACATTAGCAGATGACTCTGACAGGTGTTGCAGCTTATCCCTCAATTGAAGATAGCCTTCCTGTAACTTCTGAATTGCTTGGGTCAGAGTAGTGGCTTGTTGACACAAGGCCTCTAATGGGGACGCACCTCTTCCGGCCTCAGTCATGGCTGGATTATACTGTCAAGTCTCTGGTGTGAGGCCGGGTTGCTGAGAGGGCATCCCTTGTGGCTGAGTGCAGCGCTTCCCTGGGAGTGATACAAGGGATGCGGTGCCCAAAGGATCACGGGTTGCCAGAAATGCTGCAGGCTTGCTGATTGGCTGTAGATAGCTGGAAGGTGCCGAGTAGCAATATGGGCAGCCGTGCGGAGAGAAGTCTTGAGTTAGAAGCAGCAGGGTAAACCAGGAGCCGGGTCCGCAGCCAGGCCAAGGGTCAGATACCAGAAGACAGTCCGAAAGGAGTACAGGAACAAACCGGGTCATACACAGAGGGCAGAGGATCGAAGAGTAGTCAACAAAGCCGGGGTCAGAACGAGGAGATAAACAGGATCACAGGTCAAGCCAAGCAGGGGTCAAGTCAGGAGTCTTCGGAGTATACAAGCACAGGAACACAGGAAGCTGTTGAGAATCCAGCAAATTGCAAGTGTCACTGATTGGTTTAAATAGGCCGGGGGGTGCCTACAATCATCATGGCGTGTGCATGCGCATCGGCGCGCGCAGACTGCCGTTTCGTGGCTGCCGCGCATCTGCGTGCGCACAAGCGCACAGAAACTCTTCTGGCCCAACCATGACGATTACTGGCGGAGTTGCCCACAACACGGCCATTTCCCTGACACTTAGTCTGAGATCCGAGCCGAGGTCAAGTCCACTCTGGCAACGAAGTACAGAAGGGTTAATCAGAAGAAGAATGGTTGAGATCCAACCCGGGGTTGGTTCCAATCTGGCAGTTGAGTACAAAAGGGGCAAAGAAGTAGAATGGTCAAGGTACAAATCCGAGGTCAATGGCAAGCAGCAATCAAGAGTATTCAAATAGGTTTCCAGGTCACAAGTTCAGACAGATCACACACTAGCACAGGAACAAGGGGGGACTGAAGAGAATCCAGCAATTTGGCAGTGTCTGGGCTGGGCTTATATAGGGAAGTTTGAGGTCACTTCCAGTGCACCTCCTGGCCATTTTTCCCGGCTTTTTTCCATCAGGTTGAGGTCACTTCCTATGTGCCTCCTGGGCATTTTCCTGCCTTTTTCCAACAGATCTTCTGCACAGGTGCGGGTTGGCACACTGAGGCGTCTTTGGCGCATGCTCAGTTGGCATAGATTTCCTCTTGCGGCAATGCGCCATTGGTGCATGCGTAGTAAGCCCTGAACTCTTACAAAGAGTTAATTAGCACAAATAACAATGGGTGAAAGACCCTTAGAGCCCACACTGGACTTATTTACAATAAATACATTATAGCAGACAACAGACAGACAGGTGGCTGGAGTTGATGACATCAGCATCTGCTATGAGTCCCAACTAGGGATGAGCCGAAACACCCCCCGGTTCGGTTCGCACCAGAACTTGCAAAAGGACCGATAGTTTGCGCAAACTTTCGAACCCTGTTAAATCTTATGGGACTCAAACGTGAGAAATCAAAAGTGCAAATTTTAAAGGCTAATATGCAAATTATTGTCCTAAAAAGTGTTTGGGGACCCGGGTCCTGCCCCAGGGGACATGGATCAATGCAAAAAAAGTTTTAAAAACTGCAGTTTTTTCAGGAGCAGGGATTTTAATGATGCTTAAAGTGAAAAAATAAAAGTTAAATATTCCTTTAAATATCGTACCTGGGGGGTGTCTATAGTATGCCTGTAAAGTGGCGCGTGTTTCCCGTGTTTAGAACAGTCCCTGCACAAAATGACATTTCTAAAGGAATAAAAGTCATTTAAAACTGCTTGCGGCTTTAATGTAATGTCTGGTTCCGGCAATATGGATGAAAATCATTGAGAAAAAAATGGCATAGGTAGCCCCCCAGCCCATTACCAGCCCCTTTGGGTCTTGTAGGGATATTAAGGGGAACCCTGCACCCAAATTAAAAAAAAGGAGGGGTAGATTTCATCTCACTTCCTGTTGTTTCCTTCTGTTTGAAAGTAGGAGTCGTTTGTAAGTTGCATGTTTGAAAGTAGGGGCCTGCCCTATATACTCTGCAGAAATTTGGGCCTTAGGTGTTGGTGTTGCCACAACACTGTAAGCCCTCACAGTTACTCTTGGTGGGCGCTGGAACTGGCCCTGCTGTGAAATATTAGATCAAGAATTGTAATTACATGCCCCTGTTGGGCCTTTAGTGGTGGATGGTGTGGTGGTGTTGCCACAACACTGTAAGGCCTCACAGTTACTCTTGGTGGGTGCAGAAACGGGCCCTGCTGTGAAATATTAGATCAAAGTACGGCCCATTCAGACCCAGCGGGCTGCGGCCTATATCCCACACATCATAAGTGCTTCGGGACAGAAGCTCTTATTGCCACAACAGATCACACAGGAGTTCCGATCCTACTACAGCTCCCTATACAATCTAACCTCACCCCCGCCCTCATGATTGGATATGGTCGACTATCTTGATCTGGCTCAGATGCCGACACTCCTGAGGGAATCCCAGGACTCCCTGGAGGAACCCATCACTCTATCCGAGATACAGCAAGCCGTGAATGCTATGAAGCCGGGCAAGGCCCCAGGGCCTGACGGCCTCACAACCTCATATTTCAAAATGATACTACCCACCCTGGGCCAACATATGATGACCTTGTTTAACAATCTTGGCACTGGGCTGCAACTCCATGACCCTTCACTGCAGGCACAGATTTTGGTCATTCCCAAGGAGGGTAAGGACCCAAGTCTATGTGGCAGCTACCGCCCCATCTCCCTCCTAAACACTGACCTAAAAATATTCACCAAAATCTTAGCATCCAGACTCCAGCACCATTTGCCCCATCTTATCCATCTGAACCAGGTGGGTTTTGTCCCAACTAGGGAGGCCAGGGACAACACCTCCAAAGTCCTTAACCTAATCCACCTGGCAACTAGCAGGAGAGCGCCGAGCGTCTTCTTGGGCACAGATGCTGAGAAGGCGCTTGATCGCGTCAATTGGCAGTTCATGTTTGAGACCCTTCGGCGGGTAGGCCTGGGAGACAGGATGATGCGCTGGATTTCTGCAGCTTACATCGCTCCTTCGGCCAGGGTGAGGGCGAATGGCTTCCTTTCTGAGGCCTTCCCAATTACAAACGGGACTAGGCAGGGCTGTCCCCTTTCACCCCTACTATTTGCCCTGACCCTGGAACCATTCTTGTGCCACATCCGGCTTAACCCGGACACTACTGGCATTGGAACCAAAGAGCCATGGCATAAGGTCTCCGCTTACGCGGATGATCTTATGTTCTCACTCTCGAACCCAATGATCTCGCTACCGAGCCTCCTACGGGAATTCAACATCTATGGCCGCCTTTCCAATTTAAAAATCAATTTTTCTAAATCGGAAGCCATGGGAATAGGGGGGCCTCAGCACCAACTCCAGCTACTCAAAGAGAGCTTTAAGCTCAAGTGGACTGGCTTAGCCCTGAAATACCTGGGCACTCTTATTCCCGCTTCATTGTCTCAATTGTATAACCTTAACTTCCCCCCCTGCTGAAAACAGTACAAGGACTACTAAATGGATGGAGCAGCGGCCTCCACTCGTGGTTTGGCCGCTGTAATATCCTCAAAATGACAATACTGTATAAATTCCTCTATCTCCTTCAAGCGCTTCCGATTCATGTACCCACCAGTTACTTTAAACAAGTTCAAGCAACTTTTGCAAATTTTCTCTGGGCAGGGAAGCACCCGAGAGTGAGTGGGAAGATACTCTCCCTCCCGAAGTCCCATGGGGATTGGCATTCCCAGAAGTCAGAACATACTATCAGGCCGCCCACCTTAGCAGGTTAATTGATTGGTGCAGACATAGCGACGTTAAATTGTGGACGCTGTTAGAGCAGGATCAGTTCGACATCCCACTCCATAGGACACCCTGGTGTTTCCCTGAACTGCTGCCCGCCCTCACACGCCACCCCTTGGTGGGTACTACGGCCAAAATCTACTCACAAATACTGTTGAAACCCGATATCTCCACGTGCAGCTCCCCCTTGAAGCCCGTCATTGGGCACCCCCGTTTTGAACCAGACCTGAGGGACAAGAAATGTATGGACCTCCGGGCCTCGGGCCTGTTTCAGGCTTCCCACTTTAGTACCTTGGCAAAGTGGAAAACGCACAGGGAACTGTCTGATCCTGATGGCCAATACAAACTGGACTTTCTAAGAGCTGCAGTATGCCGCTCCCACGAAATGACATGCAACAGCCCCTCACACCTTTGGAGACGATTTGTACAGAGGCTGGGGTAATTTCACATACCCTCGCTCTGTCCTACGCATTACTGATGGAAGTGCCAGGGGATTGTCAACCCCCTGGCCTTCTCAAATGGGAAAGAGACTTAGGTAACCGCTTCACAACCCAAATGTCCCAACATATCCTTACTTTCACTCATAAATCCTCCCTCTGCACCAAAACCCAGGAAACGAACTATAAGATCCTCACGCGTTGGTACAGGACCCCCACCATCCTACATAAACTTTTCCCAGCGACCTCCAACCGCTGTTTGAGATGTCAAGCCGAGAAGGGTACTATTTTACAAATTCTTTGGTCCTGCCCCCGTTTACGACACTACTGGACGGAGGTCCGCCGAATAACCCAACTGTTCACGGACTGGCCGGTACCGGATGATCCGGCGTTCTTCCTCCTTGATGCGACCAGCATTCCAGCATGACAGTACAAAAAATCTGTGGTTCGCCACCTCCTGGATGCGGCCAAGGCCTGCATTCCACTGAACTGGAAATCCCCCCACCCACCATCCATAACTCAATGGCTTCACAAGGTGGATGAAGTCAGCAGGATGGAGGATTTGGTTCTCACCAGTCAACATAGACAGGAGGGCTACTCCAGGACGTGGCAGGTATGGAACGT
The DNA here is from genome assembly GCF_037356315.1 of Lithobates pipiens. Classification (NCBI taxonomy): domain Eukaryota; kingdom Metazoa; phylum Chordata; class Amphibia; order Anura; family Ranidae; genus Lithobates; species Lithobates pipiens. The sequence goes on along the minus strand of NW_027507784.1, from coordinate 14,448,086 downwards.
GTTTAAATACTCAGACGAGGGACGGAAACTTAGGAGGACTGACTAGTCAACCAGGACTGATAAGATCAGACTCTCTCCCCCTAATGGGGAAAGCTGAGAGGGCTTAACCTTGAGGGGCAAGAGCCACCAAATCCATGTTCACCATACCCCCCTCCCCTCCATCCCCCCCTCCCTCTTGCCCCCCCCCCACCTCCCCAGACTCCCCCTCTTCCCACCTTATATTTTTCTCTCCACTCTTCTCCATTTACCTCTTTTTTACTTCTCTCTCCTTTCGTGGTCTCGGATCATACTTTCTGCTTTGATAAAGGTAAAAAGTGGGGAGGATGCTGAATTCACGGGGTTAACATTGCACTCCTATGTTGGTGGGACTTCTGCCCCATGGAAAGGGCAATGGAGCATTACATGCGACTGTTTTAATTGTATACCTGTGACGTCTGTTGTCTTATTTTCATGTATTTTGATCCCTGTGGATCAGTTTTCTTTCCCTTGTTATAAATAATAAAAAAAAAGAAATATTAGATCAAGAATTGTAATTACATGCCCCTGTTGAACAGGGGCAGAAAAATTGGGCCTTAGGCACTGGTGCTGGTGCCACAACACTGCAACACCTCATAGATACTCTCGTTGGAGAGCAAGAATGAGCCCCGCTGCAAACTATTGCATCAAAAATTGTAATTACACGTCCCTGTTAAACAGGGGCAGAAAAATTGTGCCTTAGCCACTGGTGGTGGCGCCCAGAAACAAAAATGTTCTTACAAGCTATCAGCATGAAAATTGAGGAGGAAGAGGATAGTCAATCAGCATAACAGGATAGTCACTCAGCATCAGCATAGACAGTCTTGAAGGGATCTCACATTAAAAAAAAAATATTCGGTTACATCAGTATCAGGTGCTTGGTAGCTAGTAATCCAAGACTGATTCATTTTTATGAAGGTCAGCCGATCGACCGATTCGGTGGACAGGCGCACCCTGTGATCGGTTACAAAGCCTTCAGCAGCAGTGAATGTGCGTTCCGAAAGAACGCTGGATGCAGGACAGGCCAGTAGCTCAATTGCATACTGTGCAAGCTCTGGCCAGTGATCCATCTTCAAGGCCCAGTAAGCCAGAGGATTTTCGGTGGGAAAGGTGTCCAAGTCTGACCTTGCCCCTAGGCATTCCTGCACCATGTAAATCAGACGCTGGCGATGGTTGCTGGAACCGATCATACCTTGGGGCTGCGGGCTAAAAAAATTGTCTGAAAGCATCAGTCAGATGGCCACCTTCTCCACCACTCCTTCTGTGACTGACCAAAGCCTCAGCAACACGTTGTCCAGGAACAGGAATTTGTAACCTCCCAGGCTCTGGAAATGCATTGCACGAAAAACCTTTCTGCAAGGCCTCCCGAAGATATTTCATTCTCTGCTCCCTCTGCGACAGCAAGATTTATATTGTTATTATTAATATTATACACGATTTATATAGCGCCAACAGTTTACACAGAACTTTACAATGTATAGTGGGGAAAACACAATTACAGCACAGTTCAATACAAAAGGTACAGGAGGGCCCTGCTCATAGAGCTTACATTCTAAAGGGACGAGTTGGTGGTACAAAAGGTAATAGCTGCAGAGAATGATTTGATGGGGGTGGCTCGGGGAGGCCATGCAGCGTAGGTTTGCTGATGCATCTGGAGTCCTCTGGGTCACTAAGGACAACATGATCCGCAGCCACCTCCTCCCAGCCACGTACAAGTCCACGGGTTTCTTGGGACTGTAAATGATCCCTTGAAGACTGCTGCTGATGCTGAGAGCTAGGCTCCACCTTCATGCTGACACAATCCTCCTCCTCCTTCTCTTCCTGGGTGATCGGTGGGCCAGCAGGGGCACTGTCTGGATAAAGGGGGCCTTGAGAGGTAAGGTAGTCCTCCTTTTCCTCCCTCTGTTTTGCTTCAAGTGCCCTGTCCATTATTCCACGCAGCGTGTGCTCCAACAGGTAGACAAGAGGGACAGTGTCACTGATGCATGAACTGTCACTGCTCACCATCCTTGTGGTCTCCTCAAATGTTGACAGGATAGTGCATGCATCCCTGATCATGACCCACTGGCGTGGGCAAAAAAAACAAGCTCCCCTGAACCTGTCCTGGTGCCATAGTCGCACAGGTACTCACTGATGGCCCTCTGCTTCGTGTGCAGCCACTGCAGCATGGCCAATGTTGAGTTCCACCTGGTGGGCATGTCACAGATTAGGCGGTTCTTGGGAATTCCTTTTGGAGGTCAGCCAGCCGAGTACTGGCATTATATGACCGGCGGAAATGCACACAGACTTTCTTGGCCTGCCTCAGGAGATCCTGTAAGCCTGGGTACCTGCCCAAGAACTGCTGCACCACCAAGTTCAGGACGTGAGCCAAACAGGGCACATGGGTCAGGTGTCCCTGTCAGAGGGCAGAGAGGAGGTTGGTGCCATTGCTGCAAACCACCATTCCTGGCTTAAGCTGGCATGGCGTCAACCACCTCTGAGCCTGCCCCTGCAGAGATGACAGAATCTCTGCCCCAGTGTGGCTCCTGTGCCCCCAAGCACACCAGTTCAAGCACCGCATGGCATCTTTTTGCCTGCGTACTTGCGTAGCCTACAGAGCACCGATGGTTCCGAGGACAAATCAGCACAGAAAGAGGCCATGGAGGGAGAAGAAGAGGAGGGGTGGAGGAGAGAGGTGTGTTAGAATCACCACTAGTAGCATTTTGGAGGCGTGGTGGCGGAACAACCTCCAACACTACTGTACCCTGTCCTTCATCCTTCCCAGCTGCCAGCAGAGTCAACCAGTGGGCTGTGAAAGATAGGTAACGTCCCTGTCCATGCCTGCTGGACCATGAGTCAGCGATAATATGCACCTTACCGCTGATTGCCCTGTCCAGCGAGGCCAAGACTTGCCTTCCACATGCCGGTTGAGAGCCGGAATCGCCACTGAGGAAAGTGGCATTTGGGAACCTGCCACTGAGGAACTGCACATTCCACTAACTCACAGAAGGGGGCCGAGTCTACCAACTGAAAAGGCAGCAGTTGAAGTGCTAGCAATTTAGCCAAGCTAGCATTCAACCGCTGGGCATGTGGTTGGCTGGGAGCAAACTTCTTTCGGCTGTGCAGCAGCTGGGGCAGGGAAATTTGCCTGGTACAATCGGACGTTGGTGTACTGAGAGCCGATTGCCCACAAGTACTTGGCTGTGACACACCAAATTCTACACCTTCATTTCTCTCAGTGCAGATTTCAGAGAGGACTGAAGGTCTAGTGGGGTTGGAGATCCCAGCTGATGAGGAGTAAGGAGAGGTCCGCTTTGTTCCTTGGTGTGGGTCTTTTATGTATGCTTGCCAACGGACTGCATGGCAGGTCAACATATGTCTGGTCAAGCATGTGGTGCCCAAGCGGCTGATGTTTTGGCCACGTGAGATACGCTTTAGACATATGTTGCAAATAGCAAAGGTGCGATCTGCTGCACACGTCTCAAAAAAAGGCCCACACCAAAGAACTTTTGGAATAACGTGCAGAGACAGCAGCGCCCTGCAAATGCAGAGCTCTGCGGTGTGATGCAGTCGGGTGGCTGCCCTTAAGCTGGTCCCTGGAGGGCATCCTGCCTCGTTGGAGATGTGCCTCCTCCTCCTCTCTCCTATCAGGCACCTACAGTATGTAGAGTCAGTGACCTCATCATCCCCTCCCTCCTCGTCACTGGAGCAAACCTGGCAGTATGCTGCAGCTGGGGGAACATGACTGCCAGTTTGCTGTACTTCTTGGGCACCACTCTTCTCTCTGGGCTCACATAACTGCCTTCATCAAGCTGGGTACCATTATCAGAGCCCTCAAAACGCTGCACATTCTCCTGCAGCATTTTCCCCAACATTGTGGTCAACACAGTTCGGGGGACTCCCCAGGACATGGTGGGGCTAGGGAAGGAGTGACTGATGCCATTGAGCCGAGGAAAGAGGCCGTTTTGGCAGCTGCTTTGGCAGACAAAGTACCCTGAGCCTGGATGAGAGAGGTTGAGGAGGATGAGGACAGCTTGGTCATCCAATCTCTCAACTCTTCTGCATGTTGTGGCTCAACACAGCCAGCTGCCGAAAAAAGGACAAGCATGCCCCACGGTCCACGTGCTGATGAGGATTCACTGTGTCTACGACCAGCACTGTTGCCTCTAGACACAGAGCCTGCTTACCCTCTTTTATTGGCCTGTGTCTGCCTCTCCTTGTTGGCTTTCCAGACATACTTTCTTTGATGTATTGTAATAGGTACACAAGGAATTGTCTGCAGTCATTTAGCTGCACACTGTACCCTGTATACAGTACACTGACTTAATAAACTGCAGCTCAGCTCAATCAACTGCCAGTCTATATTATCGGGCAGTAGAGATGGCCTTGCGGTTCGCCCGGCTGTCGGGTCGTGGCGAATTTTACTCGTTCGTGATTCGCCAAACCGGCAAACTTCTGGCGCTGTTCGCGCGGCGGATGCGTTTACATTGTGAAGAACTTTGACCCATGATGACACATCCATCATGGGGTACAGGATAGCCAATTGAGACATTTCAGCACATGGACAATTGGACATACCCCCTACCTTATAAATAGACCTGATCTGGTGGCCATTTTACATTCTGCCTTTTGTCAGTGTAGGGACAGGACGCTGTGTGGAGCAGGGACAGCCAGTTTAATCACTAGCTATTACTATTAGATCCACAAAAGTCCTTTTAAGGACTGGTATAGGTGTACAGTATATAGGGTTCTGGTGCACTGCTGCTGACTGCTGTGCTGATGATTGCTGAGTGCACTGCTGACTGATTCTGCAGCTGTCTTTTGTCAGTGTAGGGACAGGATGCTGTGTGGAGCAGGGACAGTCAGTTTAATCACTAGCTATTACTATTAGGTCGACAAAGGTCCTTTTAAGGACTGGTATAGGTGTACAGTATATAGGGTTGTACACGTATAATATACTTTCTTTCAAATATAGAAAGCATATTATAGTGCACTGCATGCAGTGGTGTGGTGTCAGTGCTCTCTATCATGGTGCTGGTGTCAGTGCTCTCTATCACGGTGCTGGTGTGGTGTCAGTGCTCTTTATCTGGGTGCTGGTGTGGTCTCAGTGCTCTCTATCTTGGTGCTGGTGTCAGTGCTCTCTATCACGGTGCTGGTGTCAGTGCTCTCTATCTCGGTGCTGGTGTCAGTGCTCAGTCTCTATTACGGTGCTGGTGTCAGTGTTCTATCTCAGTGCTGGTGTCAGTGAGGGAGATAGCAGCGGAGAAGTCAATCAGCAGGCAGTGCCAGCACCATGGCTGAGGATCAGCACTGGACTGGCACCTCAGGACCACCGCAGTGGAGCCCTGCATAGGTGGGGGTAAGGGCCGGGCAGAGGGAGGGGCTCAAGCACAGGTTGGCACACTGGGACACTGGTACAGGACTGCACTGCCCTGACTGTGGCACTGATCATCTCCTGCACCCCCTTCATAGCCTGGCCTGACCTTGCCTCTCCTCCATGGCCTTAATGTGCTCCTGAATTATCAAAATTTCACAGATAAAAAAAGAATGCTTGTCGTCGTCGATCCCAGATTCACTTAATACTTTTGTTATGTCAGTGTCCATGTGGTGGGACTATGTGTGCACAGCTAGTAAGTATTTTGTGGCTGCAAATATGACCTGGAGGTTTTTAAGGTTCGCCTACCATTAAAGTCAATGGGGTCTGCCGCAAACTTTGCGGGTCGCAAAATTTTGCCCGCGTTCGCGGTTCGCGAAATGTCCTGTCAGAAGTTCATCCATCACTATTAGGCAGAGAACAGGGATGGTCTGCAGTCAGCTTTAGCTGCGCACTGAGCCCAGTATACAGTACACTGACTTAATAAACTGCAGCTTAGCTCAATGAACTGCCAGCCTATATTATTAAGCAGAGAACAGGGATGGTCTGCAATCAGCTTTAGCTGCACACTGTGCCCAGTATACAGTACACTGACTTAATAAACTGCAGCGAGAATAACAGGAACACTCTGAAGTGAGATCTAGCTAAACTGCCTGCTCTATCTAACTGAAATGAAATGACACTGTGACTCTCTTTCTCTATCTCTCTCACACACCACCCGCAACACACTACATAAGGCCGACACGCAGGCAGCCTTATATTATGTGGGGCGTGTACCTACTCCCCTGAGCCATGATTGGCCAAAGGCACCCTTCCTTTGGCTAATTATGGGTCTCTGTGCTGACGACGCTGTGATTGGTCATAGTGCTTGGCCAATCCTCAGCCAGCAATGCGCTGCGATGCCGCAGTGAATTATGGGCCGTGACGCGCCACTCGAATTTGGCGCGAACGGCCCATAATGTTTGAAATTCGGCGAACGACCGAACATCCAGCCAAACACGAAGCTCATCCCTAGTCCCAACAGTATGAAGCCGTCACTATTTCTAATATGGCATTGAGGTCCTATGCAGGGTTTCCAGAGTCTGTGTGTCTTGGGGAGACATGGACTTGAATCCAAAGTAACATTACTTCAAGGGTCCCCAGGCATACAACTCACAAAGAGTAGTGTTCCCTTAAAATTCACGGCCCATAATCAGAGGCAAGCATTCAGTCCCCTCCAAAAGCCTCTGTCCCGGGTGAGTCTATCACAGGGACTCCATTCTGCTGTGGCTACTCACATATCTTCAATTTTAAATGTAAGTCTACCTTTGTTTTAAATAAACTATTAGTTCATACTACTCCATGAGGAGATTTTTTTTTATTACATGTGTGATGACCATTGACGGATGACATCATATGGAGATTGCTTTGGTAGTTTGATATGCATTATCTTTGGATTTGAGGTGAGCGGCCATTGCCAGGGCAGGACTTCGGGTGGTGGGGGCCCCTGGGCTTTAGTCACTTTTGGGCCCTACCTTCTATACATTACCGTATTTATCGGCATATAACGCACACCCCAAGTTTAGGACAGATTTTAAACTTTTAGGAGGGAAATTTAAAAATGGCGCCACTGAGATAGAGTCCTGTGTATCTTGATGGCTCTCGGGTCCTCTTGGTGGCTCTCGAGTCCTCCCCGCGGCTCTCGGGTCCTCTCGGTGGCTCTCGGGTCCTCTTGCAGTCCCGAGCGGAGCCGAGAGTACCCAAGTGTACTCGGCTCGGTTCATAGTCACGCCCACTCCCTGTGTTATGTCCATCATAGGGCGGGACTGGGCGTGACTGTGAGCCGAGCCAAGCCGAGTACACTCGGCTATGTATCTCGGCGGGGCCCCTATCGGGCGGGGCCCATGGGCTTGAGCCCAGTGAAACCCAATGGTAAGTCCAGCCCTGGCCATTGCACATGGTGGTGACTTTGTGCCCTATCTGGGATTCAGCACTAATTTATGATGATTGACACTGGGATCTGTTTGTCAATCACTCAGCATTTATCCTGGAAGAAGGATTGCACATTATTGTCATATGATTTTAAAAATATTTTTTGCATTCAAAGTTTACTTTGAATGCTGCACTTTAGCATTGATTATTTGATTTATTTATTTTTTTACTTTATTTGTGCACTGGCCTTTTGTTTCATTTTCTATTTAATATTGTACATTTTTTCAACTTTTGTCTATATATGTGGTTCTTAAGTTTTTACACTCATATTGGTGTATTTAGACTTAGCACTGCTCCAACTAAAAAGGCTTTATATACTACAACATTGTGATTTTGTAGCAAGTCAAGGTGAGGGGCTGATCTGTGTCATATATTATAATTTATATGAATGTGGCACCTCCCTGTTGGAAGCTCAGTCTAGGAATCAGATGGTGCCTGAACAAAGATGGCTCCATCCTTCTGGAGAGAAAAGGAGAAAAGGAGAAGGCATTGTTGAGGGGGAGTGCTGTGATCTCTGTAAGCCCTTGTACACACGAGAATCCGTCGGAATGTGTCCTATCGGACCATGTTGTCGGATAATCCGACTGTGTGTGGTATGCATCGGACTCAGAGCCGTCTTTAATATTGATTGGACCCTGGGCAAAACTTTTCTTGGGGCCCCCCTCCCCCCATGCAGTTTTGCTCTCCAGTTGCTCTGAGACATACAATAAATAGTAGCTAGACTCAAAATCAGTTTACTGAACCAGATCAGGCAGCGATTGTGATTGGTTGCCAGAGGTTACAGTGTATCATTACTGCTCACTGACTGGTTGCTAGAGGTTACAGCATACATTATGGCTCACTGATTAGTTGCTAGAGGTTACAGCACATGATTTCTGCTTGTTTATTGGTTGCTAGAGATTACTGTGGCTATGACCTCAGGGGGGCATGATATACATATGAATGCCGTCTGCCGCCCCTATTTACATATGAATGCCAGTAATTTACATGTAAACACAGGGTCTGCAGGTGAGTCATCTGTACACAACAATAGGGCAGAGCTGGGCAGCATTAGTACCAGCACTTCACACTGAGATATTGGGACACAGCACAGGACTAAAAACTCAAGGGACAAGGGAATTTAAACCAGGATAGTTGGCAAGTATGGGGCAGCTGCTTTGGGCCCCACAACCATGACAGGGCCCAGGGCAGCTGCCCCTTTTGCCCTGCCTTAAAAACGGCCCTGATCGGACTGATTCCGTCGGAATATCCGTCGGACCCAATTTTCCAACTTGTTGGAAATATTTTCCGACCGACTGGTTCGATCGGACATACTCCGATCATGTGTAGAGAATTTTGATCGGACCAAGTGCCACGCATGCTCAGATCAAATTCCTACATCAAAGCTATTGGCTACTAGCCTGAACGTAGTCCCATCGTAACGAAATGACGTCATCACGTTCTGAAAGATCGGATTTTTCGACAACTTAGTCCGACCGTGTGTATGCAACAGTTTCAGACAAAATCAGACGGACAAAATCAGACGGACAAAATCCAACGGATTTGGTTGTCGAAATCTCCGACCGTGTGTACATAGGCTAAGATGTATTAATATTTGTAGGTGTTTTTTTTTTTGCTCGCACTGAAGGTAATAGTCTTCTCTGCCCTCAGGAATTTTTCCGCTCATTGTCCTCACCCACAAGACAAGCGGCAACTTAACCAAGTTACATGACCTGTTTGAAGGGATGGGGGCGGAGGAGATCATTTCTGTGGAGAACTACACAGCCGAGGACCACACTGACACCCGGGGACGACACTTTCAATTCCTCAACCTGATATACAAAGCTCTGGAAGATGTTGATTTCAAAATGCAGAAGCCAATCAACAAGAGAAAAGAATTGGCCAAACATAAAACATTTCTCTTTTCTTTTTTACATACCAGGAGGTAGCATTAGAACGTTAGTTATCCACTTGAAATACCTTTTCACTTTGTTTTCCAAACTTCTGTTATCTTCTTGCAACATGCCACTGTTATTGCCCAGATAGCAAGGATAACTTGTCACAAATTTGTGGCAGTGTCAAATTCTGTTTAAAGAGGAAGTAAACCCTGATGGGTTTACTTCCTCTTTCATTCCCTGCAAAGGCAAAGCATAATGGACTACTATGCATCGCATCGCATCGCATAGTAGTCCATTATGTGTCACTTACCTGACACAGGAGCCAGCGAAGTCGCCGCTGTCCCCTGTAGTCCGGCGCATCCATCTTCTCGGTGGGGTCTCGCAGCTCCGCCACTGTCATTCGGCAAAGCCGCGATGACGTCACTCCTGCGCATGCGCACGGGAGCCAACACGCGCGGCAGCTCCGTAGTTGAGAATGCTGCGCTCAGTGCGCCTGCGCGCCGCTGTCTACGGCGCATGCGCCGTAGACAGCGGTGCCTGTTTTCGGGCAAATATCTCCTAAACCATATAGGTTTAGGAGATATTTCTTGGACCTACAGGTAAGCCTTAATCTAGGCTTACCTGTAGGTCAAAGTGGTTTGTAAGGGTTTACAACCACTTTAACTTGCTGCACATTTTCACTGGCACGTTGTACACTTGAAGAGCACTTGAAGCTAAAGTTCTAGTTGACACTTTTCCAATTTGTAGCAAAATTTGCATGGCAAGTCTCTAGCAAGAGCAAAGTTGCAGTGGTGAGTCTACAGCATGAGCTCTGCAAGTCACAGTGACCCCCTGTGTTGGGATGACTATTGCACAACATAACTGAACAAGAACTTGCAGCAGACTTGGAGAATGTTTGCAGAGAATGTTGATCTGGAGTCATGCAATGCAGACTTGCTCCAATTGTACAACAGACTTGTGAAGACTGGCAATAGCTTAGCCATTAATTTTCAAACTTGCAGCTCAATTACTTGCTATCTGGGTGTATGTCGCCTAAATTAGTAAACAGGTAATTTAACTGTATTTGGTGTGTTTTATTTCAAGTTAGGGTAAACTCTTCATTCTATAAATAAACATTTATTTCAAGATGCAACAGCAGAGGTGTCATTTGAAGCTTGTGGGCCCAGCAGAAAAAAAGTTGACCTGAGGCCCTTCCACTGCCACCTGCTGCTTCCCCAAGCGCCAGCGGCTCAAGAATATTTCCGATCTTTATTTTACAATTTGGGAGGGTAATTTGGAGAAACTGTTCACATATTGATATATTTCTCCAATTAGTGGCGACTGGTGCTCAATATTGTGGGGGGGGGGGGGGTGGCAAACCAACACCCCCAGCCCACCCTTTTTTGAAGCCGATTAGAGCTTCTGGCTCTAACATTTGCTTCCAAAAAAACAAACAAAAAAACACATTGAAATCCATGCGCCCGGTGTCCTACATGTAGATTAGGGGCTGGGCGCATCTCATATTTACACTAAAATGCAATAAAAATAAATAAATAAATTTAAAAAATTGCTTTTTAAGAGCTATGGGCGGAAGTGAGGTTTTGAGGTCACTTCCGCCCTGCAATATTATGGAGACGGGTGGGGGGCATCTTCCCTTCACTTGTCTCCATACCCAGCTAGGGATAACATCCGTTCGACTCCCCCGCTGCCTACGACTCCGGTAATCGGCAGAGGGCTCCGGAGCGCAGCAGGGGGGGGGGGGGGCTCCTCTCCCGCCGCCGATAAAAGTGATCTCTTCACAAATCCGCACCAGAGACCACTCTTATCGGAAAACGGACCGCCGACCAAAGAAGAGGATACCGGGGCTACGGCAGCTAGCTGCTGCCATAGCTATGATATTCCTCTTTAAACTTAGGACGTATAGCAGCGTGCAACAGTCCGGTAAGTGGCTATACATGCTTCAACTTGGAAACTCAAAAAATGTAAGAGTTAGGAGTAGGACCACACTTTACAGAGGAGCCTTGAGGAGGCAGTGAAGTTTCCACATATATTTAGAAATGTGTTCAACTAAACCCTCAGTTTTTAAGATAAATTTTAATACATGGGCAGTTTGTTTTTTGCAGGCTTACTGGCAAGTGTGCTGGGAAATCTTCTGTTTGTTTGTAGTGTTGGTCCCTAGTTGTAGGGGGCAAGCATTTGGGCCATTGGGCCATTTTCCCCCACCACTCTTGATATTAATCATGTGTCTGGAGGTTCTTCTGTTGTTCTAGGTATAGCTCTTATATACAACCCACAAATCCAGGCCACTCTCTCTTATTGTGTAGTTGGAAATTCAAAAAATCTTCCTTGTGCTAGCTCAGTGATTCTCAACTAGTGTTTCCGTGGAACCTTAAGGTTCCTCCAGAGGTTGTAGGGGTTCCTTCAGCATTGGGCAATTTGTGCCTCTCAGATAAGTTTCCACTGACACCATTGATCTTTTTAGCTATCTGTAATGCCGCGTACACACGACCAGACTTTGAGGGATTAAGTCCGACAGACTTTCGAAGGAGTTCTGACGGAGTTCTGGCAGAATTCTGACGGACTTTCCGAATGAGCGGACTTGGCCACACACAATCACACCAAACTCCGACGGATTCGAACGTGATGACGTACGACTGGACTCGAATAAGGAAGTTCATAGCCAGTAGCCAATAGCTGCACTAGCATCGGTTTTAGTCCGTCGGAATAGCATACACACGAGCGAATTTCTCGGTAGGAACTGGGTCCGGCAGAGTTCTGGCGGAAGAATTTGAAGCATGTTCCATTTTCTAAAGTCTGCCAGACTTTTGCGAATCAAAAGTCCGTTGCAGCCCACACACGATCGAATAGTCTGCCGGAATCATTCCGTCAGACTTTGGATGTTGAAAAGACCGGTCGTGTGTACGGGGCTTAAGGAGGTAATTCTTCCCAATGACCACAAGTGTAAGGACCATTCTTCCCACTGACCATCACACTATTGTATCATGATTTCATGATTGTAGATTTCACATTTTTAGCAGGGGTTCCTCGAGACCGGAGAACTATTTCAAGGGTTCCTCTGTGTTGAAAAGGTTGACAAAAGCTGTGCTAAGCTAGTCCCCAAATAGGGGGCAGAAACTGCTAGTATCATTGGTAATTAATCATCAATGTGCTAAATGAAAACCAAATAATAGACACAAGATCCATTTTTGCAGACAAGCAAAACGCCATCTAGGTTCTGGCATGCAAAAACTTCAGGAGGAACTTCCTCCTCCCATCCAGCTCATTCCTTGGGTTCAAGCTTTTCTTCCATGAGGAAGCTGACATCTTCTAAGATTTTGTAAAGCAGTTTCAGGCATTTCATATGTCTTTCCCGAGTTTTCAGATGGTCCTCAGGGGTGTAATTCTCTACTAGTATTATCTCTTCTGCCCCCATTCCTTTAAACGTATCCTTCAGTCTGGTGATATTCCCGCTGGTCTGGTGGGTAAGGACGACAATGGGGAATATTCCTGAGGAAAAACAATAAATAACTGTAGAAAAAAGCTCTTCCTATTGCTTAATACAAGAGACATTGGGGTTGATTTACTAAAACTGGAGAGTGCAAAATCTGGTGCAGCTGTGCATGGTAGCCAATCAGCTCTAACTTTAGCGTGTTCAATCAAGCTTTCTCAATAAACCCTAGAAGCTGATTGGTTTCTATGCAAAACTGCACCAAATTTTGCACTCTCCAGTTAGTAAATTAACCCCATTGTCACTTTGCCCCTTTACCTTTTTCCCTCAGCCTCCTGATATGCATCCTCAACCCGCAAAAATACCTGTTGCTACTGGGTATGGAGAAGAATATTCTCACGTGGCAGTACTTGGGTCTAATAGCGAATTGCTAGGTCCCAGTACTGTCCGATTCTAAGGGGGTAAGGTCACAACACCAGCCTACACTAAGCATTTTAGTGCTGCCACTGCTGTAGAAGAAGACGCAGTGTTAGAGCTTTGGCAAGGTGAGTGTCAGGGTATCGGTAGGGGCCTTTACAAAGGCACTTTGTCTTTAAATCCCAAAGCAGCTAAAATGATCCCTTGCAGTGGGCTGTGCCCATACTGCAAAGGTTAATTGGTCGTTTGATCTGTGGAAACAAAAAAAGGAAATGTTCCTACTCCATTCTCTGCTCCTCCCCACAGTTTGACTGGTCACCGGGTGATGTCACCCGGTGACCACGCCCCATGCCTATATAAGTCATTGAGCACATCGCTCACACGCTATTACAGCGGGAGAGAGCGTTGTGTCAACATCAGAGGAAGAGAAGAGGGAAGAGGATGACACAGAAGCCCGGGTCACCACTAGCAAAAGAGCTGAAAGAAGATAGCGGAGGAGCCGGTAGAAGAACCGGAGATCGGGAGAAGAGGCCGGACACCGGGAGAAGAACCAGACATCGGGAGAAGAGGCCGAAGAGAGCGGAAAAGACGGAAGCGACCCCCGAAGTCGGAAGAAGATCCCCCGGACCTGCCTAATATATTACTTTAAAAACCTGTGTAGTGTGTTTTTTTATTGACTCTTTTTTTTCCCTCAGGTGAATGGGTAGGGGTATGATGTACCCCATACTCATTCACATAGGGTGGGGGGCCGGGATCTGAGGGCCTCCTTATTAAAGGGGGCTGCTGGATTCCGATAAGCCCCCCCCCCCCGCCCACAGATCCTGACAACCTACGGCCAGGATTGTTGGGAAGAGGCTCTTGTCCTCATCAACATGGGGACAAGGTGCTTTTGGGTGGGGGGGCCGCAGGGTGCCCCTCTTCCCCAAAGCACCCACCCCCCCATGTTGAGGGCATGTGGCCTGGTACGGTTCAGGAGGAGGGCTCTCGCTCGTCCCCACCCCCTTTCCTGACCGGCCGGGCTGCATGCTCGGAAAAGGGTTTGGTATGGATTTTGGGGGAACCCCCATGCCCTTTTTTAGGCGTAGGGGGTTCCCCTTTAAATCCATACCAGACCTAAGGGCCTGGTATGCTCTTGAGAGGGAACCCATGCCGGTTTTTAATTTAAAATTTGCCATGGAGTTTCCCCTCGAGAGCTGATTATTCTGTGATTGGCCACAGCTTGAAGTCGTGTTGTAAGTCGCCCCAAGTCGCACTGTGATTCATATTCAAGTCATGTCCAAGTTGCCTCCCAAAATCACGCTGCAAGTCGTGTTGCCCCTGTGTGAATGGACTCTAACTGTCTTGCCACTACATGTTTCTCAGTGACTGATCTGCCACTACATGCTGCTTATTGACTGCTTTCTACTACATATTGCTCACTGACTTCTCTGGCACTAATATATATATATATATATATATATATATATATATATATATATATATATATATTTCACTACATACTGCATACTGCCCTGCCAATACATACTGCTCTATGCCTTGCCTCTACATGCTGCTCTATCCTCCCACTACATGCTGCTTATTGTCTGCCCTGCCCTGTACTACTCAGGAATTCCTGCACCCTTTTCATTACCCCACCAGTCATCAGGGGTGAAACCCTGCCTTTACCAAAATAAGAGTGTAGGCATGTCATCAGCACACCAAGGATTCCTCAAACGGTCCAAAGTGTCACTTGCCTGGCAAAGGGGCCCTGTGTGGCTCTGAAATATTGCTATATGTGTAGGGTGTGACCGTGTGAATAAAGCTTTGGACCCTTTGAGGAATCCTTGGTGTGCTGATGACATTTCTCAACTCTGATTGCCTACGGTTCCCTGCTGGTGTCCATTACAGCACCCAACACAACTACAGACATATTCATGTGTGCATGGGGAATATTGCATTTTGACATTGCAGAATAAGGTATGGTAAAGCCAGGCATGGATGGATCAAATCTTGCCCGGTTCACCAGGGACCAGCCAAGATTTGATCGGTCATTGGGTAAGTTGGTTGCACCCAAGTCGAGTTGACTTCGGTGCAACCAGCCTGTCAGATTTTCTTACATTTGATTATCGCTAGGGATGAGCCGAACACCCCCTGTTCGGTTTGCACCAGAACCTGCGAGCAGACCTAAACTTCGTGTGAACTTTAGAACCCTATTAAAGTCTATGTGACTCGAACGTTCACAATCTAAAGTGCTAATTTTAAAGGATAATATGCAAGTTACTGTCCTAAAAAGTGTTTGGGGACCCGGGTCCTGCCCCAGGGAACATGGATCAATGCAAAAAAAAAAGTTTTAAAAACGGCAATTTTTTCAGGAGCAGTGATTTTAATAATGATTAAAGTGAAACAATAAAAGTGTAATATTCCTTTAAATGTGGTACCTGGGGGGTATCTATAGTATGCCTGTGAAGGGGCGCATGTTTCTGGTGCTTAGAACTGTCCCTGCACAAAGTGTCATTTGTGCAGGAAAAAAAGTCTTTTAAAATCACTTACGGCTATATTGTCGGCTCCCCGTAATACAGAGAACACTCAATGAGTGTTCTCTGTATTAGCCGACAATTCATTCATTCATTGATAAAAAATAAAAAAAAGCGTGGAGGTTCCCCTAAATTCAATTACCAGGCTCTTCAGGTCTGCTATGGATATTAAGGGGAACACCGCATCAAATTTAAAAAAACAAAATTGACGTCGGGGTCCCCCTAAAAATCCATACCAGGCCCTTTATCAGAGCATGCAACCTGGCAGGCCACAGGAAAAGAGGTGGGGACAAGAGAGCGGCCCCCCCTCCCTCCTGAACTGTACCAGGCCACATGCCCTCAACATGGGAGGATGCTTTGGGGGTCTGTGACCCCTCAAAGCACCTTGTCCCCATGTTGATGGGGACAAGGGCCTCATCCCCACAACCCTGAGTGGTGGTTGTGGGGGTCTGCGGGCGGGGGGCTTATCAGAATCTGGAAGCCCCCTTTAACAAGGGGACCCCCAGATCCCGCCCCCCCCTGTTTGAAATGGAAAGGGGGTACAAAAGTACCCCTACCATTTCACAAAGAAAGTGTAAAAATGGTTAAATAAGACAAACACACTTTTGAAAAATTCCTT